>NC_090841.1:78160684-78466227 GCF_028021215.1 Eschrichtius robustus
ATGATTTACCACCAGGGTAAATCATGCAAAAAACAGCATAATAAAAAGAGGGTCCAGGGGAGATTTGTTGGTTGGTTGGTTTGCACAATATTTATTTATTATTGTTAAGACTGAGGAAAGTCATGCAGGAACTGAGGCGGAGACTCTGAATGATCTGCTTCTGGGGTAGTAGGTGCTGCATGAGCTGTAAGTGACGCTTGGGGGAGGGGCGGGGACACCCCTCGCTTCCCGTCAGTGTGCACAGGCTCAGACCTCCTTCCAAGGCAATGTAAGATTTTGAGGAAATACTTTGTCTTGTTCACCACTGTATTGTCAGTGCCTAGAAAAGTGTTGGGAACATATTAGCCGCTCAGCCAATATTTGTGGAATTAATAATATCTATATAATATCTAAAATAATACCTATTTTGGACAAGTTAAAATGTTTTAATTAAAATTATTTTTGTCTTTCTGTTATTTAAATACATCATCAAGCCACTTGATAAAGAGCTGCTATGCACGTTCCCCATATTACTGAAAATTTTGGCCCACACTCTACTTTTCTGTGAACTCTTTTTTCTGATTTGTCTAAATGGCTCTTTGTGTGGTTTAAATATTGCTAAGGCTTATGTGAAAAATCAACTGATTTATGTTTGCCCCCATTTTTCTTGAGTTTAGAGCTAGTATTACTGAAAATTGTATTGTTTTAAGATGTTTTCCACCCATTATTTTAAAAAGAACTCTTTTTTTTCCCACACAATAATATCTAGTTTTTTTGTATCCATGGAAAATCAATAGGAAATCAAAACTCCTTTTTTGTCCATTGTATCTTTTCCCCTTTTAGAACTTTTTTTTTTTTTTGGCTGTGTTGGGTCTTCATTACTGCACGTGGGCTTTCTCTAGATGCATCGAGCTGGGGCTACTCTTCCTTGCAGTGCATGGGCTTCTCACTGTGGTGGCTTCTCTTGTTGCAGAGCACGGATGCACGGACTTCAGTAGTTGTAGCACGCGGGCTGTAGAGCGCAGGCTCAGTAGTTGTGGTGCACGGGCTTAGTTGCTCCACTACATGTGGGATCTTCCGGGACCAGGGCTCGAACCCGGGTCCCCTGCATTGGCAGGCGGATTCTTAACCACTGTGCCACCAGGGAAGTCCCACCTTTTAGAACTATTAAATAAAATAAATTTCTATTCATTTAAAAATAAATGGATGGCTAATGCTTTTAAAAGGTAATTCTGATTGCTGAAACATATTAAAGCTGTATATATTTTCCTAAGATTTAATACTAGTTGCATTCAAATGGCCAATTTTGGATATATATGGTTTGTTGGTTCTAATAATGCTAACTTTCAATATTTCCTAATTCAGGGTTAGTGTAATACACTTGTATATATACAAGTACATACAAGTGTATATATGTACACTTGTATATATATATGTATATAAGTATGTATATACTTAAATACATCTAGCTGGTGGATGCACGTGTATTATACATGCAAGAATTAGCTGCAAGGGATTCTGGAAAACACGGTTTTAGCCTTGTCACCTTTATAAATAGAAGAAGCTGGGACTGGTATTCCAGGGAGACAATCCGGGCATCAGACACATTTGCTGATTGTTGACTGAGTCTGCCTCTACCTGTAGGCACTGCCTCTGTGTCCAAGACAAGATGAAAGGGCAAGGCCCAGTCCAGCTCTCTCTGTCTTTTATTCATTGAACCAACACCACAGGGGAGATTCCCAGGAGTGTGCTGCTTACGTCTCTGGTTCAGAAAGGTCTCTCAGGCCACATCTAGCTGCAAGGGAGGAAGGCAGAGGAGAAGAGTTTGGAAATACTTTACTCTTCAGCAAGAGGGCTGAAGTGTCAACAAAGTAAGAAAGGACACTTTCAAATATTCATGCTTTTAGGGACTATGCATTCTTCTTGAAAGAAGATAACAAATCTTTATTTGATAACAAATCCGTCTAAGAGATGAAAGAAGATGTTGGAGTTAAAGATTAATGGTGGGCACTGAATCCATCTCAGTCCTGAACAAAAGGTATGGGGCAGGAAGTAAATGACATAAATCATGTGACATCACATCAACCCAATATGGAGATGGAAAGGGGAAAGGAGAGGAGGGGAGTCATGTTCTAAGAGTCCAATGTCTTTCATGGTGGGGAATCAAAAGAATTACCTAAAGCTGATAACATAATTAGTAGAAGTTTAAGAGCGTAAATAAGTCCTTTGGAAAAACAAATTATGACAACATAATTATATTAGTGATGTAGGGAAGATGAAGGGAAAAGAGAAAGGAGAATAATTTATAACGTTTTCATTTCCTCATCTGGAAATTAAAGGAAACCAGATATAAATATAACTTTTTTTCTTATCATTGTTCAGCAGTATCCCCTGCCTAAGTATTATTTAGAGCATTGTGAACATGTTATTAACACTTAAAAAGGAATTTTCCATATGAAAAAAAATGTAGACTCTAATCCTTCTAAACACTCAGAGGGAACACACACACACACACACACACACACACACACACACACCCCAAATTAAAAGCACAGGGACCATGAAATAAAAGAGAAAAAAATAGAAAAGTCATTCAAAAGGAAATGGAAAAGAAAATATAAGAAATATGACAAAACTGAGATCAAACTTGCTTGTCAAATGAACAATTGTAAATGGGATAAGAAAAACTAATTAAAGGAAAATCTTTCTGGTTTGATCAAAAATAGAACCCGCATCTGTGTACACAAAGTGATGCATTCGAGAACATCCTTACAAAGACTTGTTGGACATAAAGAAAAGGAGAAGAATCGCTGATAAACGTATACAAAAAGAACTCAGGGATCATGAAATTGTATTTGAATTCAAGGCAAAAATATTGAAAGACAGAAAAAGCTACTTTACGATGATTGATGCTTGATAGAGGATAAAGTCTAGAGCTAACATGAATCCACTGTCACCGCTGTTGTTCATATTGCAGACTGTATTCCAAGCAAACGTCTCTTCCAAGGGTTGTGCCACAGACTCTGATACATGAGAGATTTTATTTTGATGGCTGCATAGGGCAAGGGAGAAAGGAGACAGATGTAGACTCGGGCCACCCGAGATTAGAAGTCTAGCATGAATCCCCTGAATAGAGCTGGCCCCAAAGTGTTAGCACTCTTTCTATGAAAGAAAACAAGAAATAAATCTGCCACCCCAAAGGGGACAGGAAGGAAACTTACCTGGCATGACTTCAGAATCGAGTCATCACATAATTTGTCTCCAAAACTGGGGCACTTTTGAGAGGAAAGGACACTGTTTATAATTACGCTGTAGCAACAGGCTGGGGATGTAGAGTCACTCTAAGTGGAAGGAAAGGGAAATCCTCTGAGAATGTATAACCACAACCCAGTTCTTCAACCAGTTTTCAACATGAATTCACACTACCTACAAGGCTGTAAAAAACCTAGGCAAATAATTTAACTTAAAGGAGTCTCAGGATGGTAGTGATTCCAGGAGCCTGGAAAAACAAGTGCCATTCCTCTTTGGAGAAATGTAACCTGAAACAGACCCCAAGGGATTTCACAGATAAAGTGGAATAAGAGCTTAAGGGCAAATATCAGAAAACACATGAGGAATTAAACAAAGTTTGAATGAAAACAAGAAAAACTCAACTTACCCAAACAATTAAAATAATTCTATAGAAAGCAAGACAAACAGATAAGTATAAAAGCTTCAATTAATTATCAATCTGGAAACTTTGTAACTAATACATTTGCATAGCATCCAGGAAGTAATTAGCTTAACCAAGATAAAAGAGACAAAATAAAATAACAATAAAGAGATACAAAATAAATGAAAATAGTTATATGTGGTTACACTGCTAAACTCTAAGCTAATAACTTGAAAATTGGATGAAATGGTGATTATTTAGGAAAAATGAAATGTCTAAAGTTGACTTCAGAAAACATTTAAAATCTAAAAAGGAAATTACAAAAGAAATTTTTGGAGAAAATACTCAAATATCTTCCCCTTAGAAATAAATGAATACATTATAACATAATGTATCAAAGCAGAAAAAACAAATCTTGATTGAGGCTGATATCTAATTAATAAAATTCTACATCATTGCTGATAAAAGTTACTAATAAATTAAGAATTTACAAGTGTGTATCTTAAAACCCAGCATAATGATTAATGGTAAAAGACAAGAAGATTTTTATTAAAGTCAGAAAACAATAAAGAACCCCCAATACTACTATTGTTCCTTATAGTTGTTTGGAGTAACTAAAGTAATTTATTCTAGAGAATGAAAGTACATAAAATTATAAAGCAGGAGTACACAATATTGTTTGCAAATAATAAAGGGAAATCCAAGGAAAAGAACTGAATGTATTAGATGAACTTATAAGCTAAGAAAATTTAATAACCTGACTGGTTGAAAAATTAATATATAAAATCAATAGGCTGTATAAATACAAGCAATATCCATTTGTAAATATAGTGGATTAGAAGTCTTAATTTCCAAAAGCTACGTTAAAGCTAGAAGACCAGGAGTGCGGCAGTTTTCCTTTTCACTCAGGGTTGGACATAAAAGTAATTTTAACAACCCTCCCTACGCTACTGCTTTAGACAATAGCAATTTGCAGTCCTAGGGTGGCTTACAGCACAAAAGTCTCTACTCTCTCCCACCCCAGAGACAAACTCCACCTGTAAATACCAATTAAGTGAGAAAAATGAGTTCACACGGCTATCAAAAGATTGTACACAAATGTCATAGCATCTTTACTTATAGTCCCAAACTGGAAACAACCCAGGTGTGAATCCACAGGGGAATGGATAAAACAGTATAGGATGTTTATACAATGGAATTCTACCCAGCAATGAAAAGGAAAAGGAAATAATGATTCCTACATGTAACACAGAAGAAACTCACAGAAATAAGGATGAGCAAAAACCTAGCCATAAAAGAGAATATACTCCTGGTCCTGATTTTATGCATTTCTGAATGTGCCACAGTGCTCTCCAGGAGTAAAGATGTGTTCTCCTAAGGGCAACAGAATTATGTGCCACTGTCCTTGTCCCTGGAACGTGTGTATATTTTACAAGTTTCTCTTTTAATTAAAACAATTTAATAAAATTTTTTTTATCTTTTAAAAAAAGAGAGAATATACTATACAATTGCATTTTATGGTATGGATCAAGATCAGGCAAAACCAATATATAGCGATAGAAATGAGAACAATGATTGCCTTCAGGGTGCAGATATTCACTAGGAAGGAGCACTAGGGGATCGTCTGGGTGCTAGAAATGATGTGTATCTTGATCTGGGTGGTAGTGATCTGAATATATACACACACAAATACACACACATGCACACATATGTGTGGATATGGATGTCTCTGTGTGTGTGTGTATAGAGAGAATAAGTATATATATAAAGAGTATACAATAGTGTGTGTAATACTATGATATATAAAAAGATATATATGTATATATAATATATAAAAAGATACATAGCTGATTCACTTTGCTATACAGTATAAACTAACACAATATTGTAAAGCAACTATACTCCAATAAAATTTAAAAAATAAAAAAAAAGAAGGAACACAGCCCTGCCAATCCTTTGATTTTAGACTTATAAAACTCACTTTGTACTTCCAACCTCCAGAACTATAAAAGAATAAACGTGCATTGTTTTAAGCCAAAAAAAAGAGACATATATATGTGTGTGTGTAAATATATATGAGAGAGAGAAAGAGAAAGTACTGAACATGTAGAGTTCCTGCTTGGCCCTCCAAATTCTCTGCTTCTTTAACCTACATCTGATCCATCGAAGCTCCCACATCTGCTTTTGCACCCACTCTTCTGAGCTGCAAATAAGAGCTTTGGGCTTTTCAGTATGTATAGAAAGAGCATATAGTTTGCAAGCTCCTCCTGAAATCTCTCGGGTGACACTCTGCCTTTTTTTTTTTTTTTTTGGTTAGGGGGTTGTTTAAGGATCCCCTAGTTTCATTGAAGATTGAAGATGAAGCTGACATTTCTGCTTCATGTTAATTGCAAAGCAATTAAATGATAAAACGAGAGGACTTGGTGACCAGTTGGATATAGAGGGCTGAGGAAAAGGAGGAATCAAGAATGGTGTGGAAGTCTAGTGTGGACAACCATGTTGATGGCAGCACCACTCAACGAGGAAGCAAAAAAGAAAGATGGGAGTTTGGTGAAGGAGGGGTTGGGTTTTTCTATGGAACTTGTGGATTTTAAAGTATTTATGGGATATTCAAGCGGAGATGTTCAGAGGATATTTGCTCCTGAAGCTTAGGGGAGAGAATCATTTAACATACGATTCCACAAATATTTTTAAGAGCCTACCATGTGCTGGACTTTCTCTGGAAACTGGAGATAGATAAGAGAATAAGTAGAGATTTGAGCTGGATCCAGAAATTTTGATGCCATCAACATATAAATAAGATTTTTAAAAATGAGAATGTATATGATTGACTAGGTAAAGTATCCAGAAGGAGAACGGGAGGCTTTGAGTCAAGTCCCAAGGAACATCAACTACAGGGATGAGGTAGAAGTAAGAAAACAGCAAAGAAGGCTGAGAAGTGACCAGAGATGTAAAAGGAAAATTAAAGAATGAGTAAAGTCAAGAGAAAATATATTTTCAAAAGAAGGAGATGGTAAAGTGCCAGATGCTACACAGAGGATGGAAAAGAATTCATTGAATTTAGCAACAAGGCAGTTACTGCGAAACTCAGGGAGGGATGAAGGCAGAAGCTAGGGATCATGAATCTTATTTATTACTCTATCTCCTGCACCTGGAAGATTGTAGAAAATCAGTAGATTTGGGGAATTAATAAATGAGTATATTGACAAACAAATTAATCTGAACAGAGCAAAAGATTAAGATAGATTCACTTATTCGACAAAAAAATTATTGAGAGGATCTCTATGCGGCAGGATCTATTGTAGGTGTTGTTCTTAAAACAGAGAACAAAATAGAAAAAGCTCCCTCCTCTCAGGGAAATGCATTTTAGTTGTGTGGAGCCAGAGGATGAATAAAAAATAAGTGTGTGTCATGTCAGAAAGGGATAAACACTATAAAGTAGGAGGAGAAGGATTGGGGATGATGGAGATAGGGATGGTACTTTTCCAGGAAATGACTCTCTGACAAAGCATCATCTGAGCAGAAAGTGAAGAAAGGGAGGGTTGAGCCCCTGCCAAGGGGTCTGCAAGAGCAAAGGCCATGAGATGATAACAAGAAACAGGGCGAGAGCTAGAGCAACGTGAGTGAATAAGGGACACTAGTAGGCAAACAGGTCAGAGAAACAACAGGCAGACCAATCATGAAGGGCCTTGAGGGCCATTGTGATGGGTCTTGGAGTTACCGTGCAACCAGAGTTCAGGAGGGCAGCAGGATAGCTTTGGGGAGGGGCAGAAAGAGTGCAAAGTCAGGCCAGGAGACAAAACACTCAGCGTTAATGGAGGGACTTTTTCTTGGGGTGATGTCCAACAGCTTTAGGCTGATTTAATATGGTCAGTAACTGTCCAAAGAGGATCCCAAGGATTAATCCCAGCAGTCCTGGTTGGATGGAGAAGTGGTGACATTGTCCTCTCAGGAGGACTGTGGATCTCAGGATGGATGGCTGCGTTTCTGAGCAAGATCTAGTCAAGATGAGCAGACCACGGATAGATCATTAGATTCTCAGGACTGGAAACAGCTGGCGTAGCTAGAGGAGCCCATCCCCTGTTACCAGCCTCCTCTGGGGCCAGTTACCTCCCTACCACAAGGTTCAGTGATCACCTGTGGCCAATCTCATTCTTGCGGTCTCTCCAAGATTCACTGGTCATCTCCGCCTATGTTTGGTTGGGTTTCTCAGATACTGGTTACCACCTATAATTATGCTTTTTTGAAACGTCTCCTGCTTACCACTCTAAGATTTGCTTGATTGAATTAATGTCAAGGGGTTTTCTCAGAAAGGTACGCAACGGTGTGATGGAGCTATCTCCTGTGGGCTCCCTAGGGTTGGTTGTTAGCATTCCTCCCAGCTTTGTGTTCATGAGTGTCATATTGGTGGTTAAAAATCAACAGTGGGGGGCTTCCCTGGTGGCGCAGTGGTTGAGAATCTGCCTGCCAATGCAGAGGACACGGGTTCGAGCCCTGGTCTGGGAAGATCCCACATGCCGCGGAGCAACTAGGCCCGTGAGCCACAACTACTGAGCGTGCGTGTCTGGAGCCTGTGCCCCGCAACGGGAGAAGCCACGATAGTGAGAGGCCCGCACACCGCGATGAAGAGTGGCCCCCGCTTGCCACAACTAGAGAAAGCCCTCGCACAGAAACGAAGACCCAACACAGCCAAAAATAAAATAAATTAATTAATTAATTAAAATACTTATAAAAAAAAAGTGAATAAAAGATTTATTAAAAAAAAAAAATCAACAGTGGGGAGAGTTTTTACACCACAGAAATTGGCAAACACTATAAATCAGTGCTTCCTTCCCTCTCCCTGAGAGCCAGCTGTTAAGAATTGACAAGTACATGACCATCAATATGTCTTAATTTCTCCCAGTCTCTCCTCTCTTGACCTCAGGAATACTTTTAAATGTGCCCTCTGGTAAGTGCTACAAAGATAATAAAGCTCGGTCTGACAAATGGGTCACCAGAACGTACTTGGTGTCTCCATGCCAACTTGACTATGTGGAGAATTAATTTGTTTGGTTAATTTTGTCCTTGGAACTTCAGCTAATATACAAAATTCCATCACTTTCCCATTTATAAACAATTAACAGTAGATTTTGAAATTAAAAACACAACACCATCTACGTTAGCAAATGTAATGAAAAAAATACTTAGGTATAAATCTAACATATTATAACTAGATCTATACAAGTAAACCTACAAAATTCTCATGAATGAAATAAAAATAAACTAAATAAATGGAGAGATACTCCATGTTCATGGATAGAAACACCCGATATTATCAAGATGTCATTTCTTCCCAAATCAATCTATATAGCCAATGCAATCTCAATCCAGATTCCAGCAAGTTATTGTATGGATATCAACAAACTGATCCTAAAGTTTATATGGAGAGAAAAACCACCCAGAATGGCCAACATAATATTGAAGAAGAACAACAAAGTTGTAGGACTGACACAGCCTGATTTCAAAACTTACTGTAAAACTACAGTAATCAAGACAGTGTGGTATTGGCAAAAAAGAAAAAAAGAAAAATAGATCAAGGGAATAGAATAGAGGTCTCAGAAATAGAGCTACGTAAATATAATCAGCTGATTGTTGACAAAGGAGCAAAAGCAATACAGTGGAGAAAAGATAGTCTTCTCAACAAATGGTGCTGGACAAACCGGACATACACATGCAAAAAAAGAATCTAGAATATGTCTTACACCCCTCACAAAGATTAACTCAAAATGGAACTCAGACCTATATGTAAAATGCAAAACTATAAAACTACTAGAAGATAATATGGTAGAAAGTCTAGATGACCTTGGGTTTTGCAATGACTTTTTAGATGAAACACCAAAGCATGACCCAAGAAAGAAATAATTTATAAACTGGACTTTATTAAAATTATTGTTCTGTGAAAGACACTGTCAAGAGAAAGAAAACATAAGCCACAGGCTAGGAGAAAATATTTACAAAAGACATATCTGATGAAAGGCTGTTATCCAGTGTATACATAGAACTCTTAGAACTCAACAGTAAAGAAACAAACCACCTGATTTAAAAATGGGCCAAAGACCTTAGCAGACACCTCACCAAAGATGGTATACAGATGACAAATAAGCATATGAAATGGTGCTCCAGATCTTATGTCATCAGGGAAATGCAAGTTAAAACAACAATGAGATACCACTACACACTTATTAGAGTGGCCAAAATCCAGAACACTGACAGCACCAAATGCTAGCAAGGATGTGGAGCAACAGGAACTCTCATTCACTGCTGGTGGGAACGCAAAATGGTGCAGACACTTTGGAAGAGAGTTTGATGGTTTCCTACAAAACTAATTATACTCTTAACATATGATCTAGCAACCAAGCTCCTTGGTATGCACCCAAAGAAGTTGAAAACTTATGTCCACACACACGTCCACACACAAAAACCCTGCACATAGCTTTATTCATAATCACCAAACCTTGGAAGCAAGCAAGATGTCCCCCAGTAGGTGAATGGATGAATAAGCTGGGCTATATCCAGACACTGGAATAATATTCTGTGCTAAAGAGAAGTGAGCTATCAGCCATAAAAGATATGGAAGAACCTTAAATGCATATTACCAAGTAAAAGAAGCCAATCTGAAAAGGCTACATACTGCATCATTCCAACTATAGGACATTTTGGAAAAGGCAAAACTATGGAGACAGTAAAAAGGATAAGTGGTTGCCAGGGCCTGGGGGGAGAGTGGGATGAATAGGAAGAGCACAGAGGATTTTTAGGGCAGTGAAACTACGCTGCATGACAACATAATGGTGGATATATGTCATTAAACGGCGGAGGCCATGCCTATCTGCGGCAGGGGTTATACGGGAAATCTCTGCACCTTTCACTCAATATTGATGTGAATCAAACAGTGCTCTAAAAAAATTAAGGCTATTTTAAAAACTCCTTTGACTACAAAGCACGGAAGTACTCAAAGCAAAAAACAAACAAAAATTGTAGAGACCTGTCTGAAGGACCCAAGTGGCGGCATGAAGAGGTTTCTACTGGCCAAATCTAGAATTGGACTCTTTACTGAAGGACAAGCAGAACAAAACAAAAAGATTCTGCAAAGAACATTATTAAGACCTCTGACAAGTTTGAAATGTATCAATATATGGTAGATTAGATTAAAGTGCTGTATCAAGGTTAAAGCTTTTGATTTGGATAACTATATGTGGTTACATAAGAAAATACCCTATTCTTAGGAAATACATGTTGAAATATTAAAGGATTGAAGAGTATGATGTATCCATCCTAGATACCCTCAAGGAGCTCTTAAAAAAAAAAACAAACAAATATAAGTGGTAGCTATTGTTAAGAAATTGATGGACCTGGATAAAGTTATTTGGGAGTTCTGGATATTATTGCCCAGTTTTTCTAAAAGTATAAACCTGATTCAAAATAAAACCAAAATAAAAATGAGAGAAAAATCCTTGTCTTCCTTTCCCATGTTACAAAAAGCAAATAACAGAATCCTTTCTGGTGGAGCTGAGCTCACAGTTTGCTGCGTCAACGTGCATGTGTCACCAACACAGCATGTCAGTTTGTGCACTGGGGCAGGTGCTGGGAAGCTGGGTGTGAGGTCCAGACGTTTTACGCTTCACGTGCCAGCAGAGATGTTGTTCTGCTCATAAGACACAACCTTGAAACTGATCAGAAAACCTTTAGCTTTTAGATGGAGCGAAATAAACAAACCAGTATAGAGCCTAATATCCAAAGGATGTGTGAGTGTGTGTGTTTAGTACTATTTCGATGTCTTCACTTACCCATGCTAAATGTATATCTAACCTAAGGTTAGATTTCACCTTAACCTAGTCAACAACTGGTGTTTACCTGATGGCAGCTAACCAGAGATGCAGACAGAATAATAAAAAGAACTGAATTAGTCTTTTTACGACTCTTGGACAAATGCCAGCCCTTTAGGGGTTGCAGATATGTCACAGTGATTTCTCAGAATCAAGCATTTTCTTGGCATCATGAGGTCAGTGAACTTGAAACAGGATGTGTCCAGGTTTTGCAGAGGCCCTAAAATCTGAGCGTTGTGTGAGAATAACAGTTACCAAGGACGTGCACACGCTAACAGGAATGCTTAGAGATTGTCAAGTTGTTCCGCCAGCCCATCATCCAATTCCTGGATAAAAAGGAGGTGAAATGGAAGATACCAGAAGTGAGGCAATTGTTGGAGCCCTAAGGCGTTTCCCTCCCGACCTATGTGAGAGGGTAGGTGGGCTTCCCCCACCCCACGTCAGATGAGAGGGGCTCTGAAAGCATTTTGGGGAGCTTGGTACATGCCCCTGGGGTGTGAGAGTCTTGGCTGACATCCAAGAAGTCTAAAGCAAGGGGGTGGGAGGGGAGCTGCCAGCCGATGGCTCAAAATAGGGAGGGTGGGAGGGAGACGCAAGAGGGAGGGGATATGGGGATACATATATATGTATAGCTGATTCACTTTGTTACACAGCAGAAACTAACACACCATTGTAAAGCAATTATACTCCAATAAAGATGTTAAAAAAAAAAGTAATCAGTAGCATATAAAGCAGCCAATTAGAGCTTCCAATTAACATGAGAAAACTAGTGTTGCTTTTTGGAGAAGTTATAATTCAGCCTAAAGCAAACAAACTTGGTATTTTTGTTCACTCAAGAATGTAATAAACGTTGGCACATTTATCAAAAAAAAAAAAAAAGCAAAGCAAAGGGGTTGCATGGGGCTGGCTCATACTTCCCCAGTGAGAGGAAAGGTCTGAGTTCCAGGGGATCACATATGAGCCCTGCAGATGCAGGCTGGCTTGGACTTGGCTAAAAAGGGATCCCACTCACAAGAGGGTGCATGGAGGGGGAAAGAGACCCCCCAGCCTCACAAGATGGGCCTCAGGATACCCAGGGTTGAAGGGGACGTTTCAAGCCATTAGTGAAAAAGTCTTGTGCCAAAGAAATAGCAGCTGGAGAACCCAGCTGGGCAAAGATGTGAAAACCAGGAAACAAGGCAACAGCAAAAAAAGACAAGGTGAGTTCTGGATGCATCCATCATACCTGCAGGGAACCAATGCCACGTTGGAACTAGGGGCTATGTAAAATGGTGTCATTCCCCCAGTCTGCTCCCCATCCTGGAGGAGAGGAAGGTGGAAACCGGAAGCTGAGGGGAGGGGGCTAGGAGGGGAGAAGCTGCCAGATGCCTCTGCCCCTTGCCGACTTCCCAGCAGAAGCGGGCCAGGACTGGACGGGGCGAAATGTAAATAGATGAGAGTGTGGGGTTTTGGTTGTATTCTAACAAAGACACTTTTAAAGCCTAAATGAGACTGTGCTTGTGACTAAAGGCGCCTGGGAAAGTTCTGAGGCTCTCCTGAGTGTCTTCCCAGGGCGGGAGAAATGGGTCTGCTGAGTGAATCTAATGGGGGTTGGTCTGTCTGCACCTTGGGAATCCAGCGCGTCCAAGATAGTGGGCAAATGCTCAGTGTCTTCACTTGGCAATCCCACGTAAGTGTGAATATCAAGATGCCCAGGCCTGAACTCTTCCGTATCCAGATCTTACCCTCCTCTTACCGTCCCTATGACAGTTAACAGAACCGGTATCCCAAGCGGAGGCAGAGGCTTAAGGATGCACAGCACCCGATTTTCTCCTTCCAGGCTGATGAAACCCACTTGAGTCGTGGACGCCCCTGCAAGGCCCTTGTTCTACTAAAAAATCAGTTCATGCCAATTCTTTTTATCAAATCACCTATTTTTAGTTGAGATCCTGGGGCCCTTCATGCCAGACCTGATACACCTATTTCACGCGACCGCCACCCTTACGTCCCCTGCCCACAGACACCGCTCACTGCAGCCCCGCTGTCCTTCTTGGGGTCCCCAATACACCGTGGCTCATGACCCAGGCGTCATACGTTCTGCTGGCTCAGCCTAAAACGGTCTCTCGCCCCTTCTTCAAATGATATCTTTTTTTTTTTTTTATTGAAGTGTAGCTGATTTACAATGTGTTAGTTTCAGGTGTAGAGCAAGGTGGTTCAGATATATGTGTATATATTTCAGATTCTTTTCCATTATCGGTTATTACAAAATAATACAGTTTCTTGTGCTATACAGTAGGCCCTTGTTGTTTATCTATTATACACAGTAGTGTATTATCTGTTAATCCCAAAGTCCTAATTTATCCCTTCCCCCCTTCAAATGATATCTTATCCTACAAATCTCAGTTTAACCACGACAGTTTTGTAAACCTTTTCCTGACACTACGTTCTGATTGATGTGGTCCAGCTAGGCCATCCCATCATAATCTGCAGTTGACATGACTTCAGCCCTTATCATAATCTTCCAGGAGAAATGATTTACTTATTCTCTCTCCCTCACTGTACTTAATGCTCCTGTATGTCTAGTTTGAGAAGCCATTCCCACACCCAGAACAATGCCTGACACCAATTACATTTGCTAATTGTTGAAGAGAGGATTGAAGGAATAACGATAAATGGTTTTGTTAACGCAGTATATGATTATTATAGTTATTATTATGTTTAGCGATAACATGTTCAATAATGGCTTATAGTTTGCAAGGTGTTTTCATATGCATCCATTATCCTATTTGTTTCTTCACCCTGTACAAAGAAAGAAATCAAAGTTATGAGAGGTTAAAAAGCTTACATAACGTATAAAGAAGTATTTCCTTTTTTCTTTGAAGCAATCACAACTTTACAAAAAAGTTGGAATTACAACACAAAAATCTTTTTTTTCCCCCAGAACCATGAAGGTTAGGGACCAACCCATTGCTCCAACAGCCCTGAATACTATAGTGTTCCAAAAAGAAAAATAAAAAGTAGAACACAACATCAAGTCAGAATATTAATACTGATGCATTATTTCTTTAAAATCCTCAGGTGTCATCAGGATTTTGCCAATTGCACCAATAATGTCTTTTATATCAAAGGATCAGAAGTGAGCATGGCAGTTAGTTGTCACATTTTTTCAGGCTTCTTCAGTCTTCCTGGAATTTCATGATTTGCCTGAATAGGGAAATCTATCCCCCTCTCCCATAACATTGAAAATAAGTGGTTTACAAGGTAATTTCAGTAAACAGAATTTATGGGAAAGAAAAGCTTTCTGTGACAGATGGCAGGACAAGAGAAGCAACCATATAATTGGGTTCTCTGATGTAGACGCAAAGCCTCTTGAATACAATTCAGGCAAACCCTTCTAACCTTGAGGTCTTTGCCGTGGTTGATGGCTCTGTCCAAAACAGTACATGTTCTACTGAATAGCAATTAATCAGAAAAGAACCCAAAGATTTCCATTTGGTGTGTCATTCTATTTCCCATTGAAATGAAATCTTGTTCTTACAAATTGCCTTGAATAAAAACACATTTTTTTTTTTTTTTTTAGTGATTTCAACTGAGTATATTCAATTGGGTATACACAGCATGCTGCAAATAATTCTCTGATTTTGGTATGAAGATTTTTTCTTTACTGAGTTTTTCACATAGCTTTTCTCCACCCCCTTAATTTTGTACAGGGTTTTCAATTCTAATTTGATTGCCCTTCAAACAGCTACCTGCCATTTCTACACTTGTAGAAGCTAAAGGGCCTCAGTTGGCTTAATCTAGTGAAGCATGAAATAGCCAGACGCCTTAATGTGTTTAATGGCTCATTTCAGGAACCACAAAATACTACTTAGGTTTTTCTTAAAGGGATGTACAAATTGAAGAGGCTTACTCAAAGAATTAGTTACTTAAGTTATTTCCAATTTTCCTTTGATAAGTTGTGCTTCAACAAATATTCTTGTAAGAGAAATCTGATAATTTCCCTAGGATAAATTCTTAGAATGGAAATAAATTGCTTGGTCAAAGAATGAATATTTTAAAAGATATATATCTATATCTTTAAAAATCTTCAGTCTTTGAAATATATATGTATATTATTGCCCTAAAAATACACCCGTTTTATTATAAAATATGTACAAAAGCAAAGCAAATATTATGTATATAAGAACATAGTACAGACTTCTTTAACCAACATAACTTCAGCACAGGATGGGGACTTTGGTCCAGATGTAAGCTGATCATACCATTTGATGCTCAAATGAATCAAGTAAATAGCCTGATACTGAAATGTGTGTTTATATTTTTTGCCATTATTCAAACTGAAAACTGGACTCAGTCAAATGTGAACAGCTATGATATTTTTCTTATAAAAGTAGAAAGCAGGGCTTGTGATTTAAATCTTGTGTACTCTCTGTTGGTGGGAATGTAAATTGGTGCAGCCATTATGGAAAACAGTGTGGAGGTTCCTCAGAAACTAAAAATAGAGCTACCATATGATCCAGCAATCCCTCTCCTGGGCATATATCCAGGCACAACTGTAATTCAAAAAGATACATGCACCCCTACATTCATAGCAGAACTATTTAAAATAGCCAAGACATGGAAACAACCTAAATGTCCATCAACAGATGAATGGATAAAGAAGATGTGGTATATATACACAATGGAATATTACTCAGCCATAAACAAAAATGAAATAATGCCATTTGCAGCAACATGGATGGACCTAGAGGTTATCATACTAAATGAAGTAAGTCAGAAAGAGAAAGACAAATACCATATGATATCACTTATATGTGGAATCTAAAATATGACACAAATGAACTTATCTATGAAACAGAAACAGACTCACAGAGATAGAGAACAGACTTGTGGTTGCCGAGGGGGAGCGGAAGTGGGGGAGGGATAGATTGGGAGTTTGGGATTAGCAGATGCAAACTATTGTATATAGGATGGATAAACAACAAGGTCCTCCTGTATAGCACAGGGAACTACATCCAATATCCTGTGATAAACCATAATGGAAAATAATACGAAAAAGAATGTATATATATGTATAACTGAATCACTTCGCCATACAGCAGAAATGAACACAACATTGTAAATCAACTATACTCCAATACAGTAAATTTTAAAATAATAAATAAATAAATCTTGTGTACCCTGATGGGTACAGTCTGTGTATAAGTGGCTCAACACCTCTCCTTGGAAGACAGAGCCTGTTCCTGTAATCACGCTCCCATTTTTGCCTTATTCATCATCCACTTCTTGGCCACCGCATTGCGTATCTTCTCAAAACAAAGAAAAGCCCACATTTGATTCATCAGTAAAACACGTATGTTTCAATTTTCTTTTACTATAAAGTCAGACAGAAGCATACAATTTAAGACTATAATAAGAGGGAGAGACTTAGTAATAAGTGCCAACAGATGCTGGTAAGAAGTTAGAAAAGCCAAGACTGTAAGCATCCAAGACAAAACTAATAAGCATCTCTCTCAACAAGGCTGTTTTGTGGTTGGAAAGGGATATTGCTCAACTGGGACTTCTGCCATGGTTACAGAAGACCGGCATCTTTTGAGATAGAATTATATTGGCTTGGGTCTAAATTGCCCCTGAATAAACGGTCTGTGAAAGGATTCAGTTCTCATGCCCATCCTGAAGCTGGGATGGACTCCACTGGTTTGTCAGCACATGAACCACTGGTTCTATTTGGCTTTCAAGTGTATCACAAGTTTCTCTAGACGGCTTAGGAATGCTAGCTGCTCTATATTTTTGCCAAGTTTCTGCATTTTTTTCACCTAGGGCATTTTCTTTTGGAAACGTAACTATGTACTATTATAGATGCAGTTAGTTGTTAATTTCTGTCTCTTTGATGCTTGAATCGCAGATTGGAGTAGAAGCCATGGTGCTAGAAAAAGGCATCTTTCAGAGCAGACCCTCTCCTGGCTGAAATTTCTATTACAACCAAATGAGATTAAGCCCACATTGAATTTGTATTTAGATAAACTTGTCACTTTCCATTACCCAATTCTAAATAGTTATGAATACGTGAGAGCCATCCTTGTCCTTCACGGGTCATGCCAATGTCAGGGAAATAAACACAGTGTCTACACTAAATTGTGCCATTCTCATGTTGCCTTCAGCAGATTCTATTCAAACAAGATTGATAAGCTAGTCTTGATTTTCTGTGGGATCAAAAGCAATCAACGAGTCTTCTTTGTTGTCATATAGGTAGGGTCCACTCCTCTAATTAAAT
Organism: Eschrichtius robustus; assembly: GCF_028021215.1. Lineage (NCBI taxonomy): Eukaryota > Metazoa > Chordata > Mammalia > Artiodactyla > Eschrichtiidae > Eschrichtius > Eschrichtius robustus. The sequence continues at coordinate 78,178,431 of NC_090841.1, forward strand.
TGGACTTTGCAAATAGGAAATTTCCATTCTCCCATATGTAACTATGCTGTTCTTAACTGCACCCCACAGGTGCCTGTGCTCAGCACAGCCATCTCCAGGAGCCAGGACCATTGTGCCACAGACAAGCAGGCTGTAAGAGAGAGGCTAGAGCTTATAGTATGGTCAGAGACCCGACGATTGCTCAGCAATGACAGCAACCAGCAATGGCACTCTTCTGTAACCTCTGTGCAAATGCTTTGAAAGGTCACCTTTCCAAACAGCACAAACAATAAGGATCACAATCACTACAATTCTCTCTCAATATTGAGAGTGGCCATGTCACATCCCCAAAATATTTTTAAATAAGGCAGTAGTTTTTTTTTAATTTATTTTTTATTATTTTTAACATCTTTATTGGAGCATAATTGCTTTACTATGTTGTGTTAGTTTCTGCTGTATAACAAAGTGAATCAGCTGTACGTATATGTATATCCCCATATCCCCTCCCTCTTGCATCTCCCTCCCACCCTCCCTATCCCACCCCTCTAGGTGGACACAAAGCACAGAGCTGATCCCCTGTGCTATGCGACTGCTTCCCACTAGCTATCTGTTTTACATTTGGGAGTGTATATATGTCCATGCCACTCTCTCACTTCGTCCCATCTTACCCTGCCCCCTCCCCGTGTCCTCAGGTCCATTCTCTACGTTTGCGTCTTTATTCCTGTCCTGCCCCTAGGTTCATCAAAACCGTTTTTTTTTTTCTTTTTTAGATTCCATATATATGTGTTAGCATACGGTATTTGTTTTTCTCTTTCTGACTTACTTCATTCTGTATGACAGACTCTAGGTCCATCCACCTCACTACAAATAACTCAATTTCATTTCTTTTTATGGCTGAGTAATATTCCATTGTATATATGTGCCACATCTTCTTTATCCATTCATCTGTTGATGGACACTTAGGTTGCTTCCATGTCCTGGCTATTGTAAATAGTGCTGCAATGAACATTGTGGTACATGACTCTTTTTGAATTATGGTTTTCTCAGGGTATATGCCCAGTAGTGGGACTAAGGCAGTAGTTTTTATAACATGCTAGCAGGGGTTGGCAAACTATAGCCTACAAACCAAATCCCAATTTTTTTTTTTGCATGGCCTATGAGCTATTAATGGTTTGTACAGTTTTAAATGGTTGGCATATATCAAAAGAAGAATTTATGAAACATGAAATTTATATGAAGTTTGAATTTCAATGTCCATAAGTAAAGCTTGATTGGCGCACAGCCATGCTCATAGCCTTGTGTATTGTCTATGGCTGCTTTTGTAACCGAAAGCGGGGTCCGGCTGCTCACCGCTCAAAAGCCAATAAAGAGGGGCTTCCCTGGTGGCGCAGTGGTTGAGAATCTGCCTGCCAATGCAGGGGACACGGGTTCGAGCCCTGGTCTGGGAAGATCCCACATGCCGCGGAGCAACTGGGCCCGTGAGCCGCAATTACTGAGCCTGCGCGTCTGGAGCCTGTGCTCCGCAACATGAGGCCCACGCGCCGCGGTGAAGAGTGGCCCCGCTTGCCACAACTGGAGAAAGCCCTCGCACAGAAACGAAGACCCTACACAGCCATAAATAAATAAATGAATAAATTTAAAACGCACCTCATTAAAAAAAAAAAAAAAAGCCAATAAAGAAGCCAGGTTGGTGGAAAGGAAGGTTTGCTTTATTTCAGAAGCCAGCAACGGATGCGGAGAGGGCAGATGCCTGTCCAAAGGCCGACTCCCCTGCGCTGACAATCAGGGGGCAAGAGCTTTTATAGGCGGAGGGAGGGGCTCCAAGCAGAAACAGCACAGGCAGCTCTGACAGTCATCTTGACATTGGTCACTGGTGGTCTGACCAGCGTCATCTTGATTGTTTTATGTACAGTTAGTCTTCAGTTCCAAGGTCAGTTTGTTCTCATTTCTTGAGGCCAGTTCTCGGAGTTGTGGCAGCTTATGTCATGGCTACAGTCTGGTCATTATGTAGTTAATTTCTCCACCTGATGGGGGTTTCAGTGTCTGTAAGACAGCTCACAGGACATGGCTCAAAAGATTATCTATAGCCCTTGAGGAGGAACTAAAAGTCCTTGACTATGCTTGATGACTAAACTATTATTATTTGGTCTCCTTGGACTGTTTTCCTTTGTTTCTGCATTTTCTCACTTCTCTGATTAAACTTATTCTTTGGCTAAAGTTTTTCCACAGACAAAAGGCAGGCTGAGGACATGGGTGGCATAGACCATAAGGTCCTGCTCCGTTTCACTTTCAGTCTACAAATGCAGGGGGCTAGAACCAGTAACTGAATCAGTCTAGACCCAGAGCAAACTCTCTGAGATGGTCCCCATCAAGCTTTGCCAAAAGACCTGTCTGATCACCATTGTTTGCATTTTCATGATGAGCTGAGCTAAAGACCATGCCAGCTGGGTGGCTAATTAGTTACAGGGTCCTTTTGTGTTGTGACAACTCAGAAAATAGCACCAGGTGCTGCCACTCACGTGACCCGGATACAGAAGGAACGACATCACAGGGAGAGGAGTTAATAGTGGCCGTTACCATTAGAAACTGTCCTTAAGCCCTTTTTCTTATTAACAGATCACTTTCTTAAAATTGGATGAATCGTATATAAGGTCAAAATCCATATTTGCATCTTTGTTTTGGAAAGTAGTTACTCCTGACTCATCAATCTTTCCTCAGGGTTACAGTTACATCCTAAGCACACATCTCTCTGTGGTTGACAGTTTGACCGGGTGCTGTTAATCCTGGTCCAGCCTTCATCACGCTGATGCATTCAGCTAGTTTTAAGTGCATTTTCCAACTCACCTAAAACCATGGTCTGGTTTAAGGGGAGTGGAGTTAGGCAGATGGGAATATGCCTGGTCTATGACACATTGTGATACTGTGATTTATAAGGAAAAATATATATTTGGCCTTCATCCTTGTTACTGGCACCGAGCTCCTAAAACACTTGGAACTTCCTAAGCCTTGAGAGCCATAAAGGTGTCTTTTGTTAGGTCAATGAGGTGACTTTTGGACCTAACCTTGGACCTAACCTAAGGGCCGACCTGTGCCAGGGGAACTGACCATGGATGGAGGGTTAGAACTTCCTGATTTCTGGGGAGGGAAGAGGGATTGGCAGTTAAATCAATCACCAGTGGCCATTGATTTAATCAATTGTGCCTAGGTAATGAAGACTTATAAAAACCCCAAAGGACTGGGTTCAGGGATCTTCTGGTTTGGTGAATGGGTGGAGATTTGGGAAGAGCAGTACCCTCCAACAGAGCATGGAAGCTCAATGCCCTTTCCCTATACCTTGCCCTATGCATCTAATCCATCTGGCTGTTCCTGAGTTACATTCTTTTATAATAAACTGGTGATCTAGTAAGTAAGATGTTCCTCTGAGTTCTGTGTGCAGCTCTAGCAACCTAATCGAACCCAAGGAAAGGGTTGTTGGAACCTCCAACCTATAGCTGGTTAGTCAGAAGCAGGTGGCAACCTGGGTTTGCGATTGGCATCTGAAGTGGAGACCGAGCCCTTAACCTGAAGAACCTGAGGCTGTCTCCAGGTAGATAGAGTCCTGGAGTTGAATCGAGTTGAATTGCACGACACTGAGCTGATGCTGCTAGAAATTGCTTGATGGGGTGGGGAAAATACCCTCCCATCCCTCCTCCACACACACACACACACACACACACACACACACACACACACACACACACACACCCCTTAACAATCCAGTGCAAAAAGGAGCTCAGGAGCGACCACGCAGCCTTTGCAAGATTTTTCATGGCAGAGAACTCAAGACCCTCCCAGGAAGCCCATTCCAGTTTCGTTATCTTAGTTATTAGATCTCCTCCCCACTTTATTTTACAACCACCTGGGTTTCCTCTTCTGTCCCGTGAAATAACACAATTAAGCGTCATCCCTTTCCTAAAGCATGACACGTTAACATACACAAGGCAATTACTACATTTTTCTCAGCTTTAACTTTCAAGCTAAGCCCTCTCCTTTCCGTCAGCCTTTCCTCGTAAAGCCCCCTTTTCAGATCCCCCCGCAGCTGGACCCTCTCCTTTGGACACAACCCAGCCTGTTGGGTTTAGTGTGGAGTAGCTCAGAACAGAAATCCCTGTGCATTGATTACTGAAGGGCTCTTTACAGACACCACTGAGTATTTTTAATTACATACCTTCTCAGCACCTATTTTCTTGACAAAACATTAAAAATGAACACAAAGGCAGATCAAACTGGTACCTTTTTGGCACAAGATTTTTCTCCTAAACTCTTTGTTAATATACAGAGGAATCTGCAAGGACTTTGAACTCAAGCTTTCCCAAAAACGTGGTACAAAGTACCTTGTAATTTGAAAACAAAATTCTTCTTTTCAAAGCTATCTCATTCTGTGTAAGAAGATAAAGAAATGAAATTAGTTCAAAATTATGTGCTATGGAAGAGCCAAATACTGACAAATTCAACTAAATTATGATGTACTGACTTCAAGACATGTTATTATTGAAGACCTACAGGGATTAACACTATACTGAATTTATTATGCATCTTTATTTTTGACTGGAAAATAAGGACAAACAGCAATGCCTTTGTTGCTTCTGAACTGATCCCAGTTTGGTAAGTGTTGTAAGTACCACCGAGGAAAGGAATCTAATATTTAAAATGGAACAAGGGAAGTTAAACATACAAATGGGAAATAACAAGGTAACATTTAGCCTGAATAATTTGAGTTAACGGATCCAGAGACCAGCAATTCGTGACACCATTGATCAGCGGGGTAAATGCTTAGAAGGTCATGGGCGGTAGTGCTGGCAAAGACCTGTTAGATTGCAAAATAGATAGGGATTTGAATCAGAGAGAGGCAAATCCAGGGTGACTTCAGCCATAGCCAAGGAATCGTCGTACCCTGAGGTATTATAATTCTTCTGTCTGTCATACCAGAGAAGCTGGAAGGGTCTAAGTAGACAGAAATGAACTCTACAACATTCAGTGTACCTCAAAGGCATAAAGATGTGATAAAATTTGAGAGGATCCAGAAATGTGAACATCAGAGGCAGAAAAGAATTCATTTAGCAGATATTTTAAAGGAACGGTGTCTACATGACTACTCTAGTCTCATACTTTTTGTGTGGTGGAAGAAATAGTGAAGATATTTTTCAGGCGATCTTTTCCCAGGAGCACAATATTATGCGAATCATCTAATTGCATGCAAATGATAGATTCTGACTCAGAGTATGAGCAATTTGCATTCCTATCTCTAGTCGTGAAGCCTCCACTTAAAAATGTCGGGAAGATGCAAACAGGGAGGGAAATGGGTTGACTCTGTGTATTGGCAGTATCAGAGTTTGAAATCCAGAAATGGCGTCTTATTGAGAATGCCTGTGTTTCAAGATAAGTGGTTTAAGTATTGTGCCTTATTTCAAATATATAGCAGCTTATTCCTGTTTTCTTTAACATCACCAGGCACATTGTACAAGACAGATGGCCTTAATGGCCTGCAATGCCAGTATTCAAAATTCCCTGCCCAACTGTAACAATAATGTCCTTTCAAATTTTAATAACACCTGTCACCCAGGGGACCCATGACCCTCCTCCAGTTTCATTATGTGCAGTATTTCCATTAGGCTGGTTGTCTGTTTTGTTGTTCTCTACCAGGGAAGGATCATGTCACGGGTGTGCAAATTAGCTAATATCATGATTCAAATTAGTTGAAGTTTTAAAAAAATCTTGTATAATAATTAGACTCACAATCCCCTACATATTGGTTCAGAGTGCATCCAATAACCATGTTAATTTTTACTGACCAGCACCTTGACAATGAACGTATTTGAAGAATGTAGACTCTAAATGGGCTTTGCCCTTCAAACATAAGCAAAAAGTAATGTCTTCTTATGTATTCATACTGGGCATGGCATTTTTATCATAAACTCTTTATTAATTTACAGGGGAATCTATAAGGACTTTGAATTTACTCTTTCACTGTTTCAAAAGACATGGTTACCTCTCTGAAATGCTTTCTCTTTGGAATTGAGAGATGAAGGAAATGGGATAACCTGATTCACTCACATGGGGGTATTTAGTGGGATCGTGGGTCCATGGATTCATTGAGCAAAAATATTACTGCTGAAGGATACACAGGGCGATTTTGTCCCCCACCACCAGATGCCATTATTAATTGTACTTCTCCTGTTCCCCTGTCATCTCCCACTGCAACCTCACCCTTCCTCCAAAACCCCCAGGGCTTGTGTCTTCTTATGTTCAGGATAGGCCATAATTGGATAAGGAGTCTATTTTTAATGGTTAGAATTTATTTTGAGCACAACAAACCCCGTCTATATTCCGGTGATATGACTAATCTTAAGTTCTCACACAGCCTTAAATAGTAATGTGTGTGTGTGTGTGTGTGTGTGTGTGTGTGTGTGGTTTATGTAAAAGTTATATCACCAACTGGCCAAATTAGTTATTTCATTGCAGGTGTGTACAAAGTGACCTTGAGCCCTTGATGGGTTGGTTATGTCACTTTTATACATGCAGCTAGGGAGTAGGGGTTGAGTGTTGGTCCGACAGGGTGGTTAGCAGTCTGGACTGGATTTTTTTTTCCCCTTACCAGTTCCGCAGTAAAAGCAACAAAACAATGAAACACTATAAAAAGGGCCGCTAACACGCGCACGCCCTTTCCCATGCCAGGCAGTGATGAGCGCTAGGCCCGTGTTAGTTTAGTGCACCCCATGAAGTGGGGCTTGTCACCAGCCCCATTTTCGAGGTGACTAGACAGAGGTACAGGGGACTTGATGCTCTCACCCAAGGCACGTAGGCACCAGGGGGAGCCAGTGGCTTTCTGAAGGCTGTGCTGTGTCAACAATGGAAAGAACATGAAACCAGGGGCCTGGAATAGCTGCATGGCTTGCAGGGCTCAGTGCAAAATGGATTGAGGGGCCCCTTGTCCAAATCTGATTAAGAATTTCATGACAGTGACATTGGATGAATAGTATATAAGGTCGAAATCCATACCTGCATTTTGTTTTGGAAAGTAGTTACTTCTGACTTAACAATCTTGCCTCAGAATTACAGATACATCATAAGCATACATCGCTCCGTGGTTTACAGTTTTATACATTTACATAAAATTTGGCTTCAGAGTTCTGAAGTTGCCTCAATTGACCCTTCCCTGTGCTCTCATGCACACACACATACAGACAGCACATTTTTCTCACGCAATATTGCCCTATCCACATGAATCGGATGGTTCCCGCCCTAAGTATGTAGATTTTGCCTTTATAAGGCTGATGGAACATGTATATCACCGATGCTGGGAACCTACAAATGATATTTATTCCAGAGTTTCCAACAGTTTATCTTTCTCAGAAACACCAGTGACAGAGAACTGATGGTTTTCTATTCATATTTCTATTTCTTAATTTTCACAAATCAAGAAACTTCAGATTTATTCTTTCCTCATTTATTTCCTTGTATATTCTGAGAGATGCCATTTATCATTTTTTTTCATGAAAAAGTGTTTATTTAGATTGGATGCTAGAGTTTGTGCCTGATATCCAATTCAGATCTCACATCCCAAAAGTTAAAAGTGACAAGTGCTCCAGATTCTTTGCTTTCCACTTCATTTCACGGAGTCATGAATTCTCCAGCTGTCCGCTTGAACTAACCTTCCAGGTCACCTCCTACCAGTACAGTCAAAACACTGCTCACCCAGCTACATTACTCCTCTCATGAGCTCCAGAAATAATAAGCATCACTTGCATTACCAAGAGTGTTATTTTGTGCTTAAATTTCCTTAGATATCTCAGTTTGTGTGCTAAATAGTCTTTCAATAACGCCTTCTATCTTAGTCTGTTCAAGTAAAAGACTCTTGAGGATCTTACCAATGTTTCTGCATCTGTTGTTTGACTGCTGCAAGTGACTTCCTTTAACCCCCAAACCTATGTGAATTTACTCCTCACCTTTATTCTATACCTGAAATTTTACTTACAGAATTACAAAAGTAGTTAATTTTGGTTGATAAACATCAAGATAATGCAAATGTTCAACTTAGAATTAATTCCACCAAAGAAGGTATTTGAAGAACAGCAAAACTCCTGAAGGATTTCAACCCTGATTTATTTTTTTAGAATGAAAAGAAACAGGTGAGAACTCATTCCCCCTTGATAATATAAAGAGCAAATTTCAATGCAGTATTGACAAAAGCTGTTATTTTTAAAAGCGACAGCATGTCCTTATTATTGGCTGCAGCAGACAGCCTCCAAGCTGGCCCCTCTTTGGTCAGCAGAATGCCCTTCTGTCTGTCTGTCTCTCTCTCTTTCTCCTCTCTCTCTCACTCTCTCTCTCAAACCACTCGATGTGGTAGAAGAAGCCAGTTGCCATGTTGCAAGTACATGGCAAGTGCATGGCAGGAAACAAGTCTCTGGCCAAAGCTAGTGAAGAACCACAGACGGCCTCCTCATGACCACGGGAGTGAAATTAGAAGCAGATCCTCCAGTCTTAGTGGACACTTGAGATGACCATTGCCTCAGCTGACAGTTTGACTACAGCCTCAGGAGAGATTCCTAGCCAGACTAACCCAGTTAAGCTGCTGCCGGTTATACGAGCCTAGGAAATGACGTAAGATAATAAATGTCGTTTTAAGCTGCTAAGATTCAGGGACACATTTGTTACACAGCAATAGATAACTAATACACTGGCCCAATATTATTGTGAACAGAAAATAAAGAATAAAATCATAGCAGATATAATTATCTCACAGAGGAGTTTCCTTTTGGCTTCTTTTTTTAGGGTTGTCTGTTTTTGTTATTAGGAAATAGTTAAATCTAGAATGAATACATTGATATGGAAATAATTATATCCATGGCTTAGATATAATTTTCTTCATTATCCCAAAACTCATCAGCCAGGCTTTTCAAGTCTTTTTTAATCTAGCCCTGTCTTAACCTGTTTAACTTTGTTTCCCACGACCTCTCAGCAAAGTGCAGGGTCTGGCCATACTTTATTCTATACCCAGAAGACAATAAGTCATTCTCACATCTTCATCTCACTGTATAAAATCCGAACTCTCCTTCAAAACACTGTTCAGACACCACCCTGCTGGCCTGACCAGAGCTCCCTTCTTTGGACTGGATTACTCAAGTTTGCACCTGCTGAAAATCTGACTAGTTCATATGCTTTTCATTTAACATGTGTTCATTTTGATTTCTCTTTAAGATGATGGATTCTTAAAATGTAAGGATTCTGAGAGCAGCTCGCTCAGCACTGAATATACTGGATGCACATAATTAAATTCTGGTAGATTAAAAGATGCGTTATGACCAAACAATAAACACATACTGTGTAGTGCTTTATGGTTTACCAGTAACTTTCACAAACTTTCTTTCACTTAACTCTCTTAACAACTCACTCAGCAAGGACATTACCATGTGTCACCCCCCCCCGCCAAATTCATATGTTGAAGCCTAACTCCCAGTACCACAGAATGTGACTGCATTTAGAGATAAGGTCTTAAAGAATTAATTAAGATAAAATAAGGGTATGGGTGAGCCCTAATACAATATGATCAGTGTTCTTATAAGAAGAGGAGGTCAGGACACAGACACACACGGGGGAAAAGCATGTGAGGACACAGTGAGAAGATGCCCATCTACAAGCCAAGAAGAGAGACCTCAAAGGAACACCTTGATCTTGGACTTACAGCCTCCAGAGCTGTGAGAAAATAAAATTTCTATTGTGTAAGCCGTCCAGTCTGTGGCACTTTATTATGGCAGCCTTTGCAAACTAAGGCAGACATTTCCACAGAGATGTTGCAACAAGGTTGACACCTTCTTACTGAACAGTAGGCCTGGACCCAAGTCCAGAACTGCTGCCCCTGTTAAGGCCTTGGGCCATGTAAGCACTCTGAGCTTTAGAAACAGAAGTTTATTATGTTTTGCCTTTATTTTATGGTCTTGACTTTATGTTAACAGGTTCATCTTACAAATCTTTTGAAATAGAGTTGATCAAGTCAGTTAGGGCCAAGCATAAACCTTCCTAATTGCTTTGTTCATAATGAAATGAATAAGATTTGAAATGAGCAGATTCTGTAGGGCTTCAGTTATCTTTGAAGACTGTAGAGGTGAAAAAAATTTAACTGTACGCAATTTTTTATGTGGAAAATTATATGCAACTTTATAAGCCTAATATCTTCCACTCTGCTTCTTAATTCTAATCATCTTTCCAATACAGATTTATAAAAAGCAATTTATTTGGAACATTAAGAAAATGGCAAGGTTATCAGAGATTAAGTAGTGTGATGTCTGCTATTTGCTTTCCATGTGGGAGGCAGATAAAGTGAGACTAGAAAAATATTAACAATAGTTCCAATGGGATGATGGATACAAGGCATTCATTTTACTCTTGTGTATTATTTTATATAAGTTTCATATTTTTTCTAATGGGAAAATAAAGGAAACTGGAGACAAAAATCAGCTGTACAGTTGCTGACTTTAATATTTGGCAAGCTTAATTACCAATCTCCTGATGAACACACATATAGAGAAATGATAGAGGTCCTACTTTGCTGCTGAAGCAAGAAGGGAAACTTGGGGTATTATCTGTCACCCAAGTAGGTTTCACCTACTTGCTAGACTCTTTCATGAACTTTTTCTTCACCAATAAAGTAGTTTTCTTGGATAGGTCCTTCCCAGAAAATTAAACTCGTAGCTACTTAGACTGTGAAGTGTGACGAGATTACTCGAATCAAGACAGGGTCAATGAGGAAAAAAATAACTTGGCAACAGCAGGTAAAGACTGGGAGTGGCTGGCTTGGCAGAGAATAGGGCTCCGGGCAGAGGGCAGCAGGCTCTGGGCAAGGGCAGCCGTCCTTGACCTTACCCCTGGGCAGTCATTCCTGCAGGCGCGACGCAGCAAGGGAACGCTATTCAGCTGTGATTGTATGGCCAGGTAGGGTGGTAGCTGATGTGAAATCCATCTACAGATGACAAAATCCAAGACTGGAGATTAAGGGAACAACTTCATCCTCTAAACATGAAAGTAGGCTATGGATGTAGAAAGGGTGACAGTGCCATGACTGACACACCCTGACCTGTGGCTGACACCTTATGCCATGGCTTATTGATCAGATCACTTTCCCGTCTCAGCCTTTTGGACATGATGCTCTTCCTGTCTAGAACCATGTTCTTGCCCTGGACATATGTTGCTTTTTGCTGCCCGTCTCCTTTCCTATCATGTTGCCTTTGGTAACAGCCTTTTTTGGCCCTTCTTGATTCAGCAGAAAGTTTACTAACATCACTAATACTGATAGGAGTATTTCTTATAGTGAGGACAAGACTAGTAAAATCAGGGTAAAAGGAAAGTGGAACTGAGGTCAATCGGTCAGACAATGTCCAAATAGGCTGCCAAAGTGAAAGGGCAGATCTGGAGAGACAGGTGATATTCAACAGCCAGGCGCTGAGGCCACAACAGTGAACTGGGTAGGATCTGTGTTTTTAAGGAGTTTCCAATCTAGTGAGATACACAAGGAAATACACAATTTCCATGCAAAATAATTTTTTTTAATTTGTATTTATTTTTGGCTGCATTGGGTCTTTGTTGCTGCGCGCGGGCTTTCTCTAGTTGCGGCGAGCAGGGGCTACTCTTCATCGCGGTGCGCGGGCTTCTCATTACGGTGGCTTCTCTTGTTGCGGAGCACAGGCTCTAGGCACGTGGGCTTCAGTAGTTGTGGCTCACGGGCTCAGTAGCTGTGGCTCGAGGGCTCTAGAGCACAGGCTCAGTAGTTGTGGTGCACGGGCTTAGTCGCTCCAAGGCATGTGGGATCTTCCCGGACCAGGGATCGAACCCGTGTCCCCTGCATTGGCAGGTGGATACTTCACCACTGCACCACCAGGGAAGTCCCTATGCAAAATAATTTGTAAAGAAATTACTGTATGGTGAACTTGAGAGAAGTTGATAAAAGGAAATCCTTGCGCTAAAGGCAATCCTGGTTATAGCAAGGGTCTCTGCCATGACAGTGCTGAGTAACAAATGACTCTGGAACACCGAGACTTAAAGTCACTAGCATCCATTTAGCTCATGACTTGGCAGGTTGGTTTAGGCTGGTCTCAGCTTGCCTTGCTCATGTCTGGAGTCAAATGGCCTTGGCTGACCCAGGATGGTCTCAGTCGGAGCCACTAATTACTGCCCCACATGTCTCCTGCCCTCCAGTGGACCAGCTGGGCGCATGCTCATAGTGGTGGCAGAAGATGTGAGCAAGATACACTGAGCTTTTCAAACTTCCACTTGCATCACTTTGCGAAACACCATTAGCCAAGAATGGGAGAACGCTACAAAGGACTGGAGAATCAGGCCATGGAGGTGGTCAGTCTACCATCCACCCTGGGGTACACTGGCCACCATCTTGGTTTTCTCATCAGCTCCCAGAGTGAAGAAAGGTATTCAATCCTGTTATCAATGAATACAGTATTTTAAAATATCCCTGTAAGGCAGATATAGATCTAGGGAGCTGGGTGGTCATACTTTATTTGTGGCAGCCTAGGATGTATCATTTAAGCTGCAGGATCTCCCTGGGAAGTTCTGATATCCACTGTTTTGTGCTGATTTCCCCTTTGCCTCACAGCCATCCCCAACACTGGATTCAACTGTACATCAGATCAGGAAAAGCAAAAGTTCAGCTGTGCCTGTGGGGAGGGGGGAGTGAGCAGACAGGGCCCTGTCACAGCTGCCAAGGGTACCATCGCTGACTCATCTTGTAGCACCTTCCAATCACGCAGGGGCAGCGCTAAAAAACAGACCCAGCCAACCTGGGAGAACTGCACAAAATGACAGGCATTTCTCTGTAACCAGGAAAAGAACACTGCTATGACAACACCAAAGTAAGAGAGTGTCCTAGAATGCAGGGGGCTTTCATTGTCTGTAGATCCCGTAATTAGCTCAAAGGAAACAGAGAATGAGAGGGCCCTGGTAAGGATTTATCAGAGTAGCAGACAGGTCCTTTGTTACTTAGGGAAGCTAAGCTGACTAACCATCTGTAAAGAAAGGTAACTGCCTGATCTCTCTTAGAATCAAAACCACATTAGTGAAGGGCAATAAGCATTTCAAAGAGTTACAGCTACTCAGTACGTGTAATTACACATCCAAGCAGCAGTACGTATTTTGGATCCTTGAAATTATCATATATATGATAGTTACATGCACTTAATTATTATATATTTTATATATAATTTTAAATATTTTTATAATATATATATTTTTTACACATCAATTTCATATATAGTATATACACATATGTATGTATACATACACAGACATATATTTCATATATAGAAAGTTCAATCCAATTAACCATGATTCTTAAAAATATTTGGATGAAAGAAACTAAACTAAAGGAAAACATAGTTCTCTCTCTCTCTCTCAAACAGGTTAGTATGTCAGAGAAAAATCCATTGCCAATATATAACTACCGTAAGTGTATAGGATAATGGTTAAGATAACGCTATGTATTTATCAGTTGTGTACACTTTAGCAAATTATTCTATCTTTCTAATCTACAAAATGGTGACATTAATTATACTTATATACAAGGTTCTTGTGAGAATTAAATGCGTTAACACGTAAAAATCTTAGCACAGTTCCTGAAACATTGTACTGGAAAGCACCATTGCAATCAAGAATCTTCTATTAATTTGGTGATTCTGAGGTTGAAATCCCCAACATTTAATTGAAATAACATTCACTAAGTGCCTACTTTGTGCAAAGAATTCTACCAGACTCTGAAGGGATATAAAAAGGAAAGCAGTATACGCCCTGCTGTTTAAGAACTTAGAAGCCCATAGAAGTTGCCCTTACATATATGAAAATGATGTAAAGTAATAAAATAATATAAAGAAACAAAGCCTATGGAACCAGAAAGAAGTGTGATCACTGCTGACTAGAGAATGAGGGTGAACAGCTGAGAGAAGGTGGAACTTTGGCGTTCCTCAAGGGGAAGGAAGGGATTTTGAACAGCAACACCGGGAGAGAGAATTCCAGGCAGAGGAATAACTTGAGCAAATTTAGGGAAGTTTAAAAAAATCATAGTACATTTATATCTTAGTAACCTCGCTAAAAATCAGAGAAGTGACTTGTATGATATTATTATAATTCATATCATATGATTCCCATACATAATATGTGAATAATCATATATAATTCACATATAATTATAATTAAGCAATGATTATGATTATTTACAGAGTCAACACACACTTCTATACCTGGTTATTGTCTTCAGTAATAGTGAATACTGACCATAGTAAATGAATCCAAACGTCATTCCTTTATTAGTTCCATTAACATCTATGTTGTGCTTACTACGTACCAGGTACTGCAGTTGGGACTTAGAACACAAAGCAGGTACGATGCAAGGTTTGTTCTCAAGCAGCAGTGGATAAAAGGAGAGACAAGTTAATAGGCCATCAGGATGCAGTGAGATGGTCTTGTGATCGCAGGATGCTACACCCTGGGGCTGGGAGAGCTCCTAGGAGGGCAAGGTGGCTCAGATGATGGAGGGGTAGTGAGAAGGACAGAAGTTTCTCAATGAGGCAACATATGGGCCCCATCATCCAGGAAAAAAAAGGAATTAGATAAAAGTAAGGAATGAGGGGTCGTTTATAGCTGCAAGTGGAATGTACACAAGTCTGGAGGCATGAGAATAGCAAACTGCAGGTATAATAATCTGTGGACTGTCTGAGTCAAATGAGAACAGAGGTTGGTAAGATTTAAGGCTCAAAAATAATCAAGGAACAGATAATTAAGACCCTTATATGTTATGCTAAGGACTTAGAATTTTGTCCTGAAGGAACAGGAAATGAAGGAAGGGTTTCAGATAAGACAGAAAAGATTTGCATTTAGAAAGATCACTTTGGCTGCGCCATGAAAGCTGATTGGCAGGATCTACTCTAAAGGTGGGGGTAGCAGGGACTTCAGACCCTGGAAAGTGATGCTTGACCTGGAAGGCTGCTGGTCTGAGGATGAAGGGCAGTAGAGGACTCAGTAGTAATTGGATCTGGCTGGAGGGGTGAAGTTAAGGGTGTCTCTCAGGTTTTTACCTTGGTGTTTGTATCAGTCAGGGAAATTAACCAAAGCTTTAGTAACAAACAAGTCTAATAATGCAGGGCTCAACATGATACAGTTTTCTTTTGTTTAGCACTCGTTTAGCATACAGTCTAACACAAGTGGGGCAACTCTCCATCAGACTGTGTCTTTTCTCCTATAACAGGCCCTTCTAGAATTCTTCACTGCGGCCATGTGAGAAGTGTGTGTGGTAATGGGGAAAACCTTAGCACCAGGCTTGCATGGAGCCTATGAAACTGCTCCCCATGGGCCTCTGCCAGAACTGTCTCAGGATCCCACGGTGCAGGGAGGACTGGAGAATAGGGCCTTCCTTTGTCTTGAGTTGGAAAAAGAAACAGTTTACACACAGCGTTGTCTGTGCCAACGTATCCGTTTTTAGAGATAGGAAACAACAGAGGAAGAACCAGTCTGGGGAATCAACTGAAAGTTCAGTTTTGAACTTACTAAGTTTGAATGACTCTAGGACGTTATAGGTCTATAGATGGAGACGTGAAAAATTAAGTCTTTCAGAAGCTCAGAAGAGGATTCTGCAATCATGTTACCCACTTAGGGATCCTCAGCTTATGTGTGGTGGAGAAAGCAGGTAGGATGTATGGGGGCACACAGGGAGAGCCCCGAAAGACAGAGCCCTGGGGTTAACTTCTAAGGGCAGCGTAGGAAAATAGGAGCCCATGAAAGAGAATAAGCAAAAGTCTCCAGAGACTGCAGTGTCCCAGAAGCAGAAGCCTGGATTAAATGATTAAAGGAGCAACAGAATTTACTAATATTTATTGCTGCAGAGAAGTGAAGAAGCTAAACCTGAAAAGTCCACTGGCAAGAGAGAGTCCATCAGCGTCCGGAGGGAGAGCAGCTTCGGTCAGTGTCGGGGGAAGTTGCCAGATTTCAGTAAATGGGGGACTGGGAGGTAAAGAGTAGAGCCAGAGGGGTGAGATGAATCTTTCCAGTTTACCTGCTGCGTAGCTTGGGAAGCAGGAAAGTTAAAGGGAACACTTTGCAGTTTTCTTTTCTGCCTTTTATTCTGTAAAAGAAGGGAAAGACCTTAGTCATTTTAAATATTGATAGAAAAAATAAGTTGTAGAGAGAAAAGTGTTGAAAAGCAGGCCCGCATGGGATAAGTGATGAACTGATGACTTTGAAGACCCCAAGGAGGATAGGATGCTGAGGGTGGAAGGGCTGATTCAGGTGAGAGAAAGGCCGTCTCCTTTCTGCGGAGGGGAGAGGGTGCTGACTGAGACCACAGGAGTAAGATGCTCTGGGAAGGATACGTCATCAGCTTTTCTAAAGGCCGGTACCCATCCTGTTTGGCTTTGCACAGGGCAGTGCGGAATTTAATGAAGAGCAACTAGAAGACCAACACTGCTCTTCCCAACAGCTTTTCCAAAGGCAGAAAGAGACCTGCCTGCACAGCAGGAAAGGCTGGTTGTTGGTTTAACGAACCAAGGAAGTCATTTTAAAAATGTTTGTGAGTTGTAAACATTTGGTCAGTGACCTGTTTATCATGCATGTTGGACATTTGTAAGAGCAAGATTGGGTCAAAATTTATAATTATAAATTATAATTAACATAGTTAAAACTTTGGTAATTATTTTTTCAAATTTTTCTTTGAAGTTTTTACTGATATTTGTGTCCACAGTAACAGTGCCAGCAACCATGGGGTTGTGAGTGCCTGTTTCTCCGCTTTGTCAGTCTGGGATTTGATTTCTTTTTAAACTTTTATTGATAGTGAAAACTCATATCGCATTGTTACTTAATTGTATTTTCCTTCCTACTAATAAAGGGAAGAATCTTTCCATACATTCATTGGAATTTTAACTTCTTCTTCTCTGTATTATTTGGACAAATCCCTTGTTACTTTTGTATTGGATTATTCATATTTTTTTGTCAATTTTTGAATGTTCTTTTAATTCTAAGAAAATTGCCATTTACTCTTATATGAATGGCAAATATTTCTTCATTTCTGTCGTTTTTGTCTTTTATCTATGAGAGTGGGTATAACTTTTAAAACCCTCCCTCACATGTGCTGCAAATTTCTTGCTAAGTTCATTAAGATATTTTAACCTCCCTTCTGGGGAGTATTATTGTAAATCTGATATTTTTCTTTCAATTAAAGCAGTAAAGAGTGTTTTTGTTTGGGTATATTAATAGAACCAACCACTTTCTGACCTGGATGTATAGTTGTTATTATATATAGTTGTTATTGTATTTATTATATTTGTGATTAATAGTTTTTTTAAAAATTTCATTTGGTTGCATTTAAGGTATAGAATCATATAACCTGTAAAAGATAACTTTGCCACGTTTTTCTCTAGTTTTACATTTTTTTTTCTTTTCATGTCTCTCTGAATTGACTAGTACTCCTGAAAAGACTATTAAGTGATGGTGTCTTGATCTGGCCTAAACCAACTGCTCTTAGCCTCTCTCCTTCAAGTAGGATGCAGGGTGTGATTTCCCATGTGTTCTTCTCATCCAGAAAGGAAATAGTTAACTGCTCCTATTTCATAAAAATGTTTTTCTTTAATCAGGCACGGAGTTGGAATTTTTCATATGTCATTTCTGTATCAACTGAAATGAAAAGATAGTATTTTCATTGTGATTGATAGCAGTATTTTACGTAATCTTTAACTACGACTGAGTCCTGGAATAAATCCCTTTTTGTGGCGGCCGTTGTTCTTTTCATGTATGTTGGATTCTATTTACTTGCAAGATATTCATCAGTAGCTGTGCTTTCTTTTTCATGCTGTAGAAGCTTCTTCAATCCTCACTCAGCCCTTGTGTTGCCAGAAACTTCCAGGATGAAATAATCGTCTCTCTTTCTCCCTTGTTTTTCCCTGGACTTTTATATCTAGAGTG
Organism: Eschrichtius robustus; assembly: GCF_028021215.1. Lineage (NCBI taxonomy): Eukaryota > Metazoa > Chordata > Mammalia > Artiodactyla > Eschrichtiidae > Eschrichtius > Eschrichtius robustus. The sequence continues at coordinate 78,196,398 of NC_090841.1, forward strand.
AGACCCTCTGACTTTTCAGCTTGAAAATCTGAAATCCTGTGGGGAAGAATATGCTGGAGAATGCAGTTCCCCAATTTTCCTTGGCAATGGAAATAAGATTTTTAGAAGGAGGTGGTAGTTCAGGGGAAGAAATGAGAGACAATCATCACCATAGTTGTCAAAGAACCCTTTTTTAGTTTTCCTTCTCTGTTTTACCTCCTTTTAAATTTTAAATTTCCAATTTACTGCCTTTGGTTTTTATATCATTAGTTCTTTTATCTTCTCCTTTTGTTTTATTCTAACATACTTTTCCTAAATTTTCAGGAAATGCCTTAGTTTAATTTAATACATTATTGTTTAATGACATAAATGTTTAGGTCAATGAATTTCATCTGAGCACTGGCTTACTCGCATCTTAAAATTCTGTTACATACCAAATACAGTTCTCTTCCTCTCCTACAAATGCTACCTGTCCTTCAAATTTCAACAAAGTAAAACCAGTCACTATAAAAGGGATGAGGGTAAGCATTCTCTTTGTTGTGCCAGTGGGAATGTGAGTTGAGACACTCTTTTTATAATTTGACCATATGTATAAAATGCACTATAAATTTTATGTCTTTTAGTTTATTAATCACACTTGTAATTTATCCCAAGGAGATGATTAGAGATACACAAAGGGCTTTCTATGACAAGGATGTCAATCCCAGTTCTATCTACAAAATTTGGAAGCTGCAAAAATGTCAAACAATGGGGCTTCCCTGGTGGCGCAGTGGTTGAGAATCTGCCTGCCAATGCAGGGGACGCGAGTTCGAGCCCTGGTCTGGGAAGATCCCACGTGCCGCGGAGCAGCTAGGCCCGTGAGCCACAATTACTGAGCCTGCGCGTCTGGAGCCTGTGTTCCGCAACAGGAGAGGCCCGCGCACTGCGATGAAGAGTAGCCCCCACTTGCCGCAACTAGAGAAAGCCCTCGCACAGAAACGAAGACCCAACACAGCCATAAAAATAAATAAATAAATAAATAACTTTTTAAAAAAATGTCAAACAATGGAACAATATGGTTAAATATAAGTTTTGGTAAAATCACGTGATGGGGTATTCATTCTGCAGTCAGGTATTTTTATTCTAGAAATGTTTACTAAACCACTAAAAGTTATCTTCTTAGAGAATATTGAAAAATAAAAATATATCATAAGAAAGTTCTTAAGATATATTTTAAAGTGAAAAACGATGTTGCATCTTGTAAGAGCAATGTGTCTTCAATTCTGTAAGAGAATCATTTGTAAAATACATGTCAGAATATTTACAATTATTATTTATGGGTGTTGAAGATATAGGTAGATTATATTTCAACTTTTTTTCCAATTCTCCACATTATTCATTCATAATAACACAGAAAAATAATGAACATTTTTCATAATATGTGGGAATAAATAGGCCCAGTTTAGGAAGCAACCTGGGCATACAACTTACTGTATAAAATTATCTGGAAAGCAGCCTGGTGCGCCTATTATTTTTTCCTTTTTTTAACATCTTTATTGGAGTGTAATTGCTTTACAATGGTGTGTTAGTTTCTGCTGTATAACAAAGTGAATCAGCTATACATAAACATTTATACCCATTTCTCCTCCCTCTTACGTCTCCCTCCCACCCTCCCTATCCCACTCCTCTAGGTGGACACAAAGCACCGAGCTGATCTCCCTGTGCCAAGCGGCTGCTTTTTTTCCAGAGCATAAAATCTTTAAATCTTCTAGGCCTCCTGTAGTGATCAACTATTTAACTTTCAAAATTATTCCTCAGCATGCACATTTAATTGTTAGTTGAAAAGTTACACCAAGTTAGTAGATTGCAACTGAAAGTAAACCAAGTAAATAGAAGATTTCTGGGCTTGTGTTTTAAAAGAAAGAAAGCAGATGCATTTTCAGACAGAAGAGAAGGAAGTACCATTTCTTCTTATGATTAGCTGGTCTCTAAAATAGTCATAGATATTATTCAGGGACCTGAATGATTGATAGATAAGGTCAGAACCACAGGCCTAAGTTAGAAGGGAGAAGCTCTTCATCAGATAAAAACTATGAAACCAATTTCTAGTGAGCATTCTTGGTTTTTCAAAGCTCAGTCTTAAAATTTTCTTTAAATTTTTATTGAAATAAAAGAAACCGGAAAAGTACTTAATGTTGAATCAAAGCTGCTCTCGTGAATACTACACACAACGTAAACCAAAGAATAAATCAGTGCTTCTTTAGGACCTGAGTGGGCGGACAGGGTTTCTCTTAGCCTCTTGTAGCCATTTTGAGTAGAAAAAGAAGAAAAGCGGGGAAGTATTTTAAAGTGTGGTTGAGTCTTATTTTTGGAGACTGTCTGGAAATTATTGATGCTTGAAAACTACTTTTTTTGTAAATCAACACTAGACCACATGAATGAAATTTCTCTTTCTTGTTGAGAAATGTAAATTTTTTTTCAAAATCTAAATCACAAACAGAGGTGGCCTTCCCTAACAAACCCATTCAAAGTAGGTCTCTGCTGATCAATCAATCATAACTGCCTTCTTTCCCAGTCCTAAAAATTCTTAACCTTTCTTCCTTCCTTCCTTCCTCTCTTTCTTTCATTTCTCTCCTCCACTGAAATGCTTATTCTATGAAGGCAATTTGTCTACCTCTTATAAGTACTTATAAACTCATTACATAGCTATTTAATGAAAGAAGAAACGATATTTAAAGTCTATTCTCATAATCGCATGTATAACTGGATTACTTTAATCTTTTAACTGGAAAAGCAATTTCAATAACAAGAAAAAGAAAACTGGTTTTGAAGTAAACGATTTGGGCAGTATAAATCTTATTCTATTTTTGCCACAATGAAAATAGTCAGTCTGAGGCAAAAGACCTTGTACTGATCTGGAAATGGAATTATGAATAAAGTTCTAGGGGAGGATTGTTTATGATTCAGAGATGAACAGCTTCTCTTAGACTCCTGAAAGTAGCAGTACTTTTTATAATGTATTTTAAGAGTGATACTGATGGAGAAAGCAGTAGTGTGCAATTGCATTCATCTTACTTTGAAACAGCAAGTCTATTCTAAACTTCTCTAATAGTTGTTTTTGTTTCTTTTTATGAAACTAGTGCTAAAGCATGACAGAAATTATTGCTTCTAAACAGGGCTAAATGCACTTTCAAATGATATCTTGTTTAGAAGGTGAAACCATGTCTACAGAAGCACTGCATCTTGAGATTTTTTTCATCAATGACTCTAGGATTTCTAATAAAACTCCTTCTGTGTTTCTCAGTTTGGGGGTATTATTTAAGAGTGTGGACTTGATGTCTGTCTAGCCCAGTTTGAAGCTGTGTGACTTTGGGCAAGTTACTTCTTTCTGTGTCAGACTTCTATTATAGAATGAGAATTAGCAACAGTGGCTGCTAATGTGAGGATTAAACATGGGGCACATTTGTTGGTACAGTTAGAACCGTACCAGTGCCTGGTAATGTGGTTGCGTTATGATTAGTATCTTTACCATTATTAGATCCTTTAGAAAGCTGCCATTGATCTTGAGAGCTGACTAGATGGTCAAGGAGCATGTGACCAGGGCCATTCCTCTGCATTTACATCAAGGATTTCCCATCTCATTTCTGATTTCCATTCTCTCGCCTCAGGAAGTTCCCAGATCTGCACCTGTTCACTGATTTTACCTCTTCTGCCAGTAGAGACTATGGCAGTCAAGACTCGGTAGGAAACAAAATGGTCTTTTTCACCCAAATCGTATTTCAAAAAGGGAGAGCTAAGAAAAGTGAGACTATCCCAGTGGAAATGAAATATCTTCAGTAGTGGATAAATCGGCAGCAGTGGAATTCAACCTGATTTTGTAGAGGTTAAAGGTCATTTTGGAGAGTCCAGGAATGCTGCAGTAATCCTGATACCAGTTTAGATGCTTAATTTGCCCCAGACATGCTAGGAGGGCTTTACAGCTATTAATTCATTTGCTCTCTTAACAAACTTTCAAGGCAATTGCCATTATCATGCCCATTTTACAGCTGAGCAAACCAAGGCACAGAGTGTTTAAGGTACTTGCACAAGGACACTCTGATTTTAAGTAGCAGAACTGTGGAACCACAGAGCATGCCATGACCAGTGTCCTGCAGCTCAAGGCATGCATTTACAAGCACTGTTTTTACACAGGTTAACTCAGGGGCATCAAGACTTTTATTGGACTCTTGTGCTACTTATTTTTCTTCTGAGAATTGGAAATCTCGGCCGTGCTTTTCCTCCACAGCAAAACTGATCGTGTCTGTCCCTTCCATATAGCTTGACAGCTTCATGACTAATAGTTTATTTCTCAGTTTTTGAATGAATAGTGGTTTGAAGAATTTCTCAGAGTGTCATGCATAAGGCAGGCCACATCCAGAACTTTTTCTCTGACAAGGAGAGCAGGCCTGAAGATGCAGTAAGAACTGAAATACAGAAGGAAGCCGGTGTGCCCATATGGCAAAGAATGCCCACCAGATACTGCTGGGCACCTGCCATCTCTCCCTGTAACTGCAGCTGCAGCACTTAAAAGGCAGCAATGCCTGTGATCCCCAGGTTATCCTGAGGTTCCAGGTAATAAAGAGCTGGGGGATCGCCCACCCACTGTGGACCCCAGGCCCTGCAGCAGGTAAGAATTTGTCAGGAATGCAGGAGCCAAAGAGAGCTCACACACAGTCCACGTTTTCTGGATCTCCTGGGAGCCTTCATGCTGTGCATCAACCAGTTTGATTATAACGCTGAATGAAAGTAACCTTAGCCACATTTGAGCTGTTCTTGTGGTCAGCCCTGGAACTGAAACCAGACTTTGTGGTTTGGCTATTTCTACTTATTTCTACTCTGAGTTGAACATAGTGACGTGTTCTGAAAACTGTAAGACAAGTCTTCAACATACATTACTGATGATCTGTTTAAAATTTTACTCTGCTACATTTGTTTTCATCTTCGAAAAAAACAAGTAGCCCATTCCCCAAATGATTTTTGTCTATAAATGTAGAATAATGGGCTCTATCATTGTGAAATTAAAATCAGAATAATTTCATCACCAAAGCTCTTTTAAATTGTCCCACATTAAAAGGTAAATGATCAGTAAAAGCAAAACTGAGTTGACTTTGGGTACATCAATCGGAAAGAAGAAAGAGTCTGATGGCTACAGCAAGTGGATCATTACTTTAGAAGAACCATTCCTTACATTTTGATAAAAAAAAAATTCAGGGGAGTCCAAACACATAATTATATGAATTCTTTCTTGAAACTCACCGTTGTTTTTGTGACTCCAGTCTAAAGGCAGTGGCCCTTCCTCATGCCTGACAAAAATGTTGAAACTGGTTAATTGCAAAATAAGTAAATTTGTAAAGGAAAAAAGTCAGTGCATGGTCCCCTCTCTAATCCAGCAATATCCATCTCAATGGGGGGTCCTTCTGAGGCTGCTCAGAGACATTCATCTCTGGTTTTCTAAGTCCATTTCCTTCCCTAAACCATTAGCTACAGCTCAGCGGGGATGCAGAAGAGTCTGCATCCCCCCGCGTTTTGAATAATCACCAAGCCCAAAGCAGGGGGTGTGGGGTATTCAGGGAGGGACCGGGCAGACCCAGCTCTGCTCTGCACACCTGCCAGTCTGATGCCACTGTCAGGTGCTCCCAGCTACTCTTATGCATATTGCCGGTATTATCGACTTTCCGGTCCTTTTACTGCAGATCCTATATATGGCCTGGATCTTGCAAACCTTGGCTTCAACTTGCTGCAAATGTCTCAGAGTAGAAATTCCTACCGGAACTAGGATTCGGGGGTTTCATGCCAAATAATCACATGAGAGACTATTGAATGCCTTGCTGAAATCAAGATATACGACATGATTTTGGCTTTCACTTTCTGTACAATAACATTAGTAAGAAAGGAAGTGATGTTAGTTTTGTACACCTTGCTTTTAGAGAACTTGCTTTGGTTCTGGTTTTAATGATGACTTCCTTTTTCAAGCAATCTGCTCATGGGGAAGGAACTGGTTCCTCTCCACATATTGAAATCAAATCTACATCTTACCCTATGAGATCTGATAGGTCATTGTACTTTTAATTGTCATTCATTCTTTTTTTTTTTACAGCCTTTTTTGAAAAGAGCAATTAAGGGGAATTTAAGAATAATTAATAGGACCAGACAATAGCAGTGTAATAAAACATTGCACTAAAAAAAGGCCAAATATAATTAATAAAATAAAAGTATTTCCAAATGACTAGAAGGAAAAACAATGCTGATTTGCAGCGAACAGCGGTGTTGAACCCTAGTGGAAAATGTTCACTTTGGCATTTGGATTCGAAACCCTGTGAACCTTTAGAAAATATGGGTTTCAAGAAATAAAGAACGAAAAAACAAAACCCAAAAAACTAGGCTCAGAAAATGAGCGTTACCACTTCTGTAAATCTGCCAAGATTCTCAATACAACTGCCAAAGTTTTGATGTTCAGAAAAACGCAGCGGAATTGCTGACACGCATGCTGCATAAATGACTATTCATCGAATGAATGCTGCAGCTTATATGTGACTGCTTTCCCTGGCTGACTAATATATCAAGCATGGTCCTTGTTTTGTGCTCTGACAAACTTTCTCCATTGCCATAGTAACCTCTACATGTTGGCGGAAGCTGACGTCATTCAAGGTATTATTCATTCCTAGTGAATTGATACTCAGTGCTAATAAGCCTCAGGAAGATGAAAAGAACCAAGTACACACACTGGTTAAACATCACTTAACCCTTTCACCCCACCCCTTCCTCATATGCCCCCTGAGGGGATTCCTGAGGAAAGCTGAAAATGCCATCTGCCCTCGGGATGATTATACAGCAAGGGTCGCAGTTAAATTACAGCTTACTTTTCTCAGTAGGTTTATATCATGGTATCAGTCTGCTCAGGCTGCCATCACAAAATACCACACACTGAGTGGCTTAGAAACAGAAATGGATTTTCTCACTGTCCTAGAGGCTGGAAATCCAAGATCAAGGTGTTGGAAATTTTGATTTCTGGTGAGAACTGTCCTCCTGTCTTGCAGATGGTCACCTTCTTGTTGTGTCCTTGTATGGTGGAGAGGGAGAGTTTCTCTTCTTATAAGGACATCAGTCCTGTTAAATTAGATTCCCACCCTTATGACTTCATTTAACCTTAATTATCTGCAAAGACAGTCACATTGGGGTTAAGGGCTTCAACATATGAATTTAGAGGAGAGGGACACAATTCAATCTTTAACAATTGTCCTGCCTCTTTTATATTCAAAGACAAAACCCTAGGGCTTCCTTGGTGGTGCAGTGGTTGAGAATCTGCCTGCCAATGCAGGGGACACGGGTTCGAGCCCTGGTCTGGGAAGATCCCACATGCCGCGGAGCAACTGGGCCCTTGAGCCACAACTACTGAGCCTGCGTGTCTGGAGCCTGTGCTTGGCAACAAGAGAGGCCGCGATAGTGAGAGGCCTGCACACCGCGATGAAGAGTGTCCCCCGCTCGCTGCAACTAGAGAAAGCCCTCGCACAGAAACGAAGACCCAACACAGCCAAAAATAAATAAATAAATAAATAAATTTAAAATTACCTTTCTAAAAAAAAAAGACAAAACCCTAAACAGCACATTCTAGTGGATGTATGGTTTTCATTATTTTATTTAAACAGGAAGATAAGATCGGGTTCATGTATAATGAAGACCAAGATAGTGTTGTATCTGAGCCTGAACACCAGGTTAGTATCAGTGTAAATATACGCCTGCATTTGTATGTTGTAACTGTGTGTATACATAAGTTTATGTTAGAAATATTCATTGGAATTAAAGACCAAAAGGAAAGAATAGCTACATTACATTTTGTTTTGTTCATTAATGTAAATTCAAACATGCTCTTGCATGAGTTTCAACGTAATTTAGTTTTACACTGGATTTGTCTCCATGTTAGATGTGTTCATTGTAGTCTTCACAGGAACTTTAGGGGGGACAGAAGCTGGATTACCTTCCTACTGAAAATGTGCACAGACCCCATCACCAGTATATACCAGTTAATGAAGACTTGACCCAAAGTACGTTGTGGGCAGAGTACAGAACAATAAGTAACACACAACCACAGTGATTCCCAGCTTCACTGAGTCATTCAGTAAATGTCTATACATTTGGTAAGTGGGCAATGACTTTCTAGGAAGGGAAAGAGAATATTTGGGAAATGGAGGCAATAATTAAAGATGAATTTCAGGAAAAGCAAGCAGCTGTCTAAGGTTGAAATAAAGAACAAGCATTAGAGACTGCTAAGGTCTGAATGTTTGTTTCCATTCACATGTGGAGACCTAATTCCCAATGATGGTATGAGGAGACCAGTCTGGAGGCTAATTCCACAGCCCAAGGCATAAACAAGTTCGGCTTGAACTAGGTGATGAGATGTGAGTAGCTTAAGAGATTCTGTCTTCGATTTGAAGGGAGAGCCAACAGAATTTGCCCCTGGGTTACATGTGTAAAAGAAAAGACCCCAGGTTTACTCTCAGGCATTTGGCCCCACGCAAGTGGAAAAAAGAGAGTTGCCTTTGCAGAGTTGCCCTGCAAAGTAAGTTGCCTTACTTTGATGGTAAGACTAGAGATGATACTAAACAAGCTTGAACAACTGGGTTACTGAGGAGAAGGTTTGAGACACTCACTTAGCACCAAAGGTAGACTTGGATCACGGTATTTTCATTCCTTCAGGGAAAATATGTCTACTTTATTAAACCTAATATCTGAATGGCCTGGACACTGCCTTCAGTGTTGGATAACAGACATTATCGAACAAGGGCTAAGTCCTGAACGATTCCCACCCCACAAATGACCATTTGGTCTTTAAATTACCACTCACAGAAAATTCACAGAAAAAAAATTCAAAACAGTTTAAACTACACATGAGCACGCATTCATTTTGTAAATTAAATCCTCTAATGTTGGAGTTTAACAGCCATGTAAGAATTACTTTTTAAGGGAAAATGGGAATATTGTGGCATGCCAGAGATGTCTAAACCTTCCTGCTTAGTTTTTCTGCCTGCCCTAGACTGCTTCCTGCTAAGAAACTGTAAATAACTTAAACAAGGACCCCTGTTTCAGGCTCTGCTCTTTTGGGAGCCTGACCTAAGACACATAAACACACAGACAGCCTTCTCAATCTTTCTGATTATCTCAGAAAGCAAGCACTGCTTTTTACTGTATAAAATACAGATGAACAGAGAAGATAAAAATCACTTTAACCCCACTGCCCACAGATAGCCTCTATAGACATGTTTCGTATATTTGGTGTCTTCTCCATGTATAAAATGTATATACGATTAGATTACAACACTAACTATACTATTCTGCACTCGCTTATTCACTGAACAATACACATTAGACACCCTTCTCTGCTATTACACATTCTTCTAAAGCTTCATTTGTAAGGGCTGCATAGAATTCTATGATTTGGGCAATCAAAATAGCAATCAGGGTCACCCCGCTTTCTAAACTGTTTATGAGATCGGCTCAAAATCCCCATATAACGGACAGGAGGAAGTTCAATGCCCTCACCAGGATTTCTGTAAATTACTAGGGGTGTTATCTTCTCACCATCTGTCCTAACTGGATGTTCAGGCTTTTCTTTTTCTTTTTTTTTGTTTGTTTTGTTTTATTTTATTTTATTTATTTATTTATTTTATTTTTATTTTTTAAAATTTATTTATTTATGGCTGTGTTGGGTCTTCGTTTCTGTGCGAGGGCTTTCTCTAGTTGCTTCAAGTGGGGGCCACTCTTCATCGCGGTGCGCGGGCCTCTCATCATTGCGGCCTCTCTTGTTGCAGAGCACAGGCTCCAGACGCGCAGGCTCAGTAATTGTGGCCCACGGGCCCAGTCGCTCTGCGGCATGTGGGATCTTCCCAGACCGGGGCTTGAACCCGTGTCCCCTGCATTGGCAGGCAGATTCTCAACCACTGCGCCACCAGGGAAGCCCCTATTTATTTTTTATACAGCTGATTCTTATTAGTTATCTATTTTATACATATTAGTGTATATATGTCAATCCCAATCACCCAATTCATCCCACCACCATCCCCGCCCTGCTTTCCCCCCTTGGTGTCCATACGTTTGTTCTATACATCTGTGTCTCTATTTCTGCCCTGCAAACTGGTTCATTTGTACCATTTTTCTAGATTCCACATATATGCATTAACATATGATATTTGTTTTTCTCTTTCTGACTTACTTCCCTCTGTATGACGACACTCTTTAGGTCCATCCACGTCTCTACAAATGATCCAATTTCGTTCCTTTTTATGGCTGTGTAATATTCCATTGTATATATATATGACATCTTCTTTATCCATTCATCGGTCGATGCGCATTTAGGTTGCTTCCATGACCTGGCTATTGTAAATAGTGCTGCAGTGAACATTGGGGTACATGTGTCTTTTTGAATTATGGTTTTCTCTGGGTATATGCCCAGTAGTGGGATTGCTGGGTCATATGGTAGTTCTATTTTTAGTTTTTTAAGGAACCTCCATACTGTTCTCCATAGTGATTGTATCAATTTACATTCTCACCAGCAGTGCAAGAGGGTTCCCTTTTCTCCACACCCTCTCCAGCATTTGTTATTTGTAGATTTTCTGATCAGGCTCTTCAATTAAATTAGTTCTCCCTGAGAATCTTCTCACCGTCTCACATAAGATCTGCTCTGTACCACATGGACCCAGATATGAATTTCAGGTATTTTCCTTAATAAAAACATCAGAGGAGGCATTTGTGTGTGAGACTGACTGAGGATTTGGGGAGCTGGAGGGGTCCCCCTTGGGATAACGCAGACAACCTGATGCCTGACATCAGAAGTCACTGCTCATAATAAACGTCTTGGTTGAGGAAGTTTTTTAAGTTCAAGTTTCAATCTTTATTTTTCAGCATTTCAGCATTTATCTCTCTTTCTTCCCCCTTTCCTTGCTTTTCTGTGTGTTCACCTACTTTTCTGTCCCTTTTCTCTCCAGAGCAACACCGAGTATCTCCCTTTTATTGTAGGAAAACAGTTCATCTTTGGGACAGTACCGTTCCTTGAGCTGAGCTGTGGCTCCTTCTTGGAACATTCTGTGACTTAGGAGAGAATCCCTCCACTTTTACTTCTTATTTAAACACTTATTTAGAAATCCTCCTGCTTTTATTTCCCATTTAGATGAGGGGGATGTGTGTCACTTTTCCATTTACATGATTCCTCTAATGCTGAATATTTACAATGTTTTCACTTTCTTGCCAATACAAGTCACTCTACGATAAATATTTTTATGACTAAACCTGCTTCTACATTTTCAACTTTCTTCTTCCAGAGGCCTGAAATGAGGATTTCTATATGAAGTGTATGAGCATTTTTTAAAGCTTATCATACTTATAGGTAACTTGCTTTCTCAAAAAGCTTTACCAATTTCTACTACCATTAGTCGTGTATGTCTTCTATGGATGTTATCATTTTTTTTCCTGTTTAACTATCTGATGTGGGAAAGCATAATCTCACGTTTTAATCAGTATTTCTTTCATTGCTAGTAGGGTTGAAAGTTTTTTCCCCATAGGTTTGGTAGGAATGTGAATTTCTTGTTTTCTGAACTGCTCTTAATTTCCTAGGAACCCTTTTTAAAATTTAATTATTTTTATTAAATTTAAGAGCTCTTTGTATATTTAGACCTTTAACAAGCTCTTTGCCAACTACTCTATTTTTACATCCTGTTAAATGTCCCATGTTTCCTAAACCTGCTCCTGCCCCTGTGTAAGCCGCTCCCATGAATACGGGCTGAACGAACGGACTTCTGATGAACAGAACATGGGAAAAGTGGTGGGATGTCTTTTCCAAGATTATATGACAAAATACCTGTGGTTTTTGTCACGCTTCCTCCACCCTTTGAGGAAAAACCAGGAGAAAGCTCTGTGGAGAGGCTGGGAGCTCCATGTGAGTGAATTTGGAAGTTCCCGTCTGCAAATTGAGCCTTGAGGTAACTGCATCCTGGGCGGCACCTTGATTGCAGACTCCGGTGAGGTGTGTTAGGACCACCAGGCTAAGCCACGCCCAGTTCCTAATCCACAGAAATGCAGATGACCCCTGCTTGTTGTTTCAAGCTGCTCAGTTTTGGGGAAATCTGTTGCACATCAGTGGAGAACTAAACAGTGGTTATCTTAACAAATCCTTAAACTCAACATTGTAAAAATCTCACCTATAATTTATCCTACTTCTGTTATGATTTCATTTTAACGGTAAAACGTTTAACCCATTTGGAATGTATTTTTGCACTAGAGAGAGAGATTACATTTTAAAGAAAAACAAATTATACATTTTTTTCTATAAAGTTAGGATAACACTTTTCTATTTTCACTGGAGGATTTTGCATCAATCAAGTGAGGAATTATTTGCAAAAGTGTTTTATAAGCCTAATTTTTAACATCTTATATTGTGGTTATATGCAAGGAAAGATAGAACCTTTTACATAAATGTTTTAATCTGCTATATACTGTGTTGATCGTGCCTTTTTATTTTCTGTATTTTTGATGCTTTGGGATTTGGGGGCCCTGAGGACCCTGGAGGGACTATCCCTCCCAGGGCTAGCCAATTGCTAGAGATGTCAGGGGATTTCCCTGCAGTCTGCACTGTGCCTGTCATAGGCAAATCAGCCAATCCAGAACCTACAACCCAACCACCTCCTTCCTTGCCCTAATCACTCCAAGGCCAGACGCCAGACAAGTAAGGATGCCCCTACACCCCAGAGCATGCTGAAATTATTCAGACTAGCCAATCTTAAACCTGCTGCTGGCCTCCTCCATTTCTTCCTGCAGAAACCACAATCAAGGTTATGCCTTCTGACCAACCCAGGTGCTTCCCTGTGTGGCTCTGCCTGGCTTGGTGTGCCCCCTCTTCTCGAGATCTGAGGTTAAAACAATTTATCTTTTCAACGAGTCATCTCCTGAAATATTGTCCTCACCATACCTGAATGATAATAATAACACCTATATTTTAAAACATTCATGTGTGTAACTATATATATAGTTGCTCTATTCCATCTTATGTATATGTATATACAATCACACACACACACATACACGTGTAAAATGTATATAGTTGCTCTTGCTAAAATTATTCCGTTAAGTTTATTTTGGGCAGAGAATTGTGTTCTTCTTTTTCGTATCCTCCATGCCTGTTATGCAAACTGATTTAACTGGGGAAGAAAAGACAGTTTTGCAGCATGCACTACTCCTTTCTAAATCTTCTTTGGCAGTGACGGGCCTCATTTGCAAGCAGTATTTCTTTAATTATATTATTATGGACATCACTAGGCCCTCACCAGAGGATCCTGGATTGGAATACCACCTTGCTGTCACTGTACATCATTGTCATTACCGTTCTTTTCACGGAAACGTATAGTGTTTCTCTTATGCGTAGTTGCCAGCCGCACCTTTTGAGCTCACTGTAAAATGGTACCGTAAGCATCATTACCATCGTTCAACATTTATGAGCCGTGCCGCGTGAGGATGGGACCCTGGGGTGTGGCACTTTGCTGAGAGTCAGTCAGTCAAATGTAATATATTCTTCTGACTGTGATGAAGACAATCTTCCACAAAAATCACATAGGTGGGAAAACTTAGAAGATTAACGGACAAAAACATAAAAAAGCCCTTCTGACCTATTGCATTTTTCCCACAAGAAGAAATAAGCACCTCAGAATGTATTTTTGACCACTTTGCTGATCGTACTGGAAATTTTCCTCTTATGTAGCTTTAAAGAGGGAAAGAAGGTGAAATCGAAGTTATGGAAGAGATAAGTGAGGGTGGAGATTGTCATTAACTGGCAGCCGGGGGAGAGATGGACGTGAACGCAGGCTAAATGAAGTGACACACGGGAGAGAGGACGCGGGCAGCCCAGTGAGCGCAGCTGACCTGGGAAGTGGGCTCAGAACAGGGAGTTGGGCGGAGTCTATCTCACCCTGGGGTCCCGGCGGAGAGCACAGTCCAGAAGGCTGCACCTGCCAAGCGGTTCTTTTCAAGTCTGTCTTGTAAGGGGATGAGAGGGGGACTTCTGGAGCAGAGGCTGGGAGAGTCTTCCCAGCCAGGCTGGGTCACGACGCCACCGGGTTGCCAACTCCTGCACCTGCTGATGCGGTGTCCCAGTGTCCTAGTGCATGACGAGGGGTCGCAGCGCTCTCTCCGGAGTGAGGGTGACACTCTGGAAAGAGCTCTGGAGTCAGGAAACCAGCCCTTGGTGTGACTTTATCATCGCCTCTCTAGCCAGTTGAATGGTTGTGAGCACCCACTGACCTTCAGCGATTCTGTTTCGTTGGTAAACTACGATTAATAACAGCAATGCACAGCACGCACATTAAACAAGGTTGAAATTTCCCAAGGAGACACTTTAATCTGTAAATGGAAAAGAGCTACACAAGCTGAGGGTAGGGGAGTCCTGGAGATCAACAGGGCGCGATGGAAAACGTGACGGTATTAGAGGCAGGTCCCCTCCCACGCACTGACTGAGTCAGACTCTGTATTTTCACAAGGTTCTCAGGTGATTCACATGCACATTCATGACTGAGGAAGAGTCTTCTAAATCACCTTGGTAGAAAGGAGACACTCAGCTTGCTTTTCACACTCAAGAGAACTTCTTGGATAAATTATGTGCTAATAAAATTCTTCTCAATACCTTGAGATATACTGACTTCTGATCAAAATTCAGAAGAAAAACTTTTCAATGTAAATTAAAAATATAAATGATAGGTTTAGAATATAAGGATAACTTTATGGTTCAAATTCAGGAGAGGTGAATGAAAAGATCATACAATTTAGAATCATGGGACCTGAATTCGAGTCCTAAATCTTTCCCTCACCCAATTAGATCCCTTGCTCAAAAGCTTGAAGCCCAGGGACCTCAGACATAAAATGGAAGTAATGATAACCGTGGTTTTTTAAGAATGATAAGATTAAAAGACCGGTCATATATAAAAGTGATCTATAGGCTTTCTAGTGATGTACACATGTTAATTGTTATTTTTGTTGCTTCTATCTTGAAATACTTGAGATTTTCTAAACCTGGGTGCTACTATGGGTAAAGTTTGCTACAATCATTTTTTTAAAAAATATTTATTTATTTATCTATTTAGGCTGCGCCGGGTCTTGGCTGCGGCGGGTGGGATCTTCACTGTGGCATGTGTAGCTGTGGCGTGCAGGACCTTTAGTTGCGGCATGCGCACAGGACCACCAGGGAAGTCCCTGGTACAAACATTTTTAAACACTGCCCCTTAGATAACCTGGTTACATGTGTCTCTAAATAAAATGTCCCCATGGAAGTTATTTTTCCCAGACCAAAATAACAGGAAAAGAAAGTGTGCCTTCTCTACAGCAAATAGTACACATGTATCTGGTGAAAAATGCATATGTTGACACAGATTACACTTACTTTCACTTTACTGCTTAGACTTAAGAGTGACGACCAGTTTTAGTGGGCATTCATGCTCACTATATTATTAATCAGTTATGCATTACAATTGTCATTCGGAAAACTTTACAATACACAGGGCTGTGCACCAATAACTTCTCTCCTCTTATGGTTGTGCTTCTATTTGGCCTTTGCCTTTACTTTAAACCTATTCATCTCTTTCTACTTTATAATATTTCCCCTTGTAAGCTATCGGATGTCCTTTTGGACGGAGGAGAATAAATAAAAATAAATAAATAGATATCTCGGGATACTGTTCATAAGTTATGTTTGAGATAATTGTGTTTCATATATATTTATAATTTATAAATTAGATTTATAAGTTTATAAAATAAAAATATATTTATAAATGTAATTATAAATATATAAATATGTATATATTTATATACATATAAAACATAGATGTTAAGATGCATTTTATGACGGAACTAAATTGAGAATGTTTAGTTAAGTAATTATCAGACATCACAATTGTACTTGGTATTGATAAAAAGACAAGATATAATTGTTAAAAATTCGAGTTTTGAAACTTGTGGTTTCAGAGACCCATGATAGTTTGCTTTTATTCTTAGCAATTTTCTAATAGGAATTAAAGAGCAACCACATGAAAATCTGATACTAAAACAAACCACTTTGGTCTCTAGGGATGTATTTGAAATGATGCCTCAGTTTTTCTCTGGCAAATGTCTTCTAGCACAAAAGAAATTTCTAAAATGCCCAGAGGTGATGACATTTACACAGTTGATTTGAAACAAAGCAAAATGATTGATTACAGAGATTTCAACATTGAAACAAACGGGGCCCCAGCTGCTAAGTGGCTTTCACATGTAAGATTTTAGCACAGTTAAGAGATGCCTGACCTTGGTTAAGAGTCTTGCTGGCCTCTGGTGCATCAGCCCTCAGGCAGGAGGTGGTTTTCTAAGACTCCTGTAGATGAGAAATGCTTTCTGGAGGAATGTCTCTCTGCCCTAGTCTCTTGACTAAGAAAAAACAGGAAAATTATAGAATTTTCTGTAGAAAATTCTAGAAAATTCTATAGAATTATAGAAAATTATAGAACCATATAGAATTATATGGCTCTGGGGATCTCTAGTCTTTGTTCAGCTTGCTTCCACTTTTCAGTGGTCTCTTTTCTCTTCCACCTGCCCCAAGGGGTATCTCATGATTTCCAACATGGAAAAGACATTGAATCATCATTTACACTGATTAAAAATGAATTTCCTGTCCTCTGTCAGCTCCAATGCCCTTAAACATTTTTGTTTTTAAATATCTTCTGTTTACTTTTGGAAGAAATTAATTTCTTGCTAAGAAATTTCAACTAATATGAAAGTAAACATTTTTTAGTAGGAGAAGAGTGATGGTATTACTTAAGATCATATCATACTTAAGACCAGCCTGACACTGACCCTACTTACTTATTTTCGAGGCCCCATAGAAAGGAGGAAGCAGAATCAAAAAGGTGTGCAGACTGCTGAGACAGTCTTGTTGCTTCCCTTTACTTTTCCTTCTTCTTCTGCTTTCCTAACATGACCCTCCCAACCCATTCCTCCAAGCCCCCGAGATGTTTAATTTCAGAACCAGATCTTAGGATGCCTCTTGCCTGCCTGGTGCCTTTGCTTCCCATTCGTGTTGCTTAGCAAGAATGCTGTCTTTTCCTGGCATGCCCTTCCTACCATCTCAGCTTCGACAGTTTCTAGAACACCTGACATAGCCAGAGAAAGCAGGAGCGGTAGTTTAAGTGCCTGTCTGTTATGTGTTTGGGGGACCAGGAACTGGTCGGGTAGACTCTCATAGATGAGCTTCTAAGATCATTGAAGACTCTAAGATCATGGTAGAGGTAGGTTAGGAACAGGAGAACTCAAGACCTTGAAGAATAAATATCTAAACTGTTTTTGCCTTTTAAACTCTAGATGACAGAATTTTAAATATAAGGTGGTTATCTATCATAAACCATATACCCTATTGAACTCATTTATAAATGTTGTAATTTAAAAAAAAACTGCAAGAGAGAAACTGAAAGCTGTTTGGTTACTAAAAATAATTTTAATTACAACAGTTTAAATGAATGTCTTACCTTTCTTGTCTAATGAGCATGAAACGCAATAATAATTACGTAAATCACTCGATCTGTCAGATTCAGCTGGTTGAAAGTGTTTATTGCAATAATCAAGTCAGTATACTTGAATCAATCAACAAGAACTGTTGGAATTGTAATAGGGTTGTATATTCACTTATCCTGGTCATTTAATCATATGTTTAAAAATACAAAGTTTTCACCCATGAGATGTGGAAAAGAGCCATGCTGTTCGGTGTGGATTAACAATACAATAATAAGTAAAATACCCATGTCAGGGCAGAAATGAACCACAGAGTTATAGCTTAAGCGGATTTCGGAAAGATGGAGACAGAGTCAATTTCAACCCAAGGACATTGATCTGGGAAGGAAGTTTGACTAGAAATAAAAACAGGGTTCAGAGTCTTGGTTTGGGAAATGCATTTCATTTTAGGTCAGCAGGTAAAAAGTCTATCTCTATGAAAAGACTGGGGTAACTGAAGGAGTAATGAAACCTGGAATCAGAGTCTGTGTGGTCATAAAGCCTGGATGGAACTGAGTCTAAGGTAGCAAGACCCAGGAGATGAGTATGTAGGACAGAACGAGGACCCTTGGAGGAAAAGGAGTCACTTTATGAGAAATATCCAGACTGCAGAGCTCATGTGACAAACACACAAAGGGTGTCACCGTTCAGAATCCTTGGTACTCACACTAGGAAAGCAAACTGCCTTTTGTTTGATAAAGTGAAAAGTAGCTACATCTTAGACCCTTTGACCCTTTGTAACTGAAAGAGTTTTTAATGTAAACTCTATACTTTGTAGCAATGCTAACTTTTTTTTCTAATCAGAGAATTTAGCAGAAAAATGCAGTATTTTCTTTACTTCAGGGGTTTTCAGGACCACCTGACCACTGCCTTATTCTGACTCCTGGAAACTGAAAGAAGTGATGGTATAAAACTCATGGGTAATTATAAATTAAAGATTAAATATATTTAAATCACACCTCTGTATAAATCATAGTGGAACTCTTTTCTCTCCTGTAATAGTATATTACTGATTAAAATCTGTTCTTACCACTTGAAGAAAAATATTTAAATCAAAACAATGATACTTCAGAAAGTAAGAATATTTTAAAACTAAAAATGTTTCCAGATCATTTGTATGTTTATAAAATTGCAAACACTTTCACGAACAACTCAGAGATTTATAAATAGATTTCACACCACATATGTGGTCTCAATAACCATGACACAAGGTCTGAAGTTTTCTAAGCCTCATGTTTTGGTCAATAAGCTCTGCATATACAAATGACATCGGTGTCTCCATGGTAACTAATGTACCTTAATTATGGTTCCCAACTTCAAGGGTTCCCCAGGCGAAAGCTGAAACTGACACCCTCCTGGAGGGCAAGGAGACTGAGAAAGAGGCAGACACTCCAGGCTGGTAGGCGGCAGGTATAATAAGCAAGGAGACTTACCTACAAGGCTTGTCCTGGGTGCTGCAAGATGAATGGATCTCCGCACTTACCCAGCAGAATCATAAAAGTTTATAGAAAGACCTTAACGGGGTTCGGGCACGCGTACCATCCAGATGGTCCCAGCCACACAGCGCTCTCAGGGCTGCATCCTTGAACACGGCTCCCACTGCCTGAACGGTGGGCAGAGCGGACATTCCAAGGGGAGGGGAGGGGGTGGGGAGCCCCTGATTCCTCGCGTGGAGCTGAGAGTCAACTGGCGGTCACATCCTCTCCATGACCTCTTCCCACAGAATCACACTCTAAATATAAAGGCACAAATAGTTTAAAAGTCAAAAGATGGAATGAGACACCATGCAAACACTAATTTAAAAAAAAAGCTAGAGATATCAGATATCTATATCAGAAAAAGTAGATTTCATCTCAAAGAATACTAGAGGTAAAAAAAATCATTTCAAAATGGTAAAGGGATCGATTCACCAGGAGTACATAACAATTTTAAACATTATGCACTGAAAACGGAAATTCTAAATGCATGAAGTAAAAACTGACAGAACTGCGAGGAAAACTACAAAAATTCAAAATTATTGTTGGAGATTTCAACACCCCTCCCTCAATAATCGTTAGAAAAATGTCTTAGTTTGGGTTGCTGTGACCAATTAGCATAGGCTAGGAGGCTTATCTACACCACAAATTTATTTCTCACATTTCTGGAGGCTGGAAGTCTAAGATCAGGGTGCCAGCATGGTTGGGCTCTGGGGGAAGGACCTCTTCTGGGTTGCAGACAGCTCTCTTCTCATTTATCCTCACGTGGCAGACAGCAGAGAGCAAGACGCTCTCTTGTTTCTCCTCATCACAAATACCTTCATGGGGGCTTCACCCTCATGACTTCATCACCTCCCAAAGGCCCCTCCTCCGAATACCATCACTTTGGGGGTTAGGATGTCAACAGATGAATTTCGGGGGCACACAAACAGTTCATAGCAAATAAATAGAGAAACTGGACTCTCATACAAATTGGCGAAGCAGGACTTATAACTGTGCATTGATTTAAAAATGATGCTGTTTGCCAATAATATGAAATTTTCCTTTTGCTGTCACATACTTTTAGGGACATAACTTTAATCTAGACATGCTATTTTACAGGAAATGAATGTCTCTGTTTCCCCAAAATGATAAGAATTGGCAACTTACTGTATTTCCATTTTTAAGTTTCCAGTTCATTTGACAAAGGTATGTAAGAGGCACAGTGGATTATATGAGCGTAATAAAATACAAAGAATTCACCGCACACACTTTTCCATAAGATGAAGCTAATTATTTATGTTCTGAAGAGTGACAAAAACTTTAAATTAGGATGTGAAAGTAGCTGTGTCCGGGCTTCTGTTTAAGGCAATCCTCTTTTACTACCATGTACCTCCTGGGGTTGCAAAGCTGGATAATGCCCGTTTCTGTGCTAGCAAAAGAATTGCTCTTTCTAGAATCGGATGTCTCCTTGTAAACACAGTGCTTGCCAATGGTAAACCAGAGTTTATATCTCACTTTAAAGAGAAAAATTACCTCTGGGAATTGAACCAATATTGGCATTCTTAATAATATATTGCCTATATGCTTGGCTAGCAAAATCATTTTTTAAAACCTTAACAAAGTCAGTTGTGTATTTGAAGCCACTGTTATGACTACATGATGTAGAATGTGATGGGAATGGCTAGAATACAAATGTGATCTTGTTTACGATTTATGGGTTTTTATGTACATATTTTTCTTTTAGTTTCTTATAACTATAAGCTGCTAATGTAGAAACAGATATATGATAGGTACAAACATATAGCCTATATTTGAGAACTGTAAGGGTGTTAGCCATACAGAGCCTAAACGCTCATGCTGAATCCACGTTAGTATTTTAATAGGCCCCTTTTATTTGATGTGTATAGAGTTTAAGTGCTAGTTACCAGAGCTAACTTTTGGTAGGTTAGCTCTGGGGAAGGTTCTTCTACTATACAAATTTTACCATATGGAGAGAAATGGAATGGTTTCACATATTATACAACACAATAAACATAGAAATAGGGAATAGTCCTCACAGCCCACTTCTATTAGGTGCTGAAATATTTTACTTTTAATTCCTACTCATTCTTACTAGTCTACATTATTCTTAGTACTATTGTTAAATTGCTTTGATAAATTCAATGATTTTGTAAATTATTTTTATAAGAATTAAACCTGACTCGGGCCTCCAATCTCGTCACATTATACAGGGAAAGCATTTCCAGATAAGTCTCATGTAGTTACAAGATAAATGAATTCATTTCATTGATCCAATCTTGAAATTCAAAAACTGTATCTCAAATAACAGAAAAATATGAAATATGAGTGAAAATTAAATCGGTATCTCAGAATCATTATTTAATCCTTTCCTGAACATGCAGTGGTCTAATGTCATTTAAGAATGAAACTTACATTCCAGGCAGAGATCGCTAGGTCTTCTTTATATACCCATGTATATGATTTATGCAAATATATCCAATAACTAATGATTAACACGGTTATGGTCTCATTGGAATAAACAGTTCTTGAGTATGTGTTATATACAAGACTCTCTGCTATTATATATTATATCTGTACATATGTTTTCATACACATCTGTACATATGCATATATATCTGTATATCTATGTATGCATATATATATATATATATATATATATATATATATATATATATATATATATATATATATATATATATATCTGTGTATATATATCACATTAACCCTAGAATTAATATAGAATATAGCCCTCACGGCAAAATGTGGGCAGTGAAACATGTTTACAGAACCAACCAAAAACAAGATTTTGGGGAGTGGGGAGGGAAGCTATTTTGTCATGAAAACTACCACTGAGCGCAGCTGCCTGGAGAAAGGCTTTTCCTTGCCCGTGCTCGTCGTCCCACGCTGCAGTTCGTATTCTGGAGCAGATTTCAGGAGAATCTCAGAGGCTCTCAAATACCAGAGGGGGAAGGACTGTTATGGCCTCTGTATCTTTAAAAAGGGTCACTCATCTCCTCCGGTGACAACTGCCACAGCCCCCGAGTTGGCCTTTGTTCCGATGGGACTGCCCAAAGGGGATGCCCGCGCCAGGTCGCAGCTCTGGGCCACTGCGCAGGGGACCCGCGTCCGGGCCACCCCCTTCCCCTCCTGCTGCCTCGCTTCTTGCAAAGTCCGGACGGAAAAGTTTGCAGAGTGAGCCCCATTCTTAGATTCGCAGCCAAGCGGGAGGCGGGAGAGCCCGAAGGGGAGGACCGGAGGAGCTGGGAGAGGAGAGAGGCGCGGCCTCAGCGCGCGAGAGCGTGGGAAGGAGGCGGCCGCCCCGGAGGGGCCGCCGGGCGGGCGCGGAGGGAGGCGGGAGAGACGCGCAGAGCGACGGCGGGCGGAGCGGCGCCCCCGGGAGCCCGAGCGCAGCCCGTGGCCGACGGGCGCGCGGGGAGGGGCGAGCGTGGCCGCAGACGCCGGGCTCCGACCGCCACGCCGGCCCCGCCGGCCGGGCTGCGCGCACCGCGCCCGCCCCGAGCGCGCCGCGGCCCCGGGCGCAGGGGACCCGCGCACCGCGCACCCTCGCGGGGCGCCCCAGGAACCGAGTCTCGGGGTCGCGGCTCCGGCGGACCCTCCTCCAGCAGGTAAGGGCGGCGGCGGGCGCCGTGCGCGGGGCCCTTGGCTCGGCAGCCTGGCCTCCGGGTCCGGAGGTCGGTGGGGCGACTCCGGGAGGGTGCGGGCTGCTGGCATCTGCGTCGCCGGGTCCCCAGCCGGCGTCCCAGGGCGGAGCGGGGGGCGTGGAGAGGAGGCTGGCGGGCCCTTTCCCGGAGAGGGACGCGGGGAGGTGTGTGGCCGCGGGCTGAGGGCAGAAACGCTCCGAACTCTGGACCCAGCCCCGGAGAAGACGACAACCTGGCAGCTGAGAGGGGCCGGAAGCCTCTCGTTGCCGCGGGAGATGGGAGGGGCGGCGCGGTCCCCTACACGGCCACTCCTGGGGGGCGGCGGGGGTTCGCCCTCTTTCTCTTTTTCTTCGGGGACGAAAAAGAGCGACTACTTCAGAGAACAAAGATGTGGGAGTGAAGGAGGGCCCCCAGGCTGTCGCCTGTTCCACTGTTCTACTGACCCCTGGCCGCGACCCCCGCGGGACAATGTCAGCTCCATTGTCTCAGAGGCCCGGCGGCGACAGGGGGGGCCAAGTCGGCGGGTGGCGCGGTACCCGGCCCGGGCTCTTGGTTCGTGGCTGCTGCTTCCCCCGCCGCTCGCGCCCCATCTTCCCTGGCTGGGGGAAACCGACGCGGTCTGTGAAAGCGCTGGGTTTAATTGGTCCCTGGTATACCCCCGAAAGGTGATGGAAATGATTTTCATCAAGTTCTCTTAGCATTTCTGTCGTTTATCGAAAAGCTGTAGCTACTCACTCGTGCCTCAGACCTCTGTGTGGGGGGATTGATCCAGGGGCATTTAAATTGGGCGTTCAGCGTTTGCCACTCGAAAGAATTGTTTAGGCATTGGAGGAGGAGGGGTTGTCTTTTGCTCAGCAGGGCCAAGAAAACTTAGCTGCTGTGAATTAGCCAGAGCAGTCAATGGGCAGAAAGGCAGGCGCGCAGGGCGGTCTTTATCCTTCCAAGTGCCAGCGCTCCGGGAACCGCTGATCCTCCCTGAGTGGTGGCTTTCTTCGAGAAGCTCGTGAGATGTCTGGAATCTCTGCTCAGGTGAAAGTGAAGATGTCTCGCACATGTGTGCCTTGGGGTCTTGGGGGGTATTTATGAAGCCGCTACACTCCATCCATGAATTTCCTAGTGATTGCCTTAGAATCGAGAGGAAGAACAAGAGACTCCAAAGTTGTCCGTGAGGTCCTGAAAGCAAAGCCATGGGACTGAGAAGGGAGCAGCCACAGACCCACCTGCCTCTTCATGGGATTACTGCATAGCTGCCAGAATAAATTAAATTTTGCTCTGGATATGTTTAAAGGCTTTGAAGGTAATTTGTCATCCTTGGGTTAAGGGTCCTCCAGAACATGTCTGTTTGTGTGAAGTTGTTTATTAAAATTATACAAGCATATGCGACATGTACTTAACATTAGCTGCCATGGTCCCTAATCACGTGATCAACCTGTGTGCGCATATGAGGTTATAGCTGACGGACTTTTGGGAAACCAGAATGTATGCCATTGCTTTAGAGACAGTACTAATATGCCCCAGGGATATATTACTTGCTATAAACATCTTTCGGAGTGTGATATTTATTTATTAAAGGAAAAATAAGTTTAATCAATACGATTTTATCTAAAGGGCATAATGGTATGGTTGAGCTTATCTATGTCCTGTGAAAATTGGAGGAGTGAAATGATTTGTTTAGTACACACTAAAATAGCTAAGGTATTTTTTTAAATTGAAGTATAGTTGGTTTACAATGTTGTGTTAGTTTCAGGTGTAAAGCACAGTGATTCAGTTTATATATATATATTTATATATATATATTCTTTTTCAGATTCTTTTCCCTTGAAGGTTATTACAAAATATTGAGTATAGTTCCCTGTGCTATATAGTAGGTCCTACTTGTTGGATATCTATTTTATAGATAGTAGTGTGTATATGTTAATCTGAAATAGCTAGTTTAGTTTGCACGTGCAATTAGTACTTTAAAGATTTGTTTCCTCTGGTCTGAGAATGCTTGAAGATAACAGCTCCAGTAGCTACTGGGCTGGGCCATTAATGTGATCTATGGGTAAATCAGCACTCCTGCAGATAAAGGAGAGTGTCCACTGAATAAAAGCCCACTGCAGAGTATGAATGTTATTGAGGGAGATTGAATAAAAATAGAAACCTTTCCTCCTCCTTAAGAAATCAAACAATGAAATCTGTTGAGTAAAACCATAACACATATAATACATATGTGATCGTATATTATACATACGTATATGTGCGTACCTATATGTATGTACGTGACTTGCAGGTCATTAAGTTTGTTAAAACATTGGCATACGTGACAAAAGATATTGCAGTAGAACTGGGATATTTGAATATGATGTTTCTTTGAATTTGAGCCTGTAGTTAGCTGAGCACCTCAAGTGTATCTGCCCCTTTGGGGTCTTATCATCAGGGCAAATCCTGGCCATTGACAGCTCATGTTTATAGAATGAGAAAACGCTGGGTGAGAAGGAACTTGTAAGATGACCTGCTCAAGCCCCAGTACTATAAATGAAAAACAGGAGGCCCAGAGGACTTGGGTCATTTTGTTCAAGATCACAGAACTCGATCTTGGCAAGGTTACTAGGCTTTGCTCTTTCCACGGAACAGGAGTGTCCGTCAGGTGGGAAGGTAGGGCGTTTGTAGATGGTGAGTGTTTATATCAGTGATCTCCCTCTCCTCTCCTCACTCCTTTCCCATGTGTTTCTCCTTCTGCCAACCCTTCTTCTGGCCACTCCTTTGTTCTATATTTTTCTCTGTACTAGGAATAACACACTGTCCTGTAGGAATTCCAGAGAGCAAAGAGTGAGCATGTCAAGAGAACAGGAAACCTTTAAATGAAAATTATGTATTTAGATTAAAAAGGCATACAATTTACCCATCTGGGCCAGAAACAAAAACAAAAACAAAAACAAACTCCAAGCGGTAAAAAAGGATAATTTTCTCCTGAAATGCATGGAGGTGAGGAAGCAGTCATAGGAAGTAAAGTGTCTTCTCCCTTAGAAACTGAGATACTCATGGTAATAACATCTGATCATTTTGTAGGATGCTTTTCCTCGGAAGATCTCCCTTGATCCTCGCAACTGCCCCTGGAAGGATGCGTGGTGGGCGTGGTCATTGATTCTACATTTCCTATTTCGGATCTCTGAATAGCGTTCCTTGTCCCTTGTAGAGGTGACCCCAGGCAAAATTGGGTGCTCTTCCAGAGCTCACCTACAGGTGGGCAATTATGATGTTGTAAGTTTGCCTTCCTCAGCTCTGTTTTCACCTTCCTGTCCCAATCGCGGGCCTGGGATGTGGTCCTCAATAAGAATTCAGTCAGTGCCTTTAGAATATACTGAATGGATGAGTTTATTTAAACTGAGCGTTGATACTCAGCTGCCTTCTTGAAGCATGGACTTTTTTCAAAGTCAGTGATTTTTAGACGAAGTAAAGTGGTAAATGCTTATTAACAGTTTTGTTGTGATGTCTCCTGAGAATGAGCAGCCTTTCGCGTACACAGTAACTTGACTTGGGAAGGAAGGTCATGGACCCCTAGGGACTAGGGTAATGTGCTAACTCTGGATGCCCCAGAGGTGCCTGTAAGAGTGGACTCCTTAGCCAGCCTCAGACCTGCAGAATCAGAGTCTGGGGTGGGACGTAGGGCTCTGCCCACCAGCCCCGAGGCATTTCCATGCCGACTGCCTTTGCCAACCACAGCACAGTGGTCATTCAGGAGTTCACACGGAGTCTCCTCGACCTGCTAGAGTCACCTCTTCCTTATCTTCTGTAGGAATCTGCAAAGGTTTTCTTACTTGGTTTCTTTCCTGTTTGATCATAGTAACTGGGAAGACTTGACCATAAACCAGGCCATTTGTTTAAGGAAGTTTAGATTCACATTATCTAGCTGTAGCCAAAAGTATGCATAAAAAAATATTGGTGTTTTTGAAGAGATTATGAACTGTGGATGGCAGGATCTTATCAACCGATTTATTTTACGTTTTACACAGGATTACAATACTTTATGGACAACCGTGTTAAAAAGAACTCTTTTCAATAGCTTGGTCTTTGTAATTTCTGCAACGTGTTTATTTCTGTGGCTGTGGAAGAACCTGGGGCTGAGTGTCGGCGTCACTCCACCTCCTTAGAGTTCATCCCTCCGCCCTTTGCCGTTCAGCTTCGATTCAGGCGATGCTGCCGGACCTGTGCCCACGCTTCTGTCCCGCCCAGTGGCCAGCATTGGACAGCCAGGTCTCACCTTTAGCTGCTCCTGGTTCCTCTGTGTCTCCTTCCCTGCCTCTGCTTTCCTTGTCCATCTCCTCATGATGGTTCTTCCACGCTCTCCCTTTGGACCTTTGCTTCTCCTACTTTCCATGTTGCACGAGGTTTCTCCTCCGTTCTCTACACGCATGTGGCCGAGCTCCAGACCTGCAGCCCCGATCCCGACTTCTTTTTGTACTTTTAGACACGCATCTGCCGGCAGGACACCTTACCCGGATGTTCCATCCTTCCTGAGTGTTCCACACCGCGTCTGACTTCACATGTCCCCCCTGGAGTCCATAGTCTCGCTTACTGTCTCCATGCCCGCCTCTGTGATTCCTGGGTTTTCTTTCCAGCCCCAGTGGTGGAAGCACCATCCACAGTCTCCTCATTTATTCGCTCTTCCCTTTCCCTCCCCCAACTTCCCACATCAGTCCTCAGGTCTTTACAATCTATCTTACAAGTATTGCTGAGATTAACCTTCTCTATTCTGACCTTTTATGAACTTTTAGCCAGGGCTTCGTCACGCCATGCCAGGGCTAAGGATCAGTTTCTGATTCATCTTCCTGCTCTAGCCTGCCCCCTCACATCCAGTCTTACAGATGCCGGGGTGGTTTATCATAAATGTGAATTTGGCCCTGAGACCTCCTGCTGAAAAGACCTCAGTGATTTCCTGTCACCCACCCTGTGGCGCGTGTGCTCCTCCGCATGACCTGCATCATCCTTCTTGACTCCATCCTGCCCACCCTCCAGCCTCCTCTCAGCTCTCCTGACTCACCTCCCCTACCGGGACCACACCGAGCTGCCTGTAACCCTCCACGTGGCACTTAGCGTTTCTTAATGCACAGACTTTATGCATGCTCCTTCATGCTGGGAATGCGCTGCTTCTCTCTTGGCTCAGCTGGAGTCAAATCCAGAACATCTTCCCCCAGAAATTCCCCCCAGAGATGTCCCTCTTTTGACCTCTCCTTACTGCAGGCACATCTTGTGCTAATGTAATAGGGAAGAACCTTTTGTATTCTGTTACAAGTTCATTGCTAAAGGGGTGTTGCCTGTAAGCTTAAATTCTACATACTGGCCCATCTCTGGGGACCCTGTCTCCCAGATAGTGAGCGTTAAGCTTAGATACCTCTGTTTCGCTCACAGGAGACATCCTGACCAAGCTCACCTGTGAATGGCTGCAGGCAGGAAGAAATTAACATCCCCTCCAAAGCCTGATCAGGAAATGTTTGACTCTACTCCCTCCCCTTTTAGTGTAAAAGAAGCCTGAATTCTATCTCAGGCAAAATGGTTCTTTGGGACACCAGTTCACCATCTTCTCTGTCAGCTGGCTTTCCGAATAAAGTTGGTATTCCTTGCCCCGGCAACTCATCTCTCGATTTATTGGCCTGTCCTGTGGCGAGCTGTAGGAACTTGGACTTGGTAACACTAACTCTTAGTGCTACCCACGCTGGTTGAATGTCTGACTTACGGCTGCGCTGTGATTAAGACTTCCTTATTCATCTCTGTGTAAGTGTCTAGATTTTGTAGATGTTAGGTGAATGGGTATAAGCATTGCACGTGGCAGAAGGCAAGCTGCCTTAAAACGCCCTTTGGAGATTCCAGCTCCCACGGCGCCCAAGCTCTGATCACGTGGAACTTCGTTCCACTTTTTACTGCAGCTCTCCTCTCTCCCATCACCCCACATCCTACCCAGAGAGACCCATGGATCTCTCTGACTCTCTATCTCCTTCACCCTCCCATGAAAATCATCTGCTCATTTTACAGATAAATCAGAAAAGAAAACCCAGAGAGACTGAGTAATTTATTCAGAGTTGTGCCGCTAGCTTGTGGGAGATCAAGTTGCATAGAAGTTTAGTTATTAAACCTTGTGCTCTTATCAGTCAGCAAAAATCCAGGTTCTTTCTCCTTAAGAGAAAAAAAAATTTTTTTCCTCTTTAACAAGTGCCTTATAAGAAACCATCACAGCCAGGGGCAACAAACTGCAGCCCAAGGGCCAAATGTAACTTGTGTCCTGCTTGTGTACAGCCTGTAAGCTAGACACACTGTTTATATTTTAAAGGATAGTAAAAACAAATAAACAAAAAACAATAAACAAAGGATGTGTGACCTACTGAGACCCTATGGCCCTTGTAGCCTAAAATATTTGCCATCTTGCACTTTGCAGAAAATCTTTGCAGTGTCTGTTCTAGAGGAACAATGGGACCTGAAGTGTAATTAGTCAAATTTATGTGGAAACTGACTTTGGTAAATAATTGTAATACCAGGAAAAACTAGACACAGTAAGATAAGTTGATTTACTGAATTTTAAGAAGAAAAAATGAAGGCATAACCCATACCTTATTCAGATGGTTGAGATCGTGTATTTATTTCTTCAGCTTTTGATGCTTCTCACTTATCCATGAATAATTGCCATGATAGACATCACTAGTATTAAGTAATGTTGTTAAATCAGGTAAGTCCTCATAAGAATCACTGTGGGCATTTTTGGTTAAAAAATATGATTGTAGGTATGGATAAGGGTGAGTTTGATGTTCAAGTTCCTATAAGGGGAATTGAATTATACATAAAAAATAGGCGTGTGAATATCCCTTTTTCTATAAATAAAGTGTTGAATGCATTCTTTTTCATTTTATTACTGGAATTAAAAATAAGCTTGGGAGGTTAAAGCCTCTAGCCTGTGGCACTGTGTGCCTTTAATGAACACATTTGAAATATTAAATAATCCCTTTGTGAATGATAAAGTCTTATTCAGACTTACTCATTTTCTTTCTAATTTAGATTCTTGATTATAAGCAGCTCAGTAATATGTGATTGGGAGTCCCTGGGTAGAAATCATTTCATGAACTCCCAAATCTTCTTTTAAAAAGTGTATTAATATGCCTTTTATCTTTATAATTTGGAACAGAAAGTCATTCACTTTACATTTATTTCAGTGATTTAAAACTAAATGCAAAAGCAAGACAAAAGAACTTTGACATAAAGAAGAAAGAAATTTAGTTGAACAGAGTACTGTGAAATATTTCATATGGTTTTAGGTTACTATTTTCACTTTATAGCATGTAGAAAGGAATAACAGTGTTTCAGAGTGGACCTGAGATACATGATTTCTCAGAAAGGGGTTTGCTGAAGCTATAGATACATGACAGTTCAAATGAAGATGGTAAGTAGAGTTTTTCTAATATAGGGGGTAACAGAGGCATTGAGGCATGAAATCACAATGTAGTATAAATGGTCAATGAGAGGGTGAATTTGAGGTGAACAAGCATATGTTGGAATTCCAGTTCTACTTCTACTTCTCTGGGACCATGTATACATGTGAAAACCCTTTCTAGGCCTCATCTGTGAAATGGGATGAGCAAAATGCCTGCATTGTAGGGTTAAACCTGGGATTAAATTAGATAAAATTTTCAGTATCTCCTTAGCTCAGGGCTTATCACCAAGCAGGACTTCGTGAACTGCAGGTGCTGTTAGCCTGCCGTGGAGAAGACTTTAATATATTAAGACTTCTGCGGAAAGTTTCATTCTGTGAAAGTCTAGGTTACTTTAAAAAGTTTGAGTTACCTTCTAGCAAGCTTATTGTTGCAAAATCTAAGTAATGAGAGGAAGTGCTATGGTGGACTTGATTATGATTAATAGATAAGAACTTGTTGGTGACAGAGATAATTTTACTTCTTCCTTTTCAATTTGGATGTCTTTGATTTCTTTTTCTTGCCTAATTGCTCTGGCTAGGACCCTCAGTACTATGTTGAATAGAAGTGATAGGAATAGACATTCTTGCCTTCTTCCTGACCTTAGAGGAAAAACTTTCAGTTTTTTCACCATTGAGTATGATGTTAGCTGTGGGTTTCTCATATATGGCTTTTTATGTTGAGGTAATTTCCTTCTGTTCCTAGTTCGTTGAGCATTTTTACCATGAATGAGTGTTGACTTTTGTCAAGCGCTTTTTCTGTGTCATTTGAGATGATCGTGTGAATTTTATCCTTTGTTTTGTTAATGTAGTTATTATATTAATTCACTTTCATGTATTGAAACATCTTTGCATCTCAGGAGTAAATCCCATTTATGGGATGGTTTATTATACTTTTAATGTGTTGTTGAATTCAGTTTGCTGGTATTTTTTTGAGGTTTATTATACTTTTAATGTGTTGTTGAATTCAGTTTGCTGGTATTTTTTTGAGGATTTTTACATCAATATGTGTCATGGATATTGGTCTGCAGTTTTTTTTTTTGTAGTATTTTTGGCTTGGTATAAGGGTAACACTGGCTTCATAAAATGTTCCTTCCTCTTCAACTTTTTGGAAGAATTTGAGAAGGATTGGCATTAATTCTTCTTTAAATGTTTGGTAGAATTCTCCAGTGAAGCCATCTGGTCCTGGGATTTTCTTTGTTTGGAGGTTTTTGATTACTAATTCAGTCTCCTTACTAGAGGAGGTAGAGGTCTGCTCAAATGTTTTGTTTCTGTATGATTCAGTATTCGCATGTTGTATATTTTAGAAATTTATTCATTTCTACTAGGTTATCCAACATTGGCATGTAACTGTTCATAGTAGTCTCTTATACTCTTTCTTATTTCTGTGACATTAATTGCAATATCTCCTCTTTCATTTCTCATTTATGTATTTGAGTTTTCTGTTTGTTCATAGTCTAGCTAAAGGTTTGTCAGTTTTATTGATCGTTTCAAAAAACAACCCCTTTTTCCCATAAATTTTTATTTATTTATTTATTTTTGACTGCGTTGGGTCTTTGTTGCTGCGCGCAGGCCTGCTTTCTAGTTGCGGTGAGCGGGGGCCACTCTTTGCTGCAGCGCGCGGGCTTCTCACTGTGGTGGCCTCTCTTGTTGTGGAGCATAGGCTCTAGGCATGCGGGCTTCAGTAGTTGTGGCACGTGGGCTCAGTAGTTATGGCTCGCAGGCTCTAGAGGGCAGGCTCGTGGGCTCTAGAGGGTAGCTGTGGCGCACGGGCTTAGTTGCTCCGCATCATGTGGGATCTTCCTGGACCAGGGATTGAACCCATGTCCCCTGAATTGGCAGGTGGATTCCTAACCACTGCGCCACCAGAGAAGTCCCCAAAAAACAACTCTTGGTTTCATTGATCCTATTTTTTTCCATTCTCTATTTCATTTATTTCTGCTCTAATCTTTATTATTTCCTTCCTTCTGCTAATTTTTGGCTCAGTTTGTGCTTTTCTTTCACCTTAGTTCCTTGATGTGTAAAGTTATGTTGTTGACTTAAGATCTTTCTTCTTTTTGAATGTAGGTGTTTACTGCTATAAACTTTTCTCTTGGTACTGACTTAATGCATCCCATAGTTTTGGTATGTTGTGTTTTTGCTTTTGTTTGTCTCAAGGTATTTTCTAATTTCCTTTGTGATGTTTCCTTTGACCCACTGGTATTTCAAGTGCATGTTGTTTAATTTCCACATATTTGTTAATATTCCAGTTATTCCTCTGATATTGATTTTTTAGTTTCATTCTGTTTTTGGTCAGAAAAGACAAGTGGTATGATTTCCATCTTCTTACATTTGTAAGACTTGTTTTGTGGTCTAACATATTCTAATATGTGATCTATTCTGGAGAATGTTCTGTGTGTACTTGAGAAAAATGTGTATGCTGCTCTTGCTGGGTGGAGTGTTCTGTATATGCCTGTTAGGATGTATTGGTCTATAATGTTCAAGTGCTCTCTTTCCTTGTTGGTCTTCTGTCTGGTTGTTCTAGCCATTAGTGAAAGTGGGGATATATTAGTCAAGGTTATCCAAAGAAACTGAACCAATGGGATAGAAAAGGAGATTTTTTTTTTTTTAACTTTGGGTTTGTTTATTTATTTATTTATTTATTTATTTATGGCTGTGTTGGGTCTTCGTTTCTGTGCGAGGGCTTTCTCCAGTTGTGGCAAGTGGAGGCCACTCTTCATTGCGGTGCGCGGGCCTCTCATTATCGCGGCCTCTCTTGTTGCGGAGCACAGGCTCCAGATGCGCAGGCTCAGTAATTGTGGCTCACGGGCCTAGTTGCTCCGCGGCATGTGGGATCTTCCCAGGCCAGGGCTCGAGCCCGTGCCCCCTGCATTTGCAGGCAGATTCTCAACCACTGCGCCACCAGGGAAGCCCCAAGGAGATTTTTTTTATTAGGAATTGTCTCATGCAATTTGGAGGCCAAAGAGTCCCATGATACACCATCTGCAAATTGAAGGGCCAGGAGAGCTGGTGGTGTAATTCATTCTTAGTCTGAAAGCCTGAGAACTAGGTGAGCAGATGGTGTAAATCTCAGTCCAAGGGCAGGAGGAGATAAGATGAGATATTTCAGCTCAAACAGGTATGTAGGAATAAGGGATGAATTCCTTCTTCCTCTACCTTTGGGTTCTATTCAGGTTCTCAAGGGATTGGATGGTGCCCACCCACACTGGGGAGGCCATCTACTTTACTGAGTCTACCAAGTAAAATGCTAATCCTGTTGGGAAGGAGCTGCACAGACATACCCAGAAACAATGTTTAATCTGGGAACCCCATGGCCCACTCTAATTGACACGTAAAATTAACCATCACTCAGATATTGAAATCCCCTGCTACTTTTGGGTCACTCTTCTTCATTAAATCCTGTCAAAGTTTGCTTCTTATTCTGTCAAAGCCAGTGTCTCTGTGGGCGAATAAGGGCTGAGCCTTCTTGCTAATGTCACCGTCTTGCTGATGTCACTCCGCAGACTGGAGTTTAGTTTGATTTTAGCAAGGCATCCGGAAAACTTTCTTGGGTTTGAGAGAAGGCATCATTGCCCTGATCGACTGTGGCCCATATCTGTGAACAGGGGAACATGGTGAGGTAAGGGAGGTTGAACTGAGCCAGGTTGCCTGCAGAGCAAAATAGTTAATTGACTAGTGTCAGCTTTGGGCAATCAGAGATCAACTTTAATGAGACATAGTTGGAGAGATCTGATAATTATAGGAAAAATTCTAAGTAGGGGATTGATTAAGGTCAGATCATTAAGGAATAGGAGATGGAAATGGAATCCCAGACAAACATCAGTAGTAAGATACACATACAACCTGAA
Source organism: Eschrichtius robustus (assembly GCF_028021215.1). Lineage (NCBI taxonomy): Eukaryota > Metazoa > Chordata > Mammalia > Artiodactyla > Eschrichtiidae > Eschrichtius > Eschrichtius robustus. The sequence goes on from NC_090841.1 coordinate 78,230,365, forward strand.
AAGAGTAGAAGTCACACTAATGCAGAAACCAGAGACAGGTATATGACTGTTATATAAACACTGCAAAGTAGGTATAAATCAAAAGAAAAAAATGAAGTAATTTATATTCCCTCTACTCTATGGAAATGTACTCTTTTTTTATTGGAGTATAGTTGATTAACAATGTTGTGTTAGTTTCAGGTGTACAGCAAAGTAATTCAGTTATACATATGCATATAATGTGTATATATATATATATACACACACGTGTATTCTTTTTCAGATTCTTTTCCATTTTATATATATATATATATATATATATTCTTTTTCAGATTCTTTTCCATTGTAGATTATTACAAGATATTGAATATAGTTCCTTGTATTCTACAGTAGGTCCTTGTTGTTTATCTATTTTATATACAGTACTGTGTGGAAATGTACTCTTACACCTTGGTGTATACCCCTCCGTAACATTTTCTATATGTATGGGTGTGTATGATTATGTATGCATGTATGTGTGCAATGTGATTGCATATAAATCACCATTCATTTCACTCTTTTTTCCATTGCACAGTACTCACTTGGTTTGGGTGTAGTTAACCCAAATCAAACTCTGGAAGTAGACCATGATTGGCTTTGGTTTATTAGCATAATAATACTAATAACAGTGTTCTGCTTGCTCTGGCGATTTTCCAGGGTTAAGAATGTGATCCAAGCAAGTGTGGCTCAGGATTTTTCTTCCATTATTGAGAGCAAGCCCCCCCCCACCGCCCCCAATCCCAGACTCTCTCCCAGCCTCTCTCCCCCATGGACACACATTGTCCCACTGTGGTCATTGTTGCTATCATGACAGAAATAGCCTATGAATAAAGCTACCACAAGACGGAGCAGAATTTGAATGAGCTGAGAAAGGGGCTTACACCATGATCAAACAGCACCTGAAACACACCCCTCACCACATACTACCTCTGACCTAGAATATTTGTGGGTTATAAAAGAATGACCGTTCTAATTAATTCTTTTAAGGTAGTCTTAATATATTTTGACAATTATAACACTGTAGAGAAAATGCGTATATCAAGAGTATAACAAATTAACAAATTTAACATACTTAAATTATTATAAGGTAAACGCATGTATCTAGAAATAAACTGTTGTAAGCAACTCCACTACCCACTGTCCTTACTTTTATGGTATTTATTTCATTCTCTCTTTCGTATAGTTTCATCATCTCTGCACACCTGAACACTGTGGCTTTCTTCAGACTGATTGTGAACTTTATGTGAATGGAATCATTGATGTTTCTTGCATGAGTTGTAGGTTATTCAGTTTCACTGATGGATATAAGTCTTCTTAGGAATATACCAGAATGTATTTATCCATTCTACTGTTGCTGGGCTTTGGAGTTTCAGTTTGCAGTTTGGGTATATCATGAATGATGCTACTCTGGTTAGTCCTGGCATGTCTCCTAGATGAATGGATGATGTATACCTAGGAGGGAAGGGCTGAGTTATAAAAGTGGATATTTCAGACGATTTAGATAAACATTTTAAACATCTTGATAGGTTGATATTTGGGGCCAAGGTTAACAAGGGAGAATTTATCAGGGAGAATTGTAAGCCTTTTTGGTGGATTCAACATATCAATGGCACAAGTTCAGAATGTCAAATACATGTCCTGACAACAGAACATTTGGAATAAATATGCGAGTGTTGGTTGTCTAATGCTCAACATATGAGCCTAGTGTCACCAGGATAAATGCAGATGTGCTATAGAAGTTGAAACTAATATCTAATGTCCTAAGTAGATGCGTTCTAATATCTAACTAATATCTAACGTCCTAAGTAGATGCATTCCGAGTAGTATATTCATTGAAGGGGGTCTTATATAATTAAGGATTTGACAAGCTGGAACATATACAGAGGAAATAAGCTAGATTGGTTAAACCTGTATAGAGCAATGGAAAAGTTTATCCTGGGAAGGTTTACCCTAGAAAAGGGCAGGGAGAATGTTGTACCTTTCATGTAGAAAAACTGTTATGATACCTATTTTGTTATCTCTTGGTAGTCAACCTTGGACCAACGGAAAGGATGGAAGAAGATTGTATTAAGGCATACTCCACGTGCCTCATAATTTAATGTAAATATGAGCTCTAATAGATCCAAGGAAAGGAAAAGACAATTTTCAAACATAGGGAGCTCACTGTCAAAAAAGTTTCAAACAGAAATTGGAAGAACATCTCCCTAGAAGTCTCCATCTCCTGAATTTAGATGATGGCTCTTTAGAGTCTTCTCAGTATATCTCCCTTTCAAAAGAGGCAGGAAAAATTCACAGCCCCCATCAGGGAAGTCCTGGGCAACCTTAAATATCCTGCTGAAAGCATTTCTCTACAACTTGAACAGAGAGGTATTTCTTACTCCTGAATTATAGCTTCCATTTACTATGTGTAATGTGACTGAGACAGTTGCACCTGTTTTGCCTGTGAATAATTATTACGTGAAAAAGTCAAAACAAAGGAAAAAGTAACCCCTAAGGATAGACACATTAAAAAGAGTTGTGCAAAATCATATTCCATAGGGAATAACCATTTATGGGGCCTTCTTTAGAGCTCTAGCTTACTTACCTCAGACTCATCTTGATTGATAAAAGTAGGAATTACAGTGGAGTGTCAGAATCCAAGATGCTTTAGAAACTCGGTGAATATTTTACTTTTCTAAGACAATTTAATAGAATTACAAATTTCTATCAGGTCAAAGGATAGACATGAACTTAGTGATGTGACCTCAAATTGGTGTACTTAAAACAAGAAACACTACCCCTAAGCAGTTTGGAATAGATGCTGCTTCAAAAGTGTCAAGAAAATAGAAAGAAAAAGAAATCCTATTGCTTAAATATTTTTATATGCTCAAGATATCAGTAGCATAATAACTTTCTCAAATCTGCATCAAGATCATCTTACCAGGGGCAAGAAGTCCAGGTTTCACACTGGTGAGCACAGAATAGTTGAATCTTGCACAGCAGATGGCTCCAGGTCAGTGGCCAATAACAATTTGTAACACACCAATAGTGCTTTGAGGAAGCCGGCCCTCTCCTCGGAATGCAACCTGCTTTATAAAGACAAAACAGGCTGGTGACTGTCCTGTAGGAAAGAAATCTATCTCCTTCCTCCCTTCCTTCTCTCCCTCCCTCTCTCCCTCCATCCCTTCCTCCCTTCTGTCTCTCCCTCCCTCCCTCCCTTCCTTCCTCCCCTCCTTCCTTCTTCTTTCCAAGCTCTGGATTTAACTACACTTCATTTATTCTTGCTTGGGTAAATATACTCCATATATAAGCGAATTTATAAATGGATATCATATACAAATTTCAACAATGTAAAAAATAATAAAAATAAGATTTATTTGGCCAAAATAAGCAATATGTAAAATCCCTCTCCTCCCCCCGGCCTTTCTTTCTCTCTCTCATACACACATATATCAGGAAAAAAAACAAAACAAAACAACTGTTACCCAAAGGCCAAATCATTTCTTAATAGTTTATAAAAGCTGTATCATAAATGGACATTATGTAAAAATAATAATGGGAAGACCATTTCTGAGATTCAAAGAAAATGTGCTAGGGAAAGGCTCTCTTCTCTCCTCTTTCCCTAAAAAGAAGGAACTGGCAATATTGGCATTACATAAATAAACTAAAAATACAAGTTGTGAAAAATTGAGCATTTGTACATTTTAGTACAAATCTGTTTTTAATAAAGAATTTGATTTAATAAACCACATCTAAAGGAAGCCTACCTTTTGTCCTTGAGTTTGTGACTCTGGGACCATCAGTTTACAAGGTAGAACCTTACTAGAATTTTGAGAATATTGTCACTGGGGAAATAAGATAAGTGAGAAGAAAGCCTTTAACATATTCATTTTCACTAGTTTTCCATTTCTCTTTCCTTCCCTCTCTTCTTTCTTCCCTCTCTCCCTATCTCTATGTGACCTGGGGCGAGTCGCTTAATGTCATTGTGTGACTGTGTCCTACTTCAGAAAGTGCGTATCATAAGATCTGTCTGGTCTGCGTCAGTTTTAGTGAGAATCAAATGAAATGACGCATGTGAAAGTCATTTTCAAAACTATATGTACGCAGATATCTATATTTATTACTATTATATATCTCTATAAGTAAAAATATTTAATTATAATCATAATGAACCCCTAGATCGTTTTACTTGAAAAAAATATAATTTGTGTTTGTGAATAAAGATATTAGCAGACTATATCTATTATTTGGATATTCGAATTATTTTTTATATCTGCATTGTGAATTTGAGATTCTTATATTTTTTAAGAACCTTGCCAGTAAGCACTCATGTGGGGCAATTAATGATCTCGATACCTTGAATTGATAAAATATGGCACACTGAACAAAATCAGTGTTTGTCAAGGAGGAAACTTGGCTAGTAAAAATCTATTGAGAATATGATACATTTTTACAATTCTATTAAATTATAATATACATTGAAACTTTCCTCAGCCTCAGATACATTTAAGTCAATCAACTTTCAACACACTCTGTGGTATGGACATGTTCAATTCATAAGCGTAGAAGACAAATTGACAATAGCCAAGACATGGCAGCAACCTAAATGTCCATCAACAGAGGAATGGGTAAAGAAGATGTGGCACATACATACAACGGACTCAGCCATAAAAAAGAATGAAACAATGCCATTTGCAGCAACGTGGATGGACCCAGAGATTCTCATACTAAGTGAAGTAAGTCAGACAGAAAGACAAATTTCATGTGATATCACTGATATGTGGAATCTAAAAAATGATACAAACGAACTTATTTACAAAACAGAAATAGACCCAGAGACATAGAAAACAAACTTATGGTTCCCAAAGGGGAAAGGGGGGGGGGGAGGAATCAATTGGGAAATTGGGATTAACAGATATACACTACTGTATATAAAAGAGATAAACAACAAGGACCTACTGTACAGCACAGGGAATTATACTCAGTATCTTGTAATAACCTGCAATGAAAAAGGATGTGAATCAGTTTGCTGTATACCTGAATCATTGTAAATCAACTATACTTCAATAAAAAAGAAGACAAATGAAATTTCAACCAGATAAAAGTGTGTCTTTTCAGAAGTAAAGCTATTTCAGGGGCTGTAAGCATTCTCTCTGCAGCGATCACGGGCAGCAGATGCTCTGACACGCCTCTTCCAGTCAGTAAAGGATTGGTGTTGATCAGGATCTGAGCCAATGGACTCAGTTTCCTGTGTAATGGGCGCATCCCCTGTTGCATGCATGCTCCCCCGCCCTCATCTCTCATCCCTCATCCCTCATCTTGCTGTCCCTCCCCCCCTTCCCTGCCCTCCCCCTCTCCTCCTCATCCTTCCCCCTTTCCTCCACTTTCTCTCTTTCCTTCCCTTTCTCCCTTTATCCAGTGCCTGTAGCCCTATCGTGCCAGCTATGAGTTCCAACCAGCACGAGGCATGTTTTCTGACCTTCTGGAATTCACACTCTGTACGGAGGGATGGGAAATGAGCAGAGGAAACAGCAAGGCAACATAGGAGGGTGTGTCCCAACAAGAGTGGGGTAGAATAGTGAGTGCCAGAGAGACCCAGGTAAAGGGCAGATCAGTGAGACTGGAATAGACTGGGGAGACTTCTTGGAAGTATTGTGGGTCTCCTGAGATGTGTGAAGGACAGATACAATTAAGTTACATGGATAATAAAAGTGAAGTAAGTCAGAAAGAGAAAAACAGATACCATATGCTAACACATATATATGGAATTAAAAAAAAAAAAAGGTTCTGATGAACCTAGGGGCAGGACAGGAGTAGAGATGCAGACATAGACAATGGACTTGAGGACACGGGGAGGGGGAAGGGTAAGCTGGGACGAAGAGAGTGGCATGGACATATGTACACTACCAAATGTAAAATAGATAGCTAGTGGGAAGCAGCCGCATAGCACAGGGAGATCAGCTGGGTGCTTTGTGACCACCTAGAGGGGTGGGATAGGGAGGGTGGGAGGGAGACTCAAGAGGGAGGAGATATGGGGACATATGTATATCTAGAGCTGATTCACTTTGTTATAAAGCCGAAACTAACACAACACTGTAAAGCAATTATACGCCAATAAAGATGTTAAAAAAAAAAGTAAGGGTTACATGATAAGATATTGTCATTTACTAACTCTATTATGCAGTTCAGTGTTAGGATGCAAGTAATGCAAACAATGAAACCTTTCACAGAGGATTCCCGCTGATTTTAATTGTCTGAAAGGCTTATTTCTAGCACAACTGTCTTTTCTAGGAGAGCCTTGTTTTTCAGTTTCTTCCATCTTACACATTTGGCTGTAACATGAATGCAGTAGGTGTCTGCACGCTGCTTTACTCCCATCACCTTTAGTGCAGCTGCCTGGTAAATAGCAAAATTCAAACTGATAACTGTCCTCTTTATGTCTGATAATGTGCCTCTGAGCCTGGTATTTGGGATCTTAAGTAGTTTTGCTCATAAATGTAATTATATTTAATGATCTGTTTTATATAAACACAATGGTTTTTCCTTTCTGTGAGTAGTCAACTGAATTTGAATGTGGACAAAATAAAGAAAAGAAATGTGAGCATTACACATTTCAAAAAATGTTCCTATCGTGTATATTTTCTACTTTGGTCTAGATGTACGTTAAACACAATTTCATGATTATTAATCTCAAAGAACATAACTATGATGCAGATTTATGTAAATGTTTCTTTGTAGTTTTTCCAGCCTTTCTTCTCAATAGAATATACCCAGCATTGTATACAAAAGATGCTAAGTAAATGGTTATTAATTATTTTTAGAATGTATAAGCAAAATCAGAGTCATGAAGGGGAGAAGAAAACAAACACGTACAGAGACTATGTTGCACAGTTACTGATGAGGTACTAAAAAAATACTACTATAATACTAATACTAATACTGATGATATACTAAAAGAATGGTCTTTTTAATCTGTGTGCCCTGATGTAGCCAGAACTGGGCCATCATTTTGAAGATGATCAACTTCTTTTGCTCATCTTAATTTTGAAGATGATCAAATTCTTTTCTATCCAGAAATCAGTGACTTCTCTGAACTATGTGATCCAAATAACTCTTGCCTCTGGCAAGAGTACTCCTACTTGTTTACTGAATGAACAAATGAATAGATAAATAAATGACATTTAATAACTGTGACGTCTTTTCTCCATGGATTTAAAACTGTATTTCAGGAGTGTTCAGTTCTTGTATTCAGCCCGTAACAGTGTGTCCAAAAAGGTCCCCATCCTTTCTATGTAGGAATCACCTAGACAGAAGATGAGATTAAGTGCAGAACGTGAGCCTTAGTAAGATGAATACTGGGATGTTGGGAGTCTCACGTGTAGTGGTCATAATGATGACACAGCTGTCATGTCCGGTTGAGGAAAGTCGGGAAGTCTTTACAGAGGAGATAGAATTTGAGAGTTGAAGAATGTGTAGGAATTCGTCTGGTGAACATGAACCTCAAACGTACCTTTTCTAAAAGGAAAATCAGTTTTCTAACTAAACTTGCAGCTGCTCCTGAATTCCCTAATTCCATTCATGGACCAATGGAATCTGGGTCTTCTTGCTCCTGCATTATACTTACTTAGACCAGGAATCTCATAAACAGCTTGTGTCTTTTCCCTCCCTTCCATTTCCACTGCTGCTGCCCCGGGTCAGGCCTTAGTTCCAGAATGGTGGAACTGGTGTGGCTGGTAGTCTCCTGTGATACCCCTGAGTTTGTCATCTTCCCTTCCTCATCCATCCTGTACCTCACTACCTGACTCAGCAACTTGGTACCAGTTGGGTCATTACTCTACAGGCCCCAAACCTTCCATATCTTCTCACTACCTACCAATCTTATTCAAGCTCTTTACCCCAGTAAGCAGTCAAATCTTTTCACAGACTGACCTCAGCCTACACTTCTCAGCTCAACATTCAGTTGGGTTGAAGAAGCTCAGCCTGGGAGTGGACTTCAGAAGTCGTGGGATTTACCCTCTCCCCACCACATGCATGCGTCCTTCGACAACATTCCAGCTGAGTGGTCCTGTCTTATTTCTGTCCCTAGTTCTGGGAACTTTGCCGTTACACAGCTGACCTCTGTTCAGGACCGTTTCAAGCATGTGGCTGTGCTTTCCCACTTCTGCTTCTTTGCTTATACCAATGTTACGTTGTCTTCTTTCAAGACACCTTCACCCTTGCTGGTGTTTACCCCATCATTCAAGTCCTGGCTCTCCTGCTACTTCCACTATGGAAAATGACTGTGGCAGTCAGATCATAGCACCTGAACCAAGGATTGTGCCGTGGTGACCAGGGAGGGACAAATGGCCAATATAAGTGGAATGATGGACTAAAGATTGAGATGGTAGTAGAATATAGGAGAATAAAATAAGTGGAATTTAGATGTAAAGTTTTTGTTGAAGGGTGACTATTTTACGTATGATTTATTTTTGAAAGTGTGCAGGTGATTTTTAAAATCAACTTGCCTGTGTTTGATTATTTCTGATTTCAAGATAAAATGATCGCCCTATAGTTTATGATTCTAAAACTAAATGAAAAAAACCTGCTGTAGTATGACTAGTCCAAGTGCAGACGTGAAATCATAGAGAGGGGAGGTCCAGTGTGAGGACCTGGGGTGCACACGTAGCAGACATAGGCGGTATCCCTAGGTCCCATCGAGAACCCCGATCAGAGCCACCTTAGGACACCAGGAGATAGAAGGGGAATGAATTCAGGTGGTGCAAACCAAGCTTCCCCACTTCATTCACTTATCTCATCGATGCGTTTCACAGGGAGCATTGTTGCCTCAAAAATAGCATTACTTAACATATATGTTAGGAAACAGCCTGATAGCTAAATTATTTGGATCGACCAACTTTGAAGTAATCAGTGTTACGCATTTTTTGTTCATAATGGAAGTAATGAACTGGATGAAATAATACCTTTGACGGAATCGTGTGAAAGTTGTGCTCTGTTCCCAGTCCTTGGACCATGTGGGAAAGTCATCACGTTTTATGATTTCTTTTGAGCCTGAGTTTGAATGGTGTTTTGTCCCAGTCTCGCAGTAGCCTTTTAAGGTTTGTACTTTCCATCTAAGGAGGCCACAGGATGAGAGAGGGGCTCTCCTAGCCTCCAGTCCTGGCCTTGCCACCAGCTGGCCAGCTGTGGAACTTTCAGGCACATCCCGGTCCAACTAATGTTTTCTGATCCTATAGAAGCATCCCTAGAGAAACGTAACGTGGGAAATTCATTAGCATCTAGGATATCTGCATCATAGTTTCTCAACCTGGCAGGATTGACATTTTGGACCAGATTATTCTGTGCTTAGGGCGCAGTGCTGTGCATTGTTGGGTGTTTAGCAGTATCCCTGACTCTACCCTAGATGCTAGAAGCAACCCCCTCCTCCAAGTTTTAACGTCTTAAAAACGTCCCCAGGCATTGCCAAATATTTAGGGTTCAAAATCACCCTCAGTTGAAAACCACTGATCTAGATATTAGCACCAACTCCATAATCTTACTTTCATTACACTGAGTGGCCAGCTACTTTGTGGAGGGCACCTACTCAGTGCATCACCTCGCGATTGCTTTAGCGAGCTTCCTAAGTTTATCTTATTAGGGGGACTTTAACAAGAATCCTGAAACTAAAATCCATACATTTATAATTCCTTCAGTGAGTGGATTGCATGTAACGAATGATGTAGAATTAATTATTTTTTACTCACTTTACACATTTTCTGTGTGTATTGAGCAAACGATGCCATTTTTTTCCCCTTTTTTAAAGTCTGGCAGCAGACACTAGTCTTCATCTTCCTACGACTGATTTTTCTGGGGGGAGGAGAGGGACAGGAGTGACACCAGCTGGTGAATGCAGAATTAATTACAGATTGTTTCCCTCAAAAAAGACACACATGGATTACCAACCTCTGATGATTTTGGCAGCTGTTCCTGCCCTTTTAAGATTACCAGTAACTGAACAGATACTTTATTCTTTTTCTCCGAAGCGTATGTTGCAATTTGGGGGGATTTGGAAGCTGGAAGCTTTGTTGCAGATGCCACATCTAATGAAAATTTTAAACTTTACATGCAATTGCCTCGGAAACCCACTATAAAATTTATTAATTCCTAACATTTTGGGAGTGCTTGAATTTCTGCTAAATACAAATGTATAAATATATTTCAAAAAAATACTGGATTAGTATTAAAGCACGTATGTCTTAAAAGTAGAAAACTTTCAGATAGGTGAAGTATGATCTTTCCATTTATATTGGATTTGAAAAAGAGTGATCTCAATAATATCTTAGTGACCCTTAACATGTGTTGTGTTCATGGCAGCATTTTTGGGGGAGACATTTCGCCCCTCCAGATGCTGATTGCTTGCTTAATGGTTTAATTGCATTGAAGTAGAGTGTTTCAAAAAATGCAGATGGTTAAAATGAACAGGATCATTGCTAAACTTATATTACTATATTAATAAATCTTATAAATGAAATTATTTTAATTTAAGTTGTATAGTTGAAAGGAAGGATACTATAGTCTCGAAAATGTAAGCTACCTACCATTTCCAATTTTTCACTTCCCGTTTACTCCTCAGTACACCAAATTTGAATTTTGGTCGAAGTGTTTCATTAACTAGTCCATTGGACATTCCTGTGAATATTCTATTTCACTTCTGCCTTCCTTCCCTAGTCATCATGCTGCTAATTCTACTGTTAACATTCACTCTAATATTTCACTGCTTTCATGAGGAAACAATATAGTGTCAGGGTTAAAAGCACGAACTTACTGTCAAACTGCCTGGATTCAGATCTTCCTTCTGCAACAGGCTGGTCTCGGTAAAAGCCATTACAAGGTGTCATCTTGTTCTCTCACTGACAATTAAGGTCAAGTTATTAAATTTGGATGGGGTGACAAAATATTGTGAGATCACAGATGGTGAGTTAGTTATCATGAGGTTGGGGAATAAAATCAACCTTCTATGACAAAATGGCTCATAACTTTAAGTGAACAAGTACAGCTTTCAAAGGCAAATGTCTAACAAATATAGCTTCTTATAACAAGCAACCAGAAATACAGTCCTTGGAACTTTAAAACTATCTAAACCTATTTTTCAGTATCTATAGGAAAACTGTTTTTCCCATTACAGACAAACTGAATGTCTTTAGAAATTCAAGTTTTCAATAGCAAGTGACAGATTAAGTGTAGAGTCAACTTGAGTTTAACCAGCAAGTAAATTTTGACAACATTTTTCTTATTTTTCAATAAGCTGTAAGAGATAATGTGTGCTTTGTTTCATCAAATTCTCTGTATCAATATTCTCTCAATTCTTTTAATGCTTCCTTCTGAAACTATTAATTAAGGCCGGTAGCTCTGGCTTCAGTTATAGTTTTGAGTAAACGCCGAATCAAAGAACATGGGGCTTAAGTTTTCCATTTCCATACACACTCACTAAAGAGATCATTTAGTACAGATTCCTGCAGGAGCTCAAAATTGTTTGGCAGCTTGAATTATACTGTATACGAGTCATCAATCTATGTAGGCTGGCTGCCCTAACATCTACATGATAATAGTCTATGTCACGAAAAGTATTCTTTGAACAGGAGAGGGCAGTTTCACTACTTATTCATTTCATTTGTAAGGATTATTAACATAGGAATCAGTTCAGTAATAATCCTGTTTGCTTTGCCCGCTTTATTTAAAAAGAATTTTTTTTCAGTCGGTGTTTCTAAAATCTATGTGTTAACAAGTGTGCCAGTGAAAAGATTCTTTGAAACTGAGGGTGTTGGTTTTCCTACTTATTCATGGACTTCCAAAATATGCTCCTTGTTTTATGATTTCCTCGTATTCCATGTGTCTCTAGAGTAAACACCTCGCTACAGTGACAGTCTATTCCTTGGGAACTGATTCCATTACATTTTTTAAAAAATTTATTTTATTTTTGGCTGCATTGGGTCTTCGTTGCTGCGCACGGGCTTTCTCTAGTTTTGGTGAGCGGGCGCTACTCTTCGCTGCGGTGCGCGGGCTTCTCGTTGAGGTGGCCTCTCTTGTTGTGAAGCACGGGCTCTAGGTGTGCAGGCTTCAGTCGTTGTGGCACGCAGCCTCAGTAGTTGTGGCTCACGGGCTCAGTAGTTGTGGCTCGTGGGCTCTAGAGCACAGGCTCAGTAGTTGTGGCGCACGGGCTTAGTTGCTCTGCGGCATGTGGGATCTTCCCGGACCAGGGATCGAACCCATGTCCCCTGCATTGGCAGGCGGATTCTTAACCACTGCGCCACCAGGGAGGCCCCAAAACAAAAGATTCAAAAGAGTGTTTGGACTCAAAAGGACAGGCCCAACTGGAAGGAGGAGGTTGAAGTTGCAAGGTAAAGAGGACCTAATTTAGAAAGTGAGGTCCCTGGAAAAATGGAAGACATAGGATTCAGAGCAGCAGAGGCCAGGACCATCGGCCTATGATTGGAGGAGAGATTCTTGCTTCATTATAAATGGAAGGAGAAAGAAGAAGAAAAAGAAGGTGCAGGTTGGTTTACAGATTTGTTGGTGGAAAGGTGAGGGGATTCCCATCTGATGCTTCCATTTTCCTCTTAAATGATGAAGCATGGTTATCCGGTGAAAGTGATTGGGTATATGCTGGTGAGGGGGGGCTCAAGGTGTGCAATGGAGGGGGCTTCCATAGGTATGAGCAACTTGTACAGTAAGAAATTTGGCCGGGACCAAAGAAAAGTCTGGTCTTTTTCCTGACTCCTGGGATGTAACCATTAAACCCTTGGAATTTACCAAAAGATTGGGGTGTCTTGGTTTTCATGTCTTTGGTGGGCCCCATGAGCCAGACCTGAAAGTTTATGCTACTGAATGACCACGATGGGACTTGCCACACCACATAGACCTTGGGTGGGGACTGGCCATGCCAGAGAGACCACCGTTTGCTTTGTGCTAGGGGCTTTGGGGGTTAGTCCACCTAGAGACGGAGTTCAACCAAATGGGCAATAAGGCATCAATAGTGCCTTTGCAACGAAGCCTCATTGAAACTCTGGACACCAAAGTTTGGGTGAACTTCCTGGGTTCTCCTCATGTACTTCTTTTTTTTTTTTTTTTAAATTATTTATTTATTTATTTTTGGCTGTGTTGGGTCTTCGTTTCTGTGCGAGGGCTTTCTCTAGTTGCGGCGAGCGGGGGCCACTCTTCATCGCGGTGCGCGGGCCTCTCACTGTCGCGGCCTCTCTTGTTGCAGAGCACAGGCTCCAGACGCACAGGCTCAGTAGTTGTGGCTCACGGGCCCAGCTGCTCCGCGGCATGTGGGATCTTCCCAGACCAGGGCTCGAACCCGTGTCCCCTGCATTGGCAGGCGGACTCTCAACCACTGCGCCACCAGGGAAGCCCTCCTCATATACTTCTTATGTGTTGCACATGGATTCTGGCCATGTAAGGTGTCCCCGAGGGCAGTGGAAGCTTGTATTAGAATCCTCCCAGGCTCTGCTCTGTGCATCTCTTCCTTTGGGTGGTTCTGATTTGTATGCTTTCCTTGTAATAAATGTAACCACGAGTACAACACATTTTAGTGAGTTCTGTGAGTCCCTCTAGTGAATTTTCAAACCTGGCGAGGTGGTCCCAAGATCGTCGTGCAGCAGGACCCTCATCTGGTGGATCCCCATCGTCCAAGATGGTGGCTCCAGCTCCAGTGACCAACCTTGCATTTCAGCTGTCCAGATGAAGGGAAGCAGGGGAGAAGGCTACCTCCTGAAAATGGCATTCATCATTTTCTCTTACATCCCAGTGGGTGGAATTTAGTCCGTAATTTCACCTAGCCACAAAAGACAGTGGGATATACAGTCTTTATTCTAGGCGGCCATGTAGCAAGCCAGTATAGTATTCCACAGTTGAATTACTTCACCAGAGTTTCGGTTTTTGAAGACCAGAACTGTGCCTTATTCTTTTTTTCTGTACATCCAGTTGTTCCCAACAAAACACTGAGCACACTGCAGGATTTTACTTGATGCTGGATTAATGGTTTGATTTGCCTTGATACCCTCTCTGTAGAACATTTGCAGTAAGAACCTTTTTAGAGATGTCAAGCAAGTACAGCAAAGCCTCACGTTTGCCGAACTCTACGTGTTTACCACCTGTGTGTGTGTGTGTGCGTGTGTGTGTGTGTACTTACTTTTGTTGAGTGCAAGAACATTGCTAGACTCAGCAATTCACAAGAACCAATGGCATCAGAATATACGGTGTAGGCCAAGCGAGAGTAGTTATTGATTAATTCCCTAGTGATTTCCCTCAGTTTTGCCTCAACTGGGTCAATCCAAGAAGAAACAATTTGTCTTACTGTAACCTCTCTGGGATCAGCAATCAGAAGATGACAACTACCTTGTTATAGCTTAGAGATTCAGTTTTGCAGCTACCACACCGGACTTTCATAGCAGGAGGAGTTTATTAAATTACTGAAGCTGAGGAGGAGAAGAATTCGAAAATCAGCCTTCAAGAGACAGCACACAGCTGAGAATATAAAATGAGTGGAATACTTTTGTCTCATGAAGCTTCACCCCATGGATTCTGGAGTCAGGTTAGGGTTTGACTCTCCATAGTAACAATAACAAACTGGGCAACGTTGGTCCCACAATCTCTCTCTGTCTTGATTTTCTCATCCACATATGGGGCCAATGAATGCATTATTCAGAGCCTTATTAATAATGAAAATCCGAGATGCAAATCAGTTAAGTTAACTACTTGGTAATAATTTTGGAGGAGGAGTTAATGAAGGCAAACTGAAAGCTTGGAATATGCACTCGATTTTGTAACTTTCACACATCTGATTTTCACTTTTTCCGTTCTATTTATCAATGATTCAGTGCCTCAGTGAATCCTTATAAAACTTAAGGAAATACAAAATTTAGAAAATCTAAACCTTTCATTTTGATGATAAAGATACAGAGTGGTTGGGTGGAATGGGATCCCAAGTAAATTTAACCCAAGTCCATCATCACAAATAGCATGTTGACATTCCTGGGACTTCTGATGTTAAGTCTTATGCCCTTCCTCTTTGTAATAGCTCAAAATATCGTTGTATATGGGAGATAATTTAATCCATGAAGGTAGATAGAAGAATATTGATAGTGTCATAGAGAAAAGGGCCAAGATAGGATCAGAAGAAATAATAATATTTTAAGAGTGGAGAGAATAAAAACATCTATAAAGCAGAGGAGAATTAGTCAAAAATTTGGAAAGAAAACCAGGAAAGTATAGTGTTGTGGGAAGAAAGATCAGTGTTAAAATTGGCAAATCATCCTTGGTGAGAAGTGAGCGGAATCCTTTACTTTGGCAATTAATTCCTTCTTGGTGAGTTTGGCATGAGAAATGTCATTGGTAGTAGGTGTAGGTGTGGGGTGGGTGGAGGCAGACAGAGCTGGAATTCAGTGGGTGGACAAGTGACCATTGGGGTGATCAAGGGGACACAGCACGTAGGGATAGGTCCTCAAGGAAGGCCTCAAAGGGAAGAAAATGTCAGGAGCTAGAGGACAGTAAGGGTGACATTTTCCATGGGAGCCTATCACTCTGGGTCTGAGAATTGGCGACGTCCTGTTAGGATTGATTCCTTTTGGTGCACTTGCCTCTGTCCAACTCCATCAAAGGTTTTAAAGGATAGGTGCTCCCTCTTATTTATCCTTTTATCCCTAGAGCTGAGCACAGTGGCTAGAACACTCAAAATCTATCTGTGGAAGGAATAAGAAAGTCTCAATGGCACTTCAATATAAAGCTGGTTTTTGTGCCATCCCAGGCGCCAGTCCCAAACTTGGATGTGGTCCCTGGTGTCTGTAAGAATATTTGATCTAAATTCCAACAAGAATGGACATTAGTTTTAAATGTTCATTTTTTCAGTTCTTTCAACTGGAAAGGACATGCCATCAAGTCCTGACTCATTGCCTAGACTCTGTGCCCCTCTGTCTTCACGCTGGTGTTTTCCCAGCCTACGTGCATCACCTACAGCTTTCCTGCTACATGATCAGATTAAAAAGTATTATACACTATGCTGAGGTGTCATTTATCAGAAAAATGGCTTTTCAGTATTCCACATTCTGTACTTCAGTTAAGAGAAATGGATTTCATCAGTGTTTGCCAAAGACTCTCTTTCTAAGAAAATATCCTTCTTGACATTAATAATTTAAATGATGCACAGACAAATAATATTCATTAACTGTTTTGCAGAAGAGCAAGCTGTTTTTATAGGCTAAGTCCTCACCGATGCACACTGCAAAGGAGAACAGACCCACATTTCCCTGGTTGATCAAACAGCAATCTACCTGGATCCTTCTCCTTTCAGTTTTCAGTTCTTAGTGAGCTGGCAGTTGTATCCTTTGAGCAAATGAATGATGAATGAACTAAAATGCATATTAAGCATCATGGTTTATCCAGGAAACCAGGACAAGGAACTGTGAATTGATGATCTGTCTCCCCGCGGGTCAAATAACTTATGATCCATCAAATAGTGAATGAAATGCTGTGGTTAAGAAGGAGTATTATGGTGGTTACGTGCAGATGTTTCTTACGTTGAAAAATGGGTTTATTAATGGCCTGCTTAAAAAGAAAGGTCTAATCTGTGATTCTGGTACCATATTTAATTAACTAGTCAGCCCTTGAAGATCCATGAAGCTCAGATCTAGAAGTGAGTGATAATCAATTCTGGGTTTTGCTCTGTCCACGGCTAAGAAGGAGATGGTTGCAGACCTCAGCAAGCTCAGTCCAAAGAGTAGATCAATATTTTATTTTGTCTTTTGTCACTGGTCAGGTAGGGGGAGGAAATACACAAGTATTCTCCTTGCTTTTTTTTTTTTTTTTCTGTCTTACACTTGAATAATTTTCAAGGAGGTGCAGGGCTGGAAAAAGAGTATTAGATCATTTGTGTCATTGCAAGATCATAGCTCCATGCCAAGATAATGCAGCCAGTGTTTATCACTAAAATTCAGATTAATAGCACTGTGACAGGGGAAGTGTATATCATCAACAGAACCTTCTTAAGAAAAAGATTCAAAATTTTAGGAACAATGATCAGCTTGTTTTCTGTATTTATAGGACTAGCTTCATCCCTTTTCTGATAGAACTCTTGAATTAGATTCTACATAAACGAGACTGTAATAAAGGACACAGGTGGGAAAATATTTGATATTGTCTTCATGTATGCACAATCATGTAATGGTCACCATAAATGGCAGAAATGCCAAGGGATTTGCAATGTAAATTTGGAATGCCTGTTTTTGTGGATTTTACTCTGTGGCAAAGCCAGTATTTTGAAGAACAATTAAATAACAGTAACTCTTCTGTAAAATGAGGATATTGGAAAAGTTTCCTCTGGTCCATTTGGAAGAAGCCTTTATTTTACTAACAATGGTGCTTGAAGATGTCATCCAAAAGAAATGAGCTTGGCATGACCAAGAGACACCTTGACAGACTGTAGTCTGTATTATAACTGACAGTTCCTCCCCACAAGAAAGAAATTATTTATAATTTGTATGAGTCTAAACAGGTATGTTCAAACCTCAGTTCTATTAAAGGCTAGGGAATTGGAGCTTTTTTTTTTTTTGCCACTCACATAAAAGAGACATATAATAATTTTTGTGTTGCAGTAAAACTTCTTTAGTTAGGCGTATACCATTCCCGATTCTTCACCTATTTCTATATTCATCTTAACAGGAAAGTTGTAAAGAGTCTCTTTCCAAAGAGCCGCTCTTAGAAAGTAAAATGAAATGGCTTATTTGGATCAGAAGTATATAAAGCTTTGTGTTGTTCCAGAAGCAGAACTATTCTAAGAAAGTAGCCTCCAAGTCCATTAGCCAAGAAGGAGAAAGTTCTGTATAACAGAATTACAGCAAAATGTTAATCTTCTGCAAGTTAAAAATTATAAAGCTTATTTGTATCATTCAAAATACACATGGTAAGTGGAAATTTGAAGAGTAGGAGAAACTTTAGGTGAGATACATATGGAGATAGAGGGTATGTTTTTTTCATTTGAGATGAACTGGGACTTTACTTGCCAAGAAGACCACAGGATTTCCAAAGGAGAATTGGCATTATTGAATGCTTGTAACTGGAAATTCCTCAGCACCCTCAGATGACTCCTTACCACTGGCTATTTTCCACAGGATAATTCAAATCAAAATTGGGAAACTGAAGCAAAAATTCACACAGGTCCTTTAAGTGACTTTAAAGATCTATGCTATGTATATTGATTCATTATACATATTTACATATATATTTGTGTAAATATTAAAATGAATATAGACATATACACAATATTCTACAAAGAATGCATTTTTTTATGCATTGTAATATTCAATAGATAATCGATTTAGCTACTAGGCTATTTTGTTCCATACTTTTTATTGTATGCTTTAAAGGTCATGGGTTCAACATTTTCTTTCATCTTCCTTTTCAACATTTTATCGTGAAAAAAATTCCAACAAACATTAAAATAGAGTTAATAGTATAATAAATCTTCTGATACTCTAGATTCAACAATTAATATTTATTTCTTAATAAGAAAGTTATTGGGGTTTTGGGTTCTGTGACTTTCTTCAGTGCCTGAAATCCTGTAATATTCCTTGAGATGGGTTAAATATACAAATTTATCCTTGGGATAAGTCTTCATTTTAAAACCTTATCTACAAATTCCCAGAAAGTAGTAAACAGAGTGAAATTTATATAAATGTTACTACTGATATTTTGACAAGGTATTGTAATATTTCCCATCATAGTATTAAAGAGAAAATTGATTATTTCAGATTTTTTTAATAATATCAAAATTTTTAATAATATCTTGAGAAAGAGTTTTCTATGATTGGAGTAAATGTGTGAATTGGGGAAAATTATGATGAAGTTCACCTGGATTTTATGTCTTTATTAATTTTTAAATAAGCCATTAATTGTTCAATTAAGGTTTTATGTAACAGATGTGGTGTTTTCTTTACGATACATTAACATCAACCGGAAGATGGTTGTGGACAGATAAAACGTTGTTTTGTCTTCTACCCCAGAAATCAGATGTTTGATTTCATCCTAAAATATCATGTTTACTTGTCTTAATAAAAAGCATTTTTCACTATCAAGTATCACGAGCTTCTCTTTACAGGAAGCATCAAATGAATATTTGGTAAAGGTAAGGAAATTCATTATTAAAAGAATAAAATAAAGAATGATTCCTTAGAAAGGTTTGTTTGAAGAAAGAGAAATTTTCAAGTGTTTAAGGTTTAATTATCATAATCTATGTTTATTGTGATTGTAAAATGCATAAAAATACCCAGTAAACAGTTTCAGCATATTCTAAGGTTAATATGCCTTTATGAAAAAAGATCTTATTTGACCAAAATAGAATCCCAGATTCTCTTCTTTGACCAAAGTAAATGTACCAGGCAAATTGTTTGCTGTCGGTTAATGCTTTTTATCACAAAAGAGAAGGATACCTTCCTTGGTTTTTGTTTTTTTGTTTTTTTTTTACCCCCCATGCTATACAATATTAGGTTTCAATGGTTTGTAGGCACTTGTGTGTATTAATATGTTTAAATTAACATTCCAATTTGTGATCGAATTTATTACAGGAAGCATGCAGAAGTCAGTTCTTACCCTCAGTGGATCTTCCTTTGGGCACAGGTCTTCAGAAATTTTCCAGTCATCTTAAACCTTAGATATTAGATGAGAATAAAAGGACTTGCTGAGTCACATTGTAGATAAAGGAGCAGTGGAACAGGAGAGGAGTTTGGTGTCCACCTTGGGGCAGTGCCTGGCAGTGAGCAAGACCTTGACACATGGGGTCGGGGCTGAGTTTGGGTTCCAGTTTTGCCTCTTTCTCTGTGCTTGGCCATCTTAGTTTTTGTGAAATAGAGGTATCTACCTCACAGTTTCCTTGGGGACCCAATGTGAAAATCCGTGGACAGTGTCTGCCACATAATAATCTTTCAGTATGCCCTAGTTACTGATGGAGAAGGCTGCCATGATGTTGAGATTGGGGCCCTTGACCATCGTGATGCGATTTCCTTTGAGCTGTGCTGTGCCCCCGTCGCTCTGCGTGAGCCCAGAACCTCATGATTACAAGACACCCAGGCCTGAGTGTGTTCTGTGTGTGAAAATGGGGGTACAGACAAAAGTGAGGTCAGGGGTCGCCTAGACGCGGCCTGGAGTAGTGGCATTTGGATGACAGAGAGTTCTAGGGGAGGCAGAGGTCACTGCTGGCCAGAAGCGCTTTGGGCTGCATCTGGCGCACCTGGTTCCCAGCGGGTAGCTGTCCATCTCCTATTCTGGTGTCTCGTTTTAAGAAAACTGAAACTGCCCTCTTGGGGGGCTCTTCTCAAAATAGGCTTTTCTATAGGGCATTTAGTTTTAGCGTATTAAAACAACATCAACAGGACCTTGTAAAGTGTATAAATTGGTAGTGTAATATCTCTGGAGAATAGATTTATCTTAGATCTCTCTCTGTCTCACACACACACACACACACACACACACACACACACACACACACACACACACACACACACACACAGTCCCAAATGTAGCTTATTATAAAGCTTGCGGGCACTTACCAGTGCTAAATGTTTACTTCCCTCATTTGCTTTCTGAATGCTTAGCAGAGATAATCCTCACTGCCAGAGCATTTGACTGACCTCTGAGACCCACAGAGCTTAATGGTACAAGATGTCAGAGTCTGTGTTTCTCCCATTAAAATACCAGTACAATACAGACCCCTCGATGGAGGCGGGAACTTGTGTTTCCACTTCTCATCTCGTTTGTATTTTTCAGTATAATCAAAATAATAGAGTTTTGTGTTTGTGGTACCCATTTCAAAACTGATTTTCAAATCACTCAAGAGAATTCACGTGAGGTTGGTAACCGGTAACCATATCCTCGTCCAGAATAAAGGCAGAGAGCAGAAATAAGAGCTGGTTCAGATTCCCTTAGTACGCATATATCAGGCCTCAGAACAAAATTCAGGACTGTTGAATAGAAGGCCATTGTCAACTCACCTGTGTCTACAAGCAGCAGTGTCCATGATGTTTAACAATTGGCTCTTTCTGGGGGGAGAGGGGACACTGATAGTAGCATTTCCTAGCTTCTGTGGTATGCATAGTCCTACCATGGCTAGTTTCAAGCTACTGACATGATGTCACTGAACACGGAGTTGGGAAGAGTTTCACACCTCTTTGGATATTCAGTCAGTGACTTATTGGATCTTTATTAGGTTATTCCCAAGAACAACACAATGCACTACAGCAGCTATGAAGACGCAGGACATACACATACGGTATCTGTCATCCAAGAGCTTACAATAAAATTGGTAAACGGACGCATAAAGGGTGCACCATGACACCATTAGGCATTGGTTGTCCAAGAGTTGCCATACAAATGCCAAGGTGGGTCAGGTCATTCAGGGCTGAATGAGCAGGGCTTTGGCTAATAGAATTTAAACAATTGGAACTCTTCAGTGTGCAGACTGAGTCACGAGGGCAGTTCCTATCCTCTGTTTCTAACGTGGATCATTCTTTTGAGCTTGTCACCATCCCTTCTAGTTTCAGATACCACTTCATTTATACTTTCTGAGAGAGAGCGTGGTTTTGAGGAAAGAGCGCTGAGTCATCAAAAAGTCTAGGTTAAAAACTGATTCATTACTTTCAAATAGAAGGTGTTGGGCAGGTCCCTAAATGTCTTCACTGATCTGAGCCCAAGTTGTCTTCATATTTGAAATATACAAGGTAGTCTTTTAAAAAAAACTTGTTTGTTTTTTTTTTTTTTTTTGCAAGCTTATTTTGAGGGAAAATGATGTATTCAAAGGATAAAAATAAGTTTACAAGTGTCCCTGCTGCTGCGACATAGGAAGATGGTAATGATAAAGATGGTGATTATGATGTCGGTGATGGCATGGTGGTGTTGATAATTAAGGCAGCGGCAGTGATGATGATGATGATGGAGATGATGATGGGGATGATGGAGATGATGATGGTGATGATGGGGATGATGGGGATGATGATGGGGATGATGATGGGGATGATGATGGGGATGATGGAGATGATGATGGGGATGATGGGGATGATGATGGTGATGATGGGGATGATGGAGATGATGATGGTGGTGGTGGTGATGATGGGGATGATGATGGGGATGATGATGGTGATGATGATGGTGATGATGGGGATGATGGTGATGATGACGGGGATGATGGTGATGATGACGGGGATGATGGAGGTGATGATGGTGATGATGGAGATGATGATGGGGATGATGGAGATGATGATGGTGATGATGGTGATGATGATGGTGGTGGTGGTGATGATGGAGATGATGATGGGGATGATGGTGGTGATGGGGATAATGGGGATGGGGATCTTAATAAACGCCCTAACTCTGGCTGCCCACCTCAGTCTTTCAGATTCAAAATTAGCAAGTAGAGTTTCTTGTGAATTCATTAATTATTGTAACTAGTTGCACTAGTATAGATTAGTAAAATAAAATGGGCAAGGAATTCCAATGCATGCATTCCTCCTGGTGCTCAGTTACCAAGGTCCTGTTCTCCATTTTTTGGGAGGAAGCTCTGGTGGCATCAGGCCAACTGCAGTTTAGTTTCATATAGAACTTGGAGATTCACCAACTTAGTGTACTCCTCTCTATTCTTTGCCTTGGCCATCACTGGTGTGTTAAAATACTCTTGTGAGATGAAAAAGAAAGAAAAGGGAATTATCAGAAAAGAGATTCCATTCTATACAAAAAAGTATGTTTTGTAGGAAAGAAAAGTTATCGAATATTTACATATAACGTGTTCCTACCATTCCTAATATGGTTTCATGCCTGACACAAGAAATATTAAATAAACAGAATGTGGTTGAGAGACTGAGGTGCAGAAGGATGGTATTTAATGTCTGTAGTAAGTTTATGTCTATAAAGAGCTACACATGTCTTTCTTACCAAATAAGAACTTTGTTTATACTTTTTATGCAATGATTATGCTTTATTTTCATTCCCCAGCACAATCTCATTTAAAAATGTAGGTAACTACAATTTTGAAAATCTACCTTTTTCATTAGAAACTTTTAAAAGACTAAATTATATCCTTGTTACTTCCACAAGTGATGCCAGGTTCTGTTGGAGATGTGTGTACCTGGTGTCGCTGTGTGTGTGAGCTTGTGTGTGTATGAGTGTGTGTGTGTGCACACACTTACATACATGCACTGTATCAACAATGATTCATTTCATTTGGGGGAGAAATGTAAAGAGGTAATCAATCAGAATCATTGATACATCACAACAGTACTTCCAATGCCAAGTACACCCTATAATAGAAATCAGGTTTTAAATGGTTGCTTTTGTTAGCTAGGAATGGCCCAGAATATCTGTCTTCTTTCTTGCAAAGATTAAATGATAAGGTATGATGATTACTTACTGGTTCCAATTTATTTGCTATCAGCTGGTTTTTGTTTGGTCAGATTTTATATTCTCCTCACGCAGATTTCCAGCCTTGCTGGGAAAGTCAGAGCTGTTTTGAGAAACTAATATTGCCTATTAGTAAATTCTGATATATGTTTCTGGGATCATATCAACCAAGAGTTCTATAGATATTAACAAGAAATTAAATATTACTTACTTTAATTATGAATTTTAGCTCATCTACTTACCTTAAAAACATTTGGCATGCCAAAAAATCATTTCTCTTGGCCTAGAAGACCTCAGCATGAAAAGTTTCTCTATTTATATTTTGAGGCATAAGATAACTCATGGTCAATTATATTTTACATAATATAATCTTTAGTATAATAGTATTTTATCTTATGTTATATAATTTATAGTATATAAGTAAGCCTATAATTTAATGCTTTTTAAAATGCTATTTCAGTGTTATAGAGGATTTACAATACTAAATTCCTGAAACAATGGTGTACACTCCCACCAGTTCAAGTTTACTTTTATGTGTGTCAGGAATGTGTTACAACTTTCCTCACATAGATTTTGGAAATGTATTGTTATGTGTATATACACATACTCATTCACACCTTTGTGAAACCTTTTTTTTTCTATAACAATGGAGCATAGTACATTTATCATCTGTTTCCATAAAAAAATTATGTTCTGAGGAGAGAATTTGTTAGTTTTGTTCACGGTTGGATCTCCAGTGCTATTAATGGTATGGGGCACATAATAAACACTGAAAATATACATTACTTAATTAATTAACTGATTAATTAATTGAAGTATAGTGTCTGTACAATATTATATGTTACAGGTGTACAATATAGTGATTCACAATTTTTAAAGTTTACACTCCATTTATAGTTATTATAGAATATTAGCTATATTCCCCTTATTGTACAATATATCCTTATAGCTTATATCAAAACACACTTGAATAAATAAAAGATAGGTAAGCTTCTTCCCTTTCCCGAACCGTTCTCCTCCCAAACACATCTCTGCTTTCACACAAGGTCTTAGATGTTTTTATGATTGGTCTTTATTTATATTTAAGTTTATTACAATTGTCCCTGAGCAAGTAAGTTCTAGAGCAGAAATTGCAGACTGGGGACTCATGGCAATTTAGCAGACATCTTTGTTCTTCTCTGAACAAGTTTAATGTCTCTTTTCAGTTGGGTGGTGGCCACAGGAACCCTGAGGTTCTGCCTGGCTTCCTGCGCCAGGACTCCCCACTCCTCACAGGCCCGGGCCTTCCTGCATACAAGCTCCCAAAGCCACAGGCTCTACTCTCCTTTTACCCTTCACCAGGATTCTTTTCCTAATCATTCATCCCTTCTGGCCCTAGAAGGTATTTGCCTTTTCTGTCTGGATTCAGTGAATTTTCTGCATGCACAAGACAAAGAAAAACTGGCCTATATTAAGAGCTTACTAGGGATCAGACAATCTTGTAATATTATCTCATTGAATTCTCACAGTAACCCAGTAAGGCAGGCTGTATTGTCTAAAACAACAACAAAACCAAACAAAACCCAGATTCGTAAGTTTTTTATGCTCTGTAGTAGCTGTAGCTTAATAATTTAACTGAATGCAGTCATTTTATTACTTATGAAATTAGTGGGGTTTTCAGCCTCTGAAAACCTTGTAAATTAATTTTTGAATATTATTTATTGACTCAAAACCATGTATTTCTTGTGTCTCTTTTTATCCTCAGAACCCAGTTTAATTCTTTCTGCACTAAACGCACTCAATGAAGAGTTGCTGGGGCTTATTCTGTGATAAGAGAGGCAGATGTGTGAAGCATTTTAATTCTCAAAAGGCAATAAATTATGATAAATATGTGGGTCACATCATGGGTGAATTTGTCCATTATATGACTTTTGAAGCAAGAGTTGCCCGTCCATAGAGAAGGTGCAGCTATAATGTAGGTGGGAAAGCACGGAGAGACTAAGCAAAGTTTGAATTTAACCTCAAACGAATGAGCCTGGCAAGTTTTCATGAAACTCGAGTCTTAGGTTGGCATCCAGGAAGAGGACTCGGAGTGGGAATGGGTTGTACCTGGTGTGAATGAAACTATGGAAATGGTAGCCGAGGGTCCAAGGAGGCTCGTGTGTTTAGCCCTTCGGAACAGAAGGCAGCGGGTCAGGGCACTTTCACGAAGTAACTTTTTCATCAGTGATCGGTGTCTGTAATTCTTTATTACCAGCTCTGTCCTCACTCTACTGGACTTCTGTCTGATATCATCAAAGAAGCTTCCACGAGTAATTTATACTCCACTCCTCCACTTCTCCCGAGAGCCCATTTGTCCCCTGGTAGACCCTTACTTAGCCTTGCCAACTTGACAGCAAAATATGCATGAATATTTTCTCTTTAGTTTATCCCCACTGTCCAGCTTCTATGTCAAGACTCTGTCTTGTACCCAGACACAGCAGTTCCCTAGTCTCTAGTTTTCAAATCCACCCACCGCTTAGCTCTCACGGTCACCTGCTTTAAAGACAAATCATTCTCTCCATTTCCTAAAAATTAAATCGCCACCTTTTTAATCTGCAATGAGAAGAGACAGCATTTAGGCACTGCCCATCCTTCCCTCTGGCTTCTCTCCTCCTCACCATCAAAGGTGGGCTGTGTCTAGTTTCTCTCTACAAACTGTTCAACGCTCCGCTCATTCCTTACCCCTACTCCTTTTTTTAAAAACTTGCAGTATAGTTGATTGACAATGTTGTGTTAGTTTCAGGTATACAGCAAAGTGGTTCATACATATATGAATATATATATCTCTGTTCTTTTTCAGATTCTTTTCTGTTATAGGTTATTACAAGATATTGATTATAGTTCCCTGTGCTCTACAGTAGGTTCCTGTTGTTTAGCTCTTTTATATACAGTAGTGTGTATCTGTTAATTCCAAGCTCCTAATTTATCCCTCCCCCCCCACTTTTCTCCTTTGGTAACCATTCATTTTTTTTCTATGTCTGTGAATCTGTTTCTGTTTTGTAAATAAGTTCATTTGTATCATTTTTTTTAGATTCCACATGTAAGTGGAATAAGATACCATAAGATGTCATATGATATTTGTCCTTCTCTGTCTGACTTATTTCACTGAGTATGACAATCTCTAGGTCCATCCGTGTTGCTGCACATGGCATTATTTCATTTTCTTTATGGCTGAGTAATATTCCATTATATATATATATATATATATCTCACATCTTCTTTATCCATTCACCTGCCCATGGACATTTAGGTTGCTTCCATGTCTTGGCTGTTGTGAATAATGCTGCTGTGAACATTGGGGTGCACCCACTGTCCCTTACACCTACGCTTTATGCAGTTGATTACTGTTCATCCACTGGAAATCTGTTGTTCACCCCATTATCCAGAAAGATCTGACTACCCTGGCATCCCCCCTTTTCAACTTTAATTATATGCTTCACTTTCATGATTCTGAAAAAACCCAGTCATGCATGATATATTGATATATCTATCTATATATCGCAGCAGTATCTTCCAACTGGAGGGCACTATTCTTTTTTTTCTTTTTTAACATCTTTATTGGAGTATAATTGCTTTACAATGGTGTGTTAGTTTCTGCTTTATAACAAAGTGAATCAGCTATACGTATACATATGTCCCCGTATCTCCTCCCTCTTGCGTCTCCCTCCCACCCCTCTAGGTGGTCACAAAGCTGGAGGGCACTATTCCTGAGGCCAGGAATTTGAGGAGTGTTTTGGCTGTTAGATTCCCATATGTGGTAGGCAGAACAGTGCTCCCCCAAAGAGGTCCACATTCAAATCCCCAGAACCTGTGAATATGTTACCTTACGTGGCAAAGGGACTTAGCATAAATGATTAAATTAAGAATTTTGAGCTGGGAAGATGATTTTAGATTATCCCAATGTAATCCTGAAGGTCCTTATAAGAGGAAGGCAGCAGTGTCAGAGAGAGAGAGAGATTAGAAGATACTACCCTGCTGGCTTTGGAGATGGAAGAAGGCCCAGAAATAAAAAAATTCAGGCAGCCTCTAGAAGCTGGAAAAGGCAAGGGAACAAACTTTCCTCTGTATCCTCCAGAGTGACCACAGTACTACTGACGCTTGGAGTTTTTCCCAGTGAAAGCCACTTTGGCCTTCTGAACTACAGAACTATAAAATAATAAGTTTGTGTTGTTTTGCATCATTACATTTGTAATATTTTGTTACAGTAACAATGAGAAACCAATACAAAATATATAGAGGAGCGAGTTTGTAAATATTTGATGTGGAAGTAAGTGAATGATGGCATGGAGCATATGATGGTGCATATTAGATTTCATATCAAGTGCATAAGAGGAGGTCAGGCCTTGCTTAGGGGATAGAAAGAAGAAGACATTAGTGGGGTGGTGTGAGTGAGGAACAGAGAAAGAAGACTGATGCTGGTAGCTATCTGAGACTGAAGACTTCCAGAATATTGAAATAATGGAAATAATATTAAAATGACAAAAAAAAAAAAAACACTTCCACTACACTAGAAGACATTACAAAGTGATTAAAGGTTAAAAAAATTTAGGATGCGGAGCAACAGGAACTCTCCTTTATTGCTGGTGGGAATGCAAAATGGTGCAGCCACTTTGGGATACAGTTCAGCTATTTATTACAAAACTAAACATCCTCTTGCCATATGATCCAGCAATTGCCCTCCTTGGTATCCCAAAGAAGTTAAACACTTATGTCCACTCAAAAACCTGCATACGGATATTTATAGTAGCCTTATAATCACCAAAACTTGAAAGCAACCAAGATGTCCTTCAGTAGCTAAGTGGAGAAATAAACTGTGGTCCATCCAGATAATGGAATATTATTTAGCTCTAAAAAGAAATGAGCTACCAATTCATGAAAAGACATGGAGGAACCTTGAATGCATGTTATTAAGTGAAAGAAGCCAATTGGGAAAGGTCACACACTGTATGATTTCAATTATATGACAGTCTAGAAAAGGCCAAGGTATCTGTATGATACCATAGTGGTGGATAAGCATGGCTAAACATCATTACACATTTGTCCAAACCCAGAGAATGTATAACACCAAGAGTGAACTGTAACGTAAACCATGGACTTTGGGTGATTATGATGTATCAGCACGGGTTCATCCATTGTAACAAGTGCCCCACTCCGGTGGAGAGTGCTGATGATGAAGAGTGCTGTGCACTGTGGGAGCGGTGGGTACATGGGTGATCTCTGTTCCTCCCCCTCAAATTGACTGTGAACCTAAAGCTGCTCTGTGGGAACTCCCTGGCGGTCCAGTGGTTAGGACTCCGCGTTTTTCACTGCTGAGGCCCTGGGTTCGATCCCTGGTCGGGGAACTAGGATCCCACAAGACACAGGGTGCAGCCAAAAACAAACAAATCAATAAATAAAGCTGCTCTAAAAATCTACAGTCTTAATTAAAAAAAAAAAATTAACAAATCTGACTTGAAGTAAAAGCGAGTTTTGGAAATCACGTAAAGCAGAAGAAACAACCCTGAGCCCACATTGCTTGCAGGAACTTTGGTGCAGACTCTCTGGTCCCTCCCTGGGCAAGAGACTTTGGATTTCTGTCTTTGACGGTCTCCCACGCGATTGCAACTGAATCCAGCTCTGTTTCGTGTCCATCTCGCTGATGGGGCCAGCTGGCTGGCAGACCATGTCACTGTCTTTGTGCAGCCCCGGCCTGCATTGCCGATGGGCAAGCAGTGGAGCATGTGAGCCGTGGGGAGAGACAGCCGACCTCAGGGACGGTTCAGCCGCTGGCGACACCATGCCTCCCCCATCTGCTGTTTGACAGAGACGCTAGGGATGCCTCTTCCAGTGGCGTCAGCCTGTTGGCCGCTGTGCGCAGAGTCTTGGAAAGAACAGAAGTCTTTGTAGTTGCCTGTTAGTCCAGCTCCACTGTGCCTTTGAGCTTTTAACTCAAATATAACCTGTGGGCAAAGACATGGAGCACGTACGCTTGAGTGATGTCAGAATATTATCCTCCAAGTGATGCTGACATCACTTTACTTAGACTTAACACCTTGGACCTGAATGTGGAGTTTTGGGTTCTTTAAAGAAAGTATAAAAAGAGTTTTCCTCTCACCTGCCTAGAGTACAAACAAAATTTAAAATAGCAAAGCCAAGCTTTTGTTAGATCTGCCATTTGTATTCTGTCATGATTTTTAACTAAGGCAAATAATATTGAATCATTTATAGCACTTAGAGATGTACTTAAGTTATAATGTCAGTGGATATGTAATAGAAATAAACTAAATTGAAAGAAGAAAGTAATGATCATCATTTGTCTTTATTTTATTCTGCTTACCAGAGCTATCTTTCCCTTCTAAATTTGCTTTTTCAATTAAAAAACATTTATTGAACCCCTGCTAATGCTTTGAAAATGAATGATTGCATATGGGAGAAAACCATCCCATTATCTTTCTCTTTTCTTCTTTGCCAGCAGTGTTAACTTGCTTTTTGAGAACGTGTCTTAAAGAGAAATACTGTATCCACAGCCATAACTCATGGCTAAAAATGAACCTAATATTTTACACATTTGATAAATACGATGTCAGGATGTCCACACTTTAGCACTTGGCATTGTGCCTTGTGCCTTTTTATGGAAACTTCTTCCTCGCCTTTTGTATAAATACCAAAATCACATTGTCACCTGTGACAGAGCAGCTCTCCTTGCTTTCTTTCCCTTCGCACGCTTATTTTTATCCATACTTTTCTTAAATATTGGGGTTCTCAAAAGCCATCTGTTCTTTGTTCTGTTTTCACACTACACAGTCCTCTTGAATAGTTGCATCTGTTCCCTTGGTTTCATCTTGCAACTATACCAGGTAACTTGCGTATCTCCTCTTCAGCCCAAGTCTTTCTCCTGATTTTCAGACCCATCTACCCAAGAGTCTAGTAGACCCCGTCCTGTGGCTAGCTCCCGGGGTCTGAGACTGGACTCACCACGTAGCCCCTGACCCCCCAAAATCTACTCCTGCTTCTTTATTCTAGCCCCGCCCGGCTGTAACTCTGATGCCTCCTTCTCAGTTCTCTCATCACCTGGTCTTGCTCACTTGCCGTCTCTTGAGTCTGTTTCCTTGTCATCAGTCCTACAGTTAAGACTGTCACTTAGTCTTCTTTACTTCCCACTGCAGTTGTGCGGTACCATCTTAACTGTCCCTTCTACCTCGAGTCTGCTTCCCTTCCATTTCATTCTCTATAGTTATTCCAGAATTATCTTACACAGCATCCCATTTTTGCTCTGTGAAATCTCTCCATGTTTTTTCATAGCCTAGGGGATAAATTCTTCACCCTTAAGCTTTATGAATTGATCCCTGTCTATTTTTCTCAACTTATCTCTAGACTTCCCAGCTAACATCTACTATTCCAAGCACACTGAATTGCCAGTGGTTTCCTCATGGATACTGTTGTTTGGGGAATCAACCTGATGCAAGGGTAGCTTCCAGATGCACTACTAGCCAGCCCATCCCAGAGGTTGCAGGGCATAAAAGCTGACACTCCAAATTAAAATGCCACTAACTTAATTTAAAATGCACAGCAAGAGCCGGGGGGGGGGGGGGGGGGGGGGGGAGGCGGGAAGAGATGACTGTGTTGACGTGGAGAGGATAGGGTGTGGGCAGCCAGAGGACCGTACATACTACTTGAGCCCTGGGACGCAGACGATGATGATGATGTGGTTATGCACCTGAACTGAAGGCTGAGCCCATGGATACAAGGTGCCCTGGGCTGATGCCACGGGCTTCCGGTTTTGGAGAACAGGTTCACCTGGCCACAGGTGTGGCTTGCTCACCAGCCTGCTGTCAGATGTGGGCTATCTCTGCTTTTCTAGGGTCTAGAGCACCCTGGGGCCGGAAGGGGAGCATACTCGGTGACACTGGTGGGTGGCCACCTTCGGGGGGCCAGAGCTGTCAGCCCAGAAGGGACAAGATCACGGTGTAGTTCTGCCATTGTTACTGTCTATATGCAGTACTCCTATTTGTTGACATTTGTTTTTATTTATTCCATCTGTCTTTGGCATATCTCACAGTTCACCAACACTCTTCTGGGTTCTGCCTGTGTTGCACTTTCCTCTTTACACGTTACCTGGAATTAACATATCCCCTGCATGTTGCCTTTATATCTCAAAATAGCAGCTTACCTACAGTTTACATTGAGCACTTTTTATGAGTTTGTCCAACCTGTTTGTGTGTCTTGTCCTTCTAGCAGCATTGAACTCATTCTCAAATGCATAGACTCCAACACTACACCATTCCAGCCTCGCACGATCACGTGTCTACAAGACCTCGCTTCTCCCTCCTGTCATATCTATCTGCCTTCCATTTTCAAGGCTAATTTTCATTCACCCTTCAAGGCCCGATCTTGCTTCTCCTCCCTTCAGAAGCTTCCGTGAGCCTCCATTGTGGACCAGAAGTCCGGGAGATAATGCTTCCTTTGTCTTCGTCTGCTGTAGTATTTAATCACGGTTTACTGTAACTTCATGCTTACCGCTGCGTTCTCTCACGTTACACTGGAACAACCTTCGGCAGTAATTTTGTCTTGTATCTGTTGGTATTCGGAGTTATCCCAGGCTGAGTTATTCCCAGGGTGGAAATATGAGGTTGTGGGGTTGATAACAAACGGTCTTTCTGTATTTTGCTCCCACTCCCAGTTGCAAATATTCTGGTTCCACTTCAAGACTGTGATTTCCCCCAACAGTTTAAGAAATCCCAAGAGGTGTCTCACGTGTGTTCATGGCACAGTCCTCTCAGCTGCCCCGTGGAATGTGCCACCACACTTCTGCCCTCCCCTGGCTCCCCCATGTCATCTGCGGCTGACGACTCTAGTGCCCGAGGAAGAAGATGAAACCTGCTCTCCAGTGTCCCAAAGCAGCTGTGCTCTCTCATTGTAGCTTTGGTTTCCTTCATGTGCCTTGTGAAGCTCCTTGGAGGGTCTCTTCGTTTGGTGGCAAATAGTCTCCTTTTATTTTATACTCTGTTCGGGGATCAAGATCGATGCTGTCTTGACTTGCCAACAATTATAGAAATTGTACGCTACGGCCATACTTTTCCTTCCTGAAATGTTTGTAATCTGACTTCTGTGATACTGCCCTGTCACGTTACTCTGATTTTTTTTTTTTTTTTCTTTGCTTCTTTCCCTGGGGCTTTTTATTTTGCTTCTTTAACTAAAGGCAAAAATCTGAGGTATGTGCTTATCTCCCAATCTTTTCTATAAATACCTGTCACAGAATGTTCTTCCATTCTTTTGCCTTGAGTTGCTACCTTTATGGTGTTGACTCTCTACTCTGATTAATTTTGCCATCTTATCCAAGTTTAGTCATGTTCTCATTATTGTCTACTTTGGGGAGGATTTTAATATTTCCCAGATTCTACTAGCTTCTCCAATCTACATTTATCAACTTTTATCTGAAAATGAGGTACCTCCACTCATCTTTTGGTGATGGTCTTTTATAAACTGAGAAGAGCTCTGGATATTATCTAACAAATGCCAACTTCTCAGACCATACAGATATCTAATTTATGTATTCTATTTTAGCTGCTAGCATTGAACATCTAGCAAGTGTTTAAGTAGTTATTAATCGATTGGCTATTCTTAAAAGAGGATCTTTAAATGTTTGGATTTGTGTGTACTCCTTAAACCATTTCTTCATCAATCATCCCAACAAGCTTTTATCAAGTGCTCATTGGGAACTAAAACAGTAAGAAGTCGAGTAGAATCACAAGCACACAGGTAAGCTGACCTCAGGTGATGTCTGCAGGGTATAAGCAGGATGGGTAGGTCCCTGAGGGACAGTGGCTTTCAGATTTTTTTTTTATCATGATACACATTAAGTAATACATTTAATGCTGCACCAAACCACAACGCACACACCAAACCACACTGCGCATACATATATACACACTTATAACAGAAACATAAGGGTAACTTACAACTGAAATGAGAGTTTCACAGAGCAATACTTGTCTCACTATATGGGACAGACTCTGATATTTTCAAGTCTACTAAGGATGCTGGTTGCTACCCACTAAATTGGTTTCACAGTTTGAACAACGCTATTGTGGTTTACTTGAAGTTGGGGACAATAGCCGTTGATTTCTGTCCTCAAAGTGGGAAATGGTATGTTTACTCCAAAACCTTAGAAGAGAAGTTTTCTATTATATAAGTAGAATGGGTGAAAATAAGTAAATAAATTATTCAGGAGAAAGAGTTGAAATGCTTACTCACTCAGCAATCTCTTTATAAAGGCAAGAGGGATTATGCCAGTAAAAACTTGAGTACTACACATGCATTTTCTCTCATTTAACTTTATTGCTGTATAATGATTAAAAGCATGTCTAAAATTGTATATCCATATATAAATATATAGATAGGTAAGTAGATAGACAGATGAGAGATACACACACATACACGCATGTTATCACTCAGTAGGGCTACATTATAACTGGATTGAATCTAGCAGCTAACATCGGGCATCCCCTGAGAATAATAAAGGCAATCTTTTATTAAAGTCTCATTATTTTCATTTTTCTTAAAGAAGGATTCCAAATGTTAGGAGCCTTGCTGCAGTAAAATAAAAAGAATAATAATACTGTGATTTCAGTTTTCCACAAAGAGGGCTTGAATTATTCTCCTAGCAAAGATAGTGACGCCAGGCGTCATAAACCGGTGGGTTCCCTCCTTTTCTATTCAAGGTGTTCATTGTACCAAGTTCGCCAGTTTTATATTGAGGTCAAATTGGCTTTGGCAATTCCTGCTGCGTTCCAGGCTCCCACTGGATTTTGCTTTAGGAACCGTCTCTGGTCTTCTGCCCTCTGCCTTTGGGAGTGTGAGCATCCCTGGTCCTGCTTCCGGAGCCCCACTGTGAATCAGAGGGCACAGCTGCTGACGGCTGCCCGGTATCCTGAGGCAGGGTCCCTCAACAGGGTCTTCTCGAAGAAAATTAG
Source organism: Eschrichtius robustus (assembly GCF_028021215.1). Lineage (NCBI taxonomy): Eukaryota > Metazoa > Chordata > Mammalia > Artiodactyla > Eschrichtiidae > Eschrichtius > Eschrichtius robustus. The sequence goes on from NC_090841.1 coordinate 78,264,747, forward strand.
CAGCTGTGGAGAGACTTGGAGAGAATCGCAGAGTGGAGGGCTCTGCTCCATGGGGTGTTTGCAGAGGAAGTGTGTTTCTGAGGGGAGTGAAGGGGGGCGGCATTCTTTGTTGTCCTGCCAGAGCCACCGCCCACCCAGCTTCCAGGCTGGATTGTAAATGCTCTGCCCTCAGGGAGTTTTCCCAGCACCAGCTGGCAGAGCCGGCTCCTTCCTCTGGCTCTTCTGCCCCCCCAGGGCTCCCATGTGGGTGGGAACCTGCTTCAGAGACTCCGGATGATGTCCTGGAGCGCAGCAATGTGCCAGAGAACGAAGCAGAGTCCAAGGCAGGTGTCAACTCCGTCCCTTGGCACGGGCTAAATCGTTTTCTCACTTGTTCCTGTTTTGGGGAGCACAGTTTAATCCTGTGCTGCCTGTCTACACAGACGGATGAAGCAGGGAGCTGACGAGACATTTGATTCTTCTTCACTTTGCATAAACGTTCCCTCAATAGCACCGTGGGGGGTTGAATTGTGCCCCCCCCCCCCCCCCCCCGCAAGCTACATTGAAATCCAATCCCCGTACCTCTCTGAACGTGACCTTATTTGGAAGTAGAGTGTTTGAAGAAGTAATTAGTTAAGATGGATCCTTAGAGCATCTCTAAGATGTGACCCATCTTTGTAAGAGACACAGACACAGACACAGACACAGAGGAAGACAGCCTTGGGGAGACAGAGGCAGAGAATGGGGTAGTGGCAGCTGCAAACCCAGGATGAGCAAGGATTGGTGGTAGCCCCCAGGAGCTGAGGAAGGCATGGAAGAGATTCTCCGCTAGTATACCGCCCTGCCAACGCCTTGATTCTGGACTTCTGGCCTCCAGAACTGTGAGAAAATTGTGTTCTGTTTCGAACCACCCAGTTTGTGGCACTTTACTCTGGTAGCCCTGGGAAACTAATACAAACACATATACCAGAAAGATTCTGTAAGAAAAACAAGGAGTGGTACCACCATCATTTTAGAGAACTGCCTTTTATCTGAAAGTTTAATATTGTGACCTGTGATTCAACCTGAATGCTAGTGACTTTAACATTGTTCAGGTAAACTACAGACCCTCTCACACCTGTCACAATGATAATACAAGTTAGCTCATGTTCTTTTCATTAGGGCTTTTAGAAGATTTTAGACACGCACCAAAATGTACTCTCTAGCGAAAAGAATTAACCTTAAATTTGCTTTCCTAGTGCTGAATTACCACTAGTTGGTATTAAAATATCAATTTTAAAATATCAGGCTAAGAGTGAGTGTAAAAGACCCATCTAGAAAGGTGCAGCAATGCCTTTTGCAGGAAGCAGTTCACTCTCTACTGGGGTTGGAACAGCAGAGCTTGGCTGGCCTGTTACCATGTTGCAGTTGCCATGGCAACATCAAACCAATGAATGGACCACCTCCCAGAGACAGGGAGGTGAGTACGTGTGAAATTGATTCCGTTGCACACAGGAATACGCTCAAGCCAAATTTGTCAGGATAGCATTTCTGGTAGGAAACTGCATTTTAAATTATATAGACATGATGAATATGATGTTAAATATTTACTTCGGATATTCTAGTAAAATGGTGTTTGAAAATTAAGTGTGCTATGGAAATTTTATGCTCTTTATATATGCTCTGCACTTGTTTCAGACAACACTGAATTTGTTTTCATTCATCTAAATTTGGATAGCTAAAGCAGAATTTTATATTTGAGATGAATCTTTTAAGTTATGTATCCTTGATGTTAAACTGCTTTTATTTGCTCATTTTAGATTAACATGTTTAGAGAAATGACTTTAGAAAATGTAAATGAAAGTTGTTACTGTATGTTTTTATTTTTAGATAACATCTGTAAAGTGTAAATTCCATTTTACATTGAACAGTGTAACATATAGGTAGTCTAAATCAGTGAAAAATGGAAGGTTTGCTATTTTAGTACTTAAGGAGCCCATGGTAAGGCTTTATAAAAATAATTTATTCACATGACATATTACTGAATTGTGTTCAGCGCTCATTTTTAGCATGCAGTTATTAATATAGTGTTATTCTAGGTATGAAGTAGGTCTTGAACTTGGTCAATGTAATCCTTATGATAAATGGTTTATTTTGGGTAATCTGATAAAATAGATGTGGTTTGCTTCCTTTCATTTCTTACTTACAATACATACTTGGCTTTGTCTCCCCGTAAGGTTGCAGAAACTGTACAGAACAGAGAAAGATCTATCTGTGATGTGGTAATTACTGAAATGCCTCCATTAAATGTGGTTCATATTAACAAAATATATTTATCAGGCATGATCAGTTTGAAATTAGAACACGTCTAACCCCAGGGGCCTGGTTCATGCTAAGAGCTGTCTACTTTCCCATTAGTTCAACTTGGAGAATAGAAGAGCATGACTTGTTTACGTAACAGAAACCAATATTTGCTCTCTTTTATTCTCTTCGCATAGTCTTCCAAGGGCAACGTGCGCCAGATTCTGGCAAAACCCTCGCTGACGATGCATGTCCCCTTGGGCGATAAAATGGAACTCTAAACTAAAACAATGCTTCCAGAATATTTTGACTTTCTAACAGTTCCATGTGGATCCATTGATCTTCCTTATGAAAAGATACAAGTGCTTTTTAATTCAAACTGAGGTGAGGTATTATAAAATGTGCTCCCTTTTGCTTCATGATCAACACTGATATTTATTGGAAAACACTGGCACATGAATGTGATGCGGTACATCAAATTGTACTTTGTACTGTCACACATGTATCCATTCCCATGTAAATGCTGTTACCTATTTCTTGTGTGTAAACCCATTTAGACATTTGAGCACCCAGACTTAGGGGAAAAATGCATATTCAAGATACTAAATAAGACAAGCCATTCAGGCAGGTAAATCAAATAAATCCTCTGGTACAAAGTTACTTTGGGAATAATGGTATATTTTCTGGTACGAAGGTAGTAAGTAAGCACTATTCAAAATGGAATCTCAGGAGACAAGAAAAATGTTTCTAAATACAACCTCACTCCATCAGTGTCTTGATAGCATTTCTGAATCTGGACTCTGTAATCAACCTTCTAGTTTTAATTGCCCCCGACTTTTTCATGGAAGGTATGCTTTTTCATGGAAGGTACCCTGACTGTCAGAGAACATAAGGAGAGGTAGGAAGTGTAGAAAAAGGGATTATTCATTTTGAAATCACTGTCACGGTACCCACTGGCATATCATTTGCTGCAGGTTTTAAGGGTGTGACAATTTATTAGTGATGAGCTCCATTTCTGAGAAACTTACTGTGTATACTGCTTGAGATACTTGCATTTAAAAATGACATTCTAGGGACTTCCCTGGCGGTCCATTGGTTAAGACTTCGACTTCCAATGCGGGGTGTGCGTGCTCGATCCGTGGTTGGGGAACTAAGATCCCACATGCCTCGCGGCCAAAAAACCAAAACATAAAACAGAAGCAATATTGTAACAATTCGATAAAGACTTTAAAACAATAAAAAATGAATAAATAAAAATGACGTTCCAGACAACTGTGATAGTATTTTGGCACACTTATATGGACCAGTGCCGATCCATGGATTTTATTGTTGCTGTTGTTGTTATTGGTCTGTAATAAGTACAGGCATTGACAGAATGTGCCTAGGAATATTCAGACAGTGTGGCGCTGCTGTGACATCCAGGGGACTGGTCGGGACTCATCAGTAGGGACCACATAGGGTACTGCTGAGCCTCTGTGATGCCTTGCAGGTGGTGTGAGCTGCATACGTTAGTAGGACCACACTTTTTTAAAACCATTTTATTGAGATATGGTTGACATGGAAAAAGCCGTAGATATTTAATGTATACAGCTCCATGAGTTTGGGGATAAGTATACATCCATGAAACCATCACCAAGATCAAGGCCATTGAGATAGCCATCTCCTCCCAAAGTTTCCTCCTGCTTCCTTTATTATTATTGTTGTTCCCATTTTTTGTATGTGTGGTAAGAATACTTAGCATAAGATCTACCCTCTCGGAAAATTTTAAGCATACAATAGACTGTTGTTAGCTGTAGGCACTATGCTGTGGAGTAGACCTCCAGAAATTAATTTTGTGGAACTGAAACTTTGTACCCTTTGACCTTCACCTTCTCATTTGCCCCTCCCCCTAGCCCCTGGCAATCCCCATTCTACGCTCTGCTTCTATGAGTTTGACTTTTTTAGATCCTACGTACAGGTGAGATCATACAGTATTTGTCTCTCTGGGTCTGGCTTATTTCACTTAGCATAACGTTACAATGTTTTCAAGGTTCATCCTTGTATCATTATAACATGTATCAGAACTACTTTCCTCTTTAACACTGAGTAATATTCCATTGTACAAATATACTGTATTGACTTCTCCAGTTATCAATTGATGGACATTTGTTCTTCCTCTTCGGCTATTAAGCATAACGTTGCTATATGTAGTCATGTATGAGTTTTTGTGCATGTAGGGTGTCAGTTTCTTTGGGTATGTACTTAGGACTGTAATTTCTGGGTCATATGGTAGCTCCGATTTTAACATTTGAGGAGCTGCCAAGCTGTTTTCCAAAGGGACAGCAGCATTTTAATATCCCACTAGCAATGTGTAAGGGTTCTAATATATTCGTATCCTCACCAACACCTATTATTGTGTGAATTGTAGCCACTTTACTGGGTGTGAAGTGGTACCTCGTTGAGGTTGTAATTTGCGTTTCCCTAATCACTAATCATGTACAGAGTCTTTTCATGTGCCTGTTGGCCAGTTGTATATCTTCTCTGGAGAACTGTCTATTCATATCCTTTGCCCATTGTTTACTTGGGTTGCCTTTTTATTGTCAAGTTGTAAAGGTTCTTTTTACAGCATTCTGGATACCAGTCCCTTATATGTTTTGCAAATATTTTCTCCCATTATGTTGGTCATCTTTTTGCATTATTGATGGTATCAACTACATGACAAAAGTTGTAAATTTTGCTGTAGTCCAAATTATCTCCTTTTTTTGCCACTTGTGCTTTTGGTGTCATATCTGAAAAAACCATTGTCCAATTCAAGGCCACAAAGATCTGTGCCTACATTTTCTTCTGAGAGTTTTATAGTTTTAGCTCTTACATTTAGGTCTATGAGTCTGTGATCCATTTTGAGATAATTTTTGTGTATTGTGTAGGGAAGGAGTCCAACTTTATTCTTTTGTGTGTGGATACTAAGTTTTTCAGTATCATTTGTTAAAAACCTATTCTTTCCTATTTGCACCTTTGTCAAAATTTAACTGACCATAAATGTAAGGGTTTATTTATGGACTCTCAGTTATATTTCATTGACCTTTATGTCTGTCCTTATGCCAGTACCACACTGTCTTGATTACTGTCGCTGTTCAGTAAGTTTTGAAATTGCTAATGTGAGCTCTCTAACATTGTTCTTTCTTTTAAGATTGTTTTGGCTAGTCTGGGTCCCTTGCCTTTTCATATAAATTTTATGATCAGCTTACCAATTTCTTCACAATAGTCTGATAGAATTTTGATAGAGTTTGTGTTGAATCATTGTGTAGATCATTCTGGGGAATATTGCCATCTTAATAATATTTTGGCTTTCCATCCATGAACATGGAATGTCCATTTATTACAAGTTCTTTCAACAATGTTTTGCAGGTTTTATTGTACAAATCTTGGACTTCTATTATATTTATTTCTAAGCATTTTCATTATTTTTGTTGCTATTATAGATTTTTTCCCTAATTTTATTTTGATTTGTTCATTATTAGTGCACAGAAATATAATCGATTTTTGTATGCTGATCTCGTACCCTGAAAACTTGCTGAATTCAATTATTAGTTCTAATAGATTTTTTTTTTGGTATGGATTGCTTAAGATTTTCTTTATACAAGAGGACACCTTTTGTTGTTAGAGACAGATTTACTTCTTTCTTTCCAATCTGGATGCCTGTTATTTCCTTTTATTGTCTTATTGTCCCGGCTGGAACCTCCATTACAGGGTTGAATAGAAGTGGTGAGAGCAGACATCCTTGTCTTGTTTTGATCTTCAAAGGAAAACTTTTAGGTTTTCATCATTAAATATGATACTAGCTCTGAGTTTTTTGTGGATGTCCTTTATCGGATTGAGGAAGTTCCCTTCTCTTCCTAGTTTGTTGAGTGTTTTTAACAAGCATGTTGTTGGATTTTGTCAGATGCTTCTCTGTGTCTATTGCAATGATCATATGGCTTTTGTCCTTTATACTATTAATATGGTGTGTTGCATTGATTTCTTTTTACATGTTCAACCAACTTTGCATCCTTGGTATAAATCCTACTGGACCATGGTGTATACTCGTTTTTATATGTTTCCAAAGTTCATATGCTTATATTTTGTTGAGGATTTTTTTTGCATCTATATTCTTAAAACACTTGTCTGTAGTTTTCTTTTCTTGTGATGTCTACTTTGTTTTGGTAATACTGGCCTCATAGAATGAGTTGGGAAGCATTTTCTCTTCTTTCATTTTTTGGATTTTTTTGTGAAGAATTGGTATTACTTCTCCCTTAAATGTTTGCTCTAATTCCCAAATGAAGCCAGGTGGGCCTGGGAAGCTAACAGTTAAGGCTAGATATTTGTACCTGTTTGCCTACTTTGGGTACAAGAGTCTGAAATACTTTGTAAGTTCCACCAAGTCCATGTATATGTCTGAGATAATAATATAGGCAGTGTTTATTTAACTCAGGACTTAATGAAAATTTAAAAAATACATGGAGAATGATCACATCTGTTTATGATTATAAATGGCATGGTTATGGCTAAGAGCCTTGCCTCTTTGTTGATCTTGTATCTATTATTCTGTTTTGCAGCTAAGCTCTTCAGTGATGTTGTACCGAGATTAGGGCTTTCCTTTGAGAGGGCCATTATTTTGAATTAAAACATCTCTTGGGTCTATTAGTCACTTGCTTAAAGTTGTCTTTGAGGACAAAGCATTTATCAAAAACTTTCTAAGGAGGTCTAAGGTGACACGGACAGGTTATTGTAATTTTGGTTTTTGCTATAAATACATTTGAGTAAGTCCAGATCTGATTATTTCAGGTTTTAATATTACTAAGGCAAAAGGGGGGAAAAAAAGGTATAACGAGGCAAGCAGTTTGTGCTGTATTTCCCATTATTTTTTTTCTTCAGGCCCTAAGAAAATACTTCTTTGATGACTGAATCTCTGTGAGCTGTGGAAGTCTAGGAGTTGGCTCACCGGTTAAGGATAAGAGGATCCAGTGAAGATGAAAGCAAGGGCATCAGAGGATGGTTCAGAACTGAGGATTAGCCCCGGGAGGAAAAAGAGACAAAATTGTCAAGGTTGGTAAACTGCGGAGAGTAGAAAAAATAAAATCAGTGCCAAGCTGGGAAGGATTTCGGATGTTTAAGTCATGATGTTGAAACTGATTTGAGAAATTTCTATAATGATAAAAGACTAATCAGGAGTGTTGCGGGGAATTATAATTTAAGGTTTTTGTTAGTCGTATGCTGAGAGTGAAACATATTTGAAAAGATTTCAAGTATTCAGGACATGGAAGAATAGAAGAGGTGCAGCATGGTAGGTTTTAGCTTCACACCTGCATAGAGGTTTGTGTATTTCAAAAGAAAACCAAGTAAGGTATCTAGTACTTTTTTGTTTCTGAAAACAAAATTGGCTACTTGCAAATTCTTGTGTAATTATTTCGAAGTGTTTTCATTATTTTTGTTGCTATTGTAAATAGATGTCCTTTCCTAATTTCATTTTGATTTGTTTATTATTAGTGCACAAAAACATAATTGATTTTAGTATGTTGATCTTGTACTCGGCAAACTTGGTGAATTCATTTATTCTTAAAGATTTTTTGGTACGGATTTCTTAGAATTTTCTATATACAAGATGATGTCTTTTGTTGATAGAGGTAGTTTTATTTTTCCTTTCCAGTCTGGATGCCTGTTATTTCCTTTTAAGGTCTAATTGTCCTGGCTGGAATCTCCATTACAATGAATAGAAGTGGTGAGAGTAGACATCCTTGTCTTGTTTTGTTCTTCGAGGGAAAACTTTCAAGGTTTCACCATTAAGTATGATGCTAGCTCTGGGTTTTTTGAAAATGTTCTTTATCAGAAAGTTCCCTTCTCTTCCTAGTTTGTTGAATGTTTTTAACACGGAATGTTGTTGGATTTTATCAACTGCTTCTCTCTGTACGTTGCAATGATCATGTTTTTGTTGTTGTTGTTGTTTTTGTCCTTTATACTATGAAACTATGGTGTGTTGCGTGGTTTTCTTTTCATGTGTTAAACCAGCTTTGCATTCCTGGGATAAATCCTACTTGATCATGGTATATAATCCTTTTTATATTTTTCCAGATTTCATTTGCTTATAATTGTTGAGAATTTTTTTGTGTTGATATTTGTAAAACACCTGTCTATAGTTTCCTTTCTTTTTTTTTTTTTAATTGTATTTATTTATTTATTTATTTATTTATTTATTTTGGCTGTGTTGGGTCTTCGTTTCTGTGCGAGGGCTTTCTCTAGTTGCGGCAAGCGGGGGCCACTCTTCATCGCGGTGCGCGGGCCTCTCACTAGCGCGGCCTCTCTTGTTGCGGAGCACAGGCTCCAGACGCGCAGGCTCAGTAGTTGTGGCTCACGGGCCTTGTCGCTCCGCGGCATGTGGGATCTTCCCAGACCAGGGCTCGAACCCGTGTCCCCTGCATTAGCAGGCAGATTCTCAACCACTGCGCCACCAGGGAAGCCCTATAGTTTCCTTTCTGACTGAGCTGGAGAAAGTTTTAGTTGCAAGAACCAAGCATCCCTGTAGTATCAATATTCCACTGAGCATGCAGGTTCCTTGATGGGAAATCATGAAATAAACTTTAAAAGAAATAAATAAATTTTATCTCCCAATAAACTAAGGTTAAATATACTTAGTGAAGACAGTGTCTCCTTTGTTGCCGGATGAAAATTCTGACGGGCTAGATGACTTTTCTGGTAACTCTTAAGCAACAGAAAGAACCATGTCACTTTAATTCTCAGTAAAGTTTCAATTCATTAACTTAAAATGTCCAGTGCCAGAAAGTCATCAGTATTTCTAAGCTGCCTTAAAGTGAAATCTTCTCCCTTCCTGAAGTTGGGCCCTGCTGAATGTTATTATAAGAGAAAGAAAGAGAATGAAAGATTCTTTCTTTTCCTTCAAGAATTTCTTCTTCCCCAGTTTGTTAAACATCGTGTGTAATCACAGCAGGTGCTATGTCTGTGACTAGAGACAGGTTTAATTCAAGAATTAAAATACTAATAATACTACGTGTAACTGCCATTTGAAAAGTGGAAACTAGACAGTGAGAAACTTGTTTCTATCACGACTTTCCAACTGCAATCCATTTAACAGTTGAAACCCAAATGGGAATTATTACACAAAGTAAAATATCAAGGCGGCTGCCCACTGAAGACTTTGAAACTAGAAATGACCACTTAGAAAACACATGTTATCAATGAGGCACGCGACCTGTATGTCCGTATCTCTCTTTGTGCGATTGGTTCTGTTGTAAAGCATTCGTTTTCTAAGAGAGCTGCCAGTATTCTTACCAGGGCTCATAATCATCCAGAAGTGCTTCAAGTTTCCTGCCAAGACGTCTGCTTGCATCAAACCTCTGGCATCCTGATGTCCATGCAGTTTTTCACATTCAGCTTCAGAATGTGGGTGCTACTGGTCTGGGTATTCATCACTGAGAGCTGTGTGAGCTTTCAAGTCATGTTCTCACCTTCCAGCTCCTTTGCTTTCTTCTCGGTCCCCTGGCATGATTATCATTCTGACTGTGTGTGTTAGGTGTGTGTTTTCAGCTCATTGTATATTTGTTATTCCAACATCAGAACGTTGCAAACATAGTTTCTGAGGAATCGTATCTCTAAAGTTTTATTGCACTTAGGATTTATGGTAAATTCAAAAGGGGTTAATAATATGATTATTTTTTTCCTGGAGTTCTGAGGACTCTTTGTAACCAAAGTCTCATTTCCCTTGGGGTCTGCCTTAGTATGAAGTACTGACCCAGAGCTGGCATGCAATAATAATAAATAAAGCCAGAACCTAAGAATGCGGGTGGTTACATGGCTTTCTAACAAGCAGTCTGAGCCCATCCACTTTTGCTGCCCAACCGAATTCCTAAAATTAAAAAAAAAGAGCCTCATGATGAAAATCGATAAATACGACTAAAGAAGGAGCTGATATGTACAACCTAAATGGAGCAAAAGTGTATAAAAGAGCTGTTTTGCTTTCTTTGAAGAAGTTCCTTGATGGAAGAGGAAACTGTCAAATTACCTTCTTTATGGATCCGTCTTTCTTTCCTCCCTCCCTCTGCATTATTTAGGGTTAGGTTCAGCAGCACATGGTAGAGAGCCCCAAACTAGCCCGGTTTAACCAGGACAGACCTTTGCGACTCTACCACGTGCAAGTCTAGAAGAGGCAGCTGGCTCAGAGCCACGGTCCTCAGGGAACATCTCTCCAGCTCACGGCCACGCTGTCTTCAGCATGTGGCCGTGGTCCCGGCAACAGGGTGTACAAAGGATGAAGACAAAACGGGCGAAGAGCGGGAACCGGATACGGAGTAAGGGAGGTCCTGGAAATCGCCACAGCTTCTGTCCCATCGGTCGTAACTTAGTCACATCTTCCAGCAAGGCGAGCTGCAAAGTGTAGTTTTGATGGGGCAGCTGTGTGCAGGGGCACAAGTGCTGTCACCATCTGAAAAGAGAGTGTGGTCTCTGCCACCACTCTTCTCTTAGAGGCAGCGTGACTGTACTTAACAGCAGGGGTTTGAATACCGATTTTGCCACTTTTCTCTTTTAGCCTGAGGTCCTCAACCGTGAGATGGGGACCAGACCTCTTTCTTAGAATTACTGGAAGGTTAAAATGCAAGGCCGTGTGTAAAACACTGAATACAGTATTATTTATCAGTAAATCGTGGAAGTGATCATGTTAGCGGCTCAAGCCCATCTCTGTCGTGCTTCCCTGACTTGCTGGTTCAGAGTGGTTTTCTCAGCTGCACTGCTTCCTGGTCCCAGTTCCACATCCTCCTCCCTCTAAACCCTTGCCTCTGCTTCTGTCTCCTTCATCCCACCCTCCTCTCTTCTCTACCCTCCCTGTCTCCATCTCACCCCAATCCCCTTCCTTCTCCTTTCATTTTGCCCTCTCTCTCTCTCTTTCCCCCTTCCCGCCCCCCTTGCTCCTCCCTCATTCCATCCTCCTGGACCAACCACTCACTTCCCTCCCTCTTTCTTTCCCCTGCCTCCCAGTTCTGGGTAGTAACTATTGTGATGTGAGTCAGTAGAGAAAACAAGTAAAGCAGGATAAGGCAGAATACTGCCCTCCAACTGCCCACAGTGTGTAGGTAACCACACAATTACAATATAACGTGTTCTAGTTGTAGCCTCGGATCTACAGGTTTAAACTCCACTGAGGGGTAGCCTTGGAGGGCGTATCACGACAGGTGACGTTTGTGCTGGATCTCGAATGCTGGATAGGATTTTATGCCCCCTGGTGAGGGGCTTGGGGGAAGGGGAGACAGAGGTCACAGTCTCTGTGCACAGCACAAATAGGTAGAGAAATCAAGGGAGAATTGAAGTTTGGACTCTTGGTGGGAATGTAAATTGGTGCAGCCGCTATGGAGAACAGTATGGAGATTCCTTAAAAAACTAAAAATAGAGTTGCCATATGATCCAGCAGTCCCACTCCTGGGCATATATCTGGAGAAAACTCTAATTCAAAAAGATACATGCACCCCAATGTTCATAGCAGTGCTATTTGCAATAGCTAAGACGTGGAAGCAACCTAAATGTCTATGGAAAGATGAATGGATAAAGACGATGTGGTACATATGTACAATGGAATACTACTCAGCCATAAAAAAGAGTGAAATAATGCCATTTGCAGCTACGTGGATGGACCTAGAGATTATCATACTAAGTGAAGTAAGTCAGACAGAGAAAGACAAATACCATATGATATCACTTATATGTGGAATCTAAAATATGACACAAATGAACTTATCTATGAAACAGAAATAGAGTCACAGACATAGAAAACAAACTTATGGCCACGAAAGGGGAAAGGGAGTGGGGGAAGAATAAATTTGGAGTTTGGGATTAACAGATACAAACTACTATATATAAAATAGATAAACAACACATGTAGACAGTATAGACAGGGCTGGGTCTGGGCTGGATTTGGCCCAGGGGCAGAGCTTACACCAACCTATTGAGAAACTTGTCCTTCGTCTGTCTTTGGTAAATACATTTTACTGGCAAGCTGATACTCCCATTGATGTAAGTATTGTCTAGGGCTGCTTTTGTGATTTTGTAACAGAAACTGGGTAGACTACAAAATCCAAAAAAACTTACTGTCTGCCTTTTGACCTAAGAAGTTTTCCAGCCCTTGATCTAGAGTTTGGTCACTTGAAGCTGTGGCATAAGCAATTTGAGTTTCAAAAAATTATTTTGGAACTGTTATGGCGAACGTCTTAGAGCAAGGAAACTGTTAGAGAGTTTTGCGGTATAGATAATAGAGATCGAGGATACTGGCTGTGTGTAATTATGATTGGGGATGTAAGGAAGAATCAAGGTTCTGTTTTTAGGGGATAAGAGCAAAATTGACATTTTTAAGAAAACAGAATTGAGAGGTGTACATGTTCACTTGCAGTTGCATGTATAGAATTTTGCATATATGGAAGTCATGTGATTAATCTATGTGGCAAGAAAAAACGGTCTATCAAAAATGATAACATCATCTGTCAATTGATTAAGATCCAATTTAAATCACTTTCCAATTGCTCTTCATTTAATTTATATTTCTAAGCTGCAAAGAAACTGCATTTCTGCTGTGATATAGATACTTCTGTTTAGAGGCTAAATAGCATTACAAGGACTTATTTGAAATCAAGGTACAAACACTTGAGCTTTCCACAGGCATTGGCTACAAAATTTTATGTAGTGGATGCCCTAGGATGCAAATGTTAATATTCTTTTAAGAATCACATGGTTGATTTTGACATAGAAATGTTGGTCTTGGCAGTTCTTTCCAGGAGCATATTATAATGTGTTATTCCAGTTTTTCATGCTCCTTCCAACATGCTGGCAACCGCAGGCAGTATTTTCTCTCTAGCGACCTTGGTTTCAGCACCAGCGCCCTCTACCAACCTTCTACCCCAATTCTAGGGGTTATAGCTGCATCTTGCTGTTGCTACCTCTGTTTGATACTTTAGTATTTCCTTTTGATCTTTTCAGTCCTTGAATGTCTCATGACCAGTTCTTTACATCTAATTCCCTGGAGACAGCAGCTGGTGTGGCTCTGTCTCCCGGTAGGTGCTGACTGACACACCCACCCTCTCTTGTCCCTACCACTTACATCATGGGGCTGGAGGGGTGCTTGATGGAGGATTCTCTTACCCTCTTATGCTCCGTGGGGCAGGGGCAGAGGGGAGAGGTTAGGATCTTTCACTGGGGCTGGAGGTCACTATTTGAGGAGATGCGCTCATGAGTGAAGAGAATCATGTCCAAGAAAGTCGTCAAAGCCAAAGGCTTGAGTCAAGTATTGTTGAGGGTCTGTTGGGATGGGTCTAGCGAGCTCGCGCTGCCATGTGTGAATAGCTGCAACACCTAAGAGATTGAGGGTTGATTTTCTGGGATGTTAGGAAACGTTCAGGAAAGTGCTATTCTCCCCCAGTAACTTGTTTTTGGGAAGCAGGGAGTACAGAGTCATGACGCCCAGAATAGTTACTTGTGGGAGCTGGGAAGCTAGGGAAACGCACAGGTGATATAACACAGCCCATTAGAGACGTAAAGGGGAGAGAGGTCCAAGGGGACCTGCTGGGCGTCTTGGGACCTGGGAACAGAGTGGTGGCCCATGCTCCATGCCGTTCGTTATTTGCAGTTAAGACTGTGTATCCACATTGATGTGGACCTAGCTTGTATCTTTTGCCTGGGTCACCTGGAGTCTTTCCACCAGTCACCATTGCCTCTGGGACAAACTCAGGAACTCAAATTAGCAGCCACTGGACATTTAGTATCTACAAGGATAATCCCAAAGGGCAGTCAGTTGGAGCCTGGAAGAGAAGCCAGTCTTTATGCACCTTAGACTTAGGAGGATTCATGTTGCTAACTGAATAAATCCTGAAGGCAAGTTTTCAGGCTCTCTCCCAAAGAAGAGAAGGCTATACAGCCGTCCCTCTGTATCTGTGGGGGACTGGTTCCTTCTCTCTAGTTGGAACAATTCATTCACATCAGGACATTTTAAAATAAAACTAATAAAGGTGTTCAAATTAACGCTATGGTTTGCGTATACTGATTTGTATACATGGACATTTTGACGTAGGGCTTTCCTGAGCACAAGTCCACAGATTGGCAGGCCAGGTGTCTGTCTTCACTGAATCATACCCAGATTACATACCCTGTGATTTTGAGGTTTAAAATTCTTCAGGTCAACCTAGAACTGAAAGACACGCATGCAACAGTTTGAATGCAGAGTCTTTCTAGGTTATATGAATTTCCCCTCAAACATTAAAGTTGTTTGACCTCCAACTAACTGGACACTATTCACTTGGGCAGCTTTGTGTTTGCAAAGTATTAAGCTTAGTTTTCATCATGATAACCCTATTAGTACCAGTTTATCTGTTTATTTAGTTAAATTATGTAACCATAACAAGTACAAAAGGCACATCCATATTTGGGACTAGGTCATGCACTCTTGGCGAGCTCCCATCTCTGCAGGTGGGAAGAGAATTCTCCAGGCTAACGGTGGTTAGGGTGCCACAAACATGGATGAAGTTGTTTCACAGAGGGAAGGGGGGCATCCAGTGAAGGGAAACCAGTTAACAACTTCTCCTAGAGTAGCCACTTGTTTGGCACAATTTAGCCATACAGAAAATAATACATAAACGTCTTTAACATGTAGGCTGTATAGACAGTCTAAGAATATTGATGAACGTAAACGTATTTACGTATTTAACACATTTTTTTTTCTAAAATGCATTTTAAAAGTCTCTTTTCTATATGGCAGAAGATGTGAGTGGTATTTTAATCAAATTGACCTTCCATGGGCTGAATATATAATTGCATCTTGATAAATACAATTAATACAATAAATGTAATCATTTTAGGTCATCATTTTCGAGTACCTATTTCAGGTGAGTGAAAGATATACAAGAACTTATTAAGATTATTTATGATTCACTAGAGTCATGTGGCGAAAATGAAATATATGTTACCTAACACACATTTCTAAAAGTAGAATCACATCCTACTAACGAGAATATCATTAGAGATGTTGGTTGAAATTCTTTTGGACTGTTGGGACCCTAAGTTGTATACAGATGACATACCACGTATACTATGCAAGCTAAATTGAACAAAAATATTCAAACTCTGTTACTGTCTAATTCTTGTTCGAAGATGTTTTCCAGTAATTGAGGTGTCTTTTTTCTACCTATAAACCTCAACCTTTCTTCTTGCTTGTTTTTGTATATAATGCCTGTATTTCTTATTATCATGTTCCCACTAGGGTTTACTCTTTTTCTGCCCTTTCTCATGGGGTAGCCCTGGGCAACATTCCAAAGTAGGCTTAGTATGTCAGCGCTGTTAGAATCAAGTGAAGCTGTTTAAACGCTTCCCGCATTCCCAGTGTGTTTATTGAACTAAGGCATATCCATTGTTTCCGTTTGAGAGACTGTAAATCATTTAGATACAATCAACTGCAGTTTCAGTATGTTTTCTGTGTACCATTAAGGCCATTCCAGGATAAGATGAAGACCTAAAATTTTTACCTAATTTTTTAATGTAAATTCGTTCAGATTCCCCAGTACTTTTCATCATGATGTTTTGGTCTTCAGGACTTGCTCTTGAAGGTTTGTGACTATTTCAGATTCAAAGAGATGACAGAACGTGGTGAAGCCATATTGAACTCAGTGATAAAACACCGCCACGTCGTTTGTGCCTTACTCTTGACCTTGCATCTCAGTGAGTTTCCGTCCTGTCCGGTCCCACAATTAACGCGTTCAGCCTGTTCTCCACGAGGCATTTGCACAGATACTGGGAGTACGAAGTGAAATAGACAAATGTCCTAAACTTGAGGATTTTTAAGGAGAAGGAGGTTGTTCCAACCAGGAGAGGGACACCCTTATTCATCACCCAGCCCCATCCCCAAACCCAGTCAGGGGAACCAGGAAGATATTTAAGCAGATTTCAATTCATAGTGTAAATATTAGGAAACAGTGCTGTGGGACCAGACAGCAGGGACAATTACCAAGCGTTCTTGTATGTCTGCTGTTTTGGGAGGTTGCTTCCATGCCATGTGAAGGCTGAGTTGAGTTTTGAGGACTGAATAGAGATGGGCCAAATAAAGGATGTGAGTGTGTGTGGTGGGGATGTGGTCAGGGTGGAGACCAAGGTCCTTCATCCAAAAAGAAGACAGGCTTGCGTTAAGTAACATGATGGTGAATAGAGTCATTGCCTAAAAGTTTATGGATTTTTTGGGTGAAGAATGATTAAAATATTACCTTCTTTGTTGATCTCTAGAATTATAGGGTCATCTACCCCAAATGGGATCATGTATGGAGAATCGTTTTATTTTATTTATTTATTTTTGAAATAAATTTATTTTATTTTAAATTTTATTTATTTTTGGCTGTGTTGGGTCTTCGTTGCTGTGCGCGGGCTTTCCCTAGTTGCGGCGAGCGGGGGCTACTCTTTGTTGCGGTGTGCGGGCTCTAGGTGCACGGGCTTCGGTAGTTGTGGCATGGGGGCTCAGTAGTTGTGGCTCACAGGCTCTAGAGCGCAGGCTCAGTAGTTGTGGCACACGGGCTTAGTTGCTCCGCGGCATGTGGGATCTTCCCGGACCAGGGATCGAACCCGTGTCCCCTGCACTGGCAGGTGGGTTCTTAACCACTGTGCCACCAGGGAAGTCCCAAAAATCATTTTAAAAAACACTAAGTTGCAATAATTTTATAATGTTCAGCTTTAATGTTGGTATTTTAGGTTCAGAAAATGTTATCAGTCAAGTTTAAGAGTAAATATTAGAATATTAAAGAAAACATTCAAAGAGAAATAATATTTGAAGATTGTATGGTATGTGTTTTGGCTGTTACATTTTAAACAAAGTGATAGGAGCAATAGTGATTGTCTTGTTTACATTTTTGCTTTTGGCAAAAATGTAGGTAGGATTTTTCTTTTGCACACATTTACTTTCTTCATATTTTTGATCAAAGAAGGTCTAGGATGTAATACAAGAGCTACTTTTGGGAGCATATCTGTAAATCATCCTGGGGATGGAAAAAGGACCCATACCTCAAGTTGACAAGGTTAATGGCATATTCCCTTGAATTCCTGTATTCAGATGCAAAGGGTTCTAGAAGAGAGATTACTCAGACAGAAAGCTTCCCTGTTCATAATTAGAATATTCTTTTGGGTTGCTAAAATTTAAATGTTAGTGCATTGTACATTTGAAGCCTGTATTTCAGTATGAATATCACAAGTAAGCAAAATGGACTTGAAATATTATAATCCAGTGATATATTATTATATTTGAATAGTTAGGAAGGTGGTATATTCTCTTTTTGTTACTTTTTCACAGAGACTAATTTCTTAAATGAAATGATTTTAAATGAAATTATGGCCTATATTATTTTAAATGAAATTATGGCCTATATTATTGCATTTACCTGGGTAAATATGGAAGAAGATTTAGTGAATGAAAATGGATCTGTGGACAAAGTGCTGGGATGATGAATGATAATAATTTACTCATTTTTGGATTTTTTATTCCTCTGTAATTTTTCTAAATTGCAAAGCCGATTCTGGCACAGTGAAGAAAATTTGGAAAACAAAGATAAGAAAAATGAAGGAATTAAAACCACTGTCAGTATCACAGTAACTGCTAGCTTTTTGGTACTTATCCACCCAGTCTTTAAAAAAAATTATTTTACATGTAAGATATACATTAGATAATGTAAATATTGATCCTGGCACAGAGTGAACACTCAGTTATCACTATCTTAAAAATCATTTTTTGGTAACTTGCTTTTTCACATCATTTATTGTACTGTTTGGTTTAATTAAAAATGCTTTAAAATCCTACTGAGAAAACACTATCAGAACATAACAAATTAGAATTCAAAGCAAGGAGTGAATCTCTGAGATTTATTCTCTATTAAAATCAATTTTGAATCGATTTTAATGCATATAATTGAATAAAGTTGTTTGCACTATCTATGACTTCTGATAAAATATTATTTGAAGTCTGGTATATGTTCGTTAGAGCAACTTTAGACTAAATTTAGCGACTTACAGCTATAACAGTTATTACCATTACTCCTGACTTAAGTTTAATATTTTTAAAGAGTAATAATAAATTGAATTCCAGGCTTAGTGTTTGTCCAGTAGAGGTATAATTTATCAGTATATTTAAGGTGAAGTCTCAAATTCAATGGGTTTTCCCTCCTTTGCTCTGTAATAAATTGTTATTTAGTTATGAGCGAGACATTCATTTTCTCTTGTGGTTCATGTTTGAACTGAGAGTAATAGTGAACCATTAGGAAGGTATGCTAGGGGATGTTATTAATTGGATTTATTTGAGCTTAGATTTATGTTTAGATAAAAGTCAAAATAATTGTTTTCCCCAAATTATTGTGAATTAAAGGATGCGGCAATAATTCAGTTGCTATTTATAATAATGCTTAATCTTCAACTTATTATTTTAAACTCTCTGAGACTCAAACTGTAAACTAAGATGGATGAATTGTTGGAGGATTCAATAAGTTAACATAGAAATGTTTCTAGAATTGATCCTGGCACAGAGTAAACACTCAGTTATCACTATCTTAAATAATACTGCAGTTAAGAAATGTAATAAGTTATGTACTTGCATATGTGATATACACATAAAACACACACACATACCCCAGATACAGTAAGAAGAGGTTATTTTAAAAATATACTAACTTATAGTAAATGAATACAGAACAATATGTAGATTTGAAGTAAATTAAAAAGAGCAAAAATGTTTATAAGTAACCATTTTACAATGAAAGTGAAGAAATAACCTTTCTTTTTTTAAATTTAATTTTATTTATTTTTTTATACAGCAGGTCCTTATTAGTCATCAATTTTATACACATCAGTGTATACATGTCAATCCCAATCGCCCAATTCATGCCACCACCACCCCCTCCCCCCCCGCCGCTTCCACCCTTGGTGTCCATACGTTTGTTCTCTACATCTGTGTCTCAATTTCTGCCCTGCAAACCGGTTCATCTGTACCATTTTTCTAGGTTCCACATATATGTGTTAATATACGATATTTCTTTTTCTCTTTCTGACTTACTTCACTCTGTATGACAGTCTCTAGATCCATTCACATCTCAACAAATGACCCAATTTCACTCCTTTTTATGGCTGAGTAATAT
Source organism: Eschrichtius robustus (assembly GCF_028021215.1). Lineage (NCBI taxonomy): Eukaryota > Metazoa > Chordata > Mammalia > Artiodactyla > Eschrichtiidae > Eschrichtius > Eschrichtius robustus. The sequence continues at coordinate 78,284,165 of NC_090841.1, forward strand.
TCCATTGTATATATGTACCACAACTTCTTTATCCATTCATCTGTCGATGGGCATTTAGGTTGCTTCCATGACCTGGCTGTTGTAAATAGTGCTGCAACGAACATTGCGGTGCATGTGTCTTTTTGAATTATGGTTTTCTCTGGGTATATGCCCAGTAGTAGGATTGCTGGATCATATGGTAATTCTATTTTTAGTTTTTTAAGGAACCTCCATACTGTTCTCCATAGTGGCTGTATCAATTTACATTCCCACCAACAGTGCAAGAGGGTTCCCTTTTTTCCACACCCACTCCAGCATTTGTCGTTTGTAGATTTTCTGATGATGCCCATTCTAACTGGTGTGAGGTGATACCTCATTGTAGTTTGGATTTGCATTTCTCTAATAATTAGTGACCTTGAGCAGCTTTTCATGTGCTTCTTGGCCATTTGTATGTCTTCTTTGGAGAAATGTGTATTTAGGTCTTCTGCCCATTTTTGGATTGGGTTTTTTGTTTTTTTCATATTGAGCTGCATGAGCTGTTATATATTTTAGAGATTAATCCTTTGTCCGTTGATTCGTTTGCAAATATTTTCTCCCATTCTGAGGGTTGTCTTTTCGTCTTGTTTATGGTTTCCTTTGCTGTGCAAAAGTTTTGGAGTTTCATTAGGTCCCATTTGTTTATTTTTGTTTTTATTTCCAGTACTCTAAGAGGTGGATCAAAAAAGTTCTTGGTGTGATTTATGTCAAAGAGTGTTCTTCCTATGTTTTCCTCTAAGAGTTTTACAGTGTCCGGTCTTACATTTAGGTCTCTAATCCGTTTTGAGTTTACTTTTGTGTATGGTGTTAGGGAGTGTTCTAATTTTATTCCTTTACATGTAGCTGTCCAGTTTTCCCAGCACCACTTATTGAAGAGACTGTCTTTTCTCCATTGTATATCCTTGCCTCCTTTGTCATAGATTAGTTGACCATAGGTGTGTGGGTTTATCTCTGGGCTTTCTATCTTGTTCCATTGATCTATGTTTCTGTTTTTGTGCCAGTACCATATTGTCTTGATTACTGTAGCTTTGTAGTATAGTCTGAAGTCCTGGAGCCTGATTCGTCCAGCTCCGTTTTTTTCTCTCAAGATTGCTTTGGCTATTCGTGGTCTTTTGTGTCTCCATACACATTTTAAGATTTTTTGTTCTAGTCCGTAAAAAATGCCATTGGTAATTTGATAGGGATTGCATTGAATCTGTAGGTTGCTTTTGGTAGTATAGTCATTTTCACAATATTGATTCTTCCAATCCAAGAACATGGTATATCTCTCCATCTGTTGGTATCATCTTTAATTTCTTTCATCAGTGTCTTATAGTTTTCTGCATAAAGGTCTTTTGTCTCCCTAGGTAGGTTTATTCCTAGGTATTTTATTCTTTTTGCTGCAGTGGTAAATGGGAGTGTTTCCTTAATTTCTCTCTCAGATTTTTCATCATTAGTGTATAGGAATGCAAGAGATTTCTGTGCATTAATTTTGTATCCTGCAACTTTACCAAAGTCATTGATTAGCTCTAGTAGTTTTCTGGTGGCATCTTTAGGATTCTCTATGTATAGTGTCATGTCATCTGCAAACAGTGACAGTTTTACTTCTTCTTATCTGATTTTATTCCTTTTATTTCTTTTCCTTCTCTGATTGCCGTGGCTAGGACTTCCAAAACTATGTTGAATAATAGTGGTGAAAACGGACATCCTTGTCTTGTTCCTGATCTTAGAGGAAATGCTTTCAGTTTTTCACCACTGAAAATGATGTTTGCTGTGGGTTTGTCGTATATGGCCTTATTATGTTGAGGTAGGTTCCCTCCATGCCCACTTTCTGGAGAGTTTTTATCATAAATCGGTGTTGAATTTTGTCAAAAGCTTTTTCTGCATCTATTGAGATGATCATATGGTTTTTATTCTTCAATTTGTTAATATGGTGTATCACATTGGTTGATTTGCGTATATTGAAGAATCCTTGCATCTCTGGGATAAATCCCACTTGATCATGGTGTATGATCCGTTTAATATGTTGTTGGATTCTGTTTGCTAGTATTTTGTTGAGGATTTTTGCATCTATATTCATCAGTGATATTGGTCTGTAATTTTCTTTTTTTGTAGTATCTTTGTCTGGTTTTGGTATCAGGGTGATGGTGGCCTCATAGAATGAGGTTGGGAGTGTTCCTTCCTCTGCAATTTTTTGGAAGAGTTTGAGAAGGATGGGTGTTAGCTCTTCTCTAAGTGTTTGCTAGAATTCACCTGTGAAGCCATCTGGTCCTGTACTTTTGTTTGTTGGAAGATTTTTAAGCACAGTTTCAATTTCATTACTTGTGATTGGTCTGTTCATATTTTCTATTTCTTCCTGGTTCAGTCTTGGAAGGTTATAACCTTTCTAGGAATTTGTCCATTTCTTCCAGGTTGTCCATTTTATTGGCCTAGAGTTGCTTGTAGTAGTCTCGTAGGATGCTTTGTAATTCTGCGGTGTCTGTTGTAACTTCTCCTTTTTCATTCTAATTTTATTGATTTGAGTCCTCTCCCTCTTTTTCTTGATGAGTCTGACTAATGGTTTATCAATTTTGTTTATCTTCTCAAAGAACCAGCTTTTAGTTTTATTGATCTTTGCTATTGTTTCCTTTGTTTCTATTTCATTTATTTCTGCTCTGATCTTTATGATTTCTTTCCTTCTGCTAACTTTGAGTTTTGTTTGTTCTTCTTTCTCTAGTTCCTTTAGGTGTAAGGTTAGATTGTTTATTTGAGATGTTTGTTGTTTCTTGAGGTAGGCTTGTATAGCTGTAAACTTCCCTCTTAGAACTGCTTTTGCTTCATCCCATAAGTTTTGGATCGTCGTGTTTTCATTGTCATTTGTCTCCAGGTATTTTTTGATTTCCTCTTTGATTTCTTCAGTGATCTCTTGGTTATTTAGTAACGTATTGTTTAGCCTCCATGTGTTTGTGTTTTTTACGTTTTTTTCCCTGTAATTCATTTCTAATCTCATAGCGTTGTAGTCAGAAAAGATGCTTGATATGATTTCAATTTTCTTAAATTTACTGTGGCTTGATTTGTGACCCAAGATGTGATCTATCCTGGAGAATGTTCTGTTCGCACTTGAGAAGAAAGTGTAATCTGCTGTTTTTGGATGGAATGTCCTATAAATATCAATTAAATCTATCTGGTCTATTGTGTCATTTAAAGCTTCTGTTTCCTTATTAATTTTCATTTGGGATGATCTGTCCATTGGTGTAAGTGAGGTGTTAAAGTCCCGCACTATTATTGTGTTACTGTTGATTTCCTCTTTTAAAGCTGTTAGCAGTTGCCTTATGTATTGATGTGCTCCTATGTTGGGTGCATATATATTTATAATTGTTATATCTTCTTCTTGGATTGATCCCTTGATCATTATGTACTGTCCTTCCTTGTCTCTTGTAACATTCTTTAGTTTAAAGTCTATTTTATCTGTTATGAGTATTGCTACTCCAGCTTTCTTTTGATTTCCATTTACATGGAATATCTTTTTCCACCCCCTCACTTTCAGTCTGTATGTGTCCCTAGGTCTGAAGTGGGTCTTTTGTAGACAGCATATAGATGGGTCTTGTTTTTGTATCCATTCAGCAAGCCTGTGTCTTTTGGTTGGAGCATTTAATCCATTCACGTTTAAGGTAATTATCGATATGTATGTTCCTATGACCATTTTCTTAATTGTTTTGGGTTTGTTTTTGTAGGTCCTTTTCTTCTCTGGTGTTTCCCACTTAGAGAAGTTCCTTTAGCATTTGTTGTAAAGCTGGTTTGGTGGTGCTGAATTCTCTTAGCTTTTGCTTGTCTGTAAAGCTTTTGATTTCTCCATCGAATCTGAATGAGATCCTTGCCGGGTAGAGTAATCTTGGTTGTAGGTTTTTCCCTTTCATCACTTTAAGTATATCATGCCACTCCCTTCTGGCTTGTAGAGTTTCTGCTGAGAAATCAGCTGTTCACCTTATGGGAGTTCCCTTGTAATTTGTCGTTTTTCCCTTGCTGCTTTCAATAATTTTTCTTTGTCTTTAATTTTTGCCAGTTTGATTACTATGTGTCTCAGTGTGTTTCTCCTTGGGTTTATCCTGTATGGGACTCTCTGCGCTTCCTGGACTTGGGTGACTATTTCCTTTCCCATGTTAGGGAAGTTTTCGACTGTAATCTCTTCAGATATTTTCTCGGGTCCTTTCTCTCTCTCTTCTCCTTCTGGGACCCCTATAATGTGAATGTTGTTGCGTTTAATGTTGTCCCAGAGGTCTCTTAGGCTGTCTTCATTTCTTTTCATCCTTTTTTCTTTATTCTGTTCCGCAGCAGTGAATTCCACCGTTTTGTCTTCCAGGTCACTTATCCGTTCTTCTGCCTCAGTTATTCTGCTATTGATTCCTTCTAGTGTAGTTTTCATTTCAGTTATTATATTGTTCATCTCTGTTTGTTTGTTCTTTAATTCTTCTAGGTCTTTGCTAAACATTTCTTGCGTCTTCTCGATCTTTGCCTCCATTCTTTTTCCGAGGTCCTGGATCATCTTCACTATCATTATTCTGAATTCTTTTTCTGGAAGGTTGCCTATCTCCACTTCACTTAGTTGTTTTTCTGGGGTTTTATCTTGCTCCTTTATCTGGTACGTAGCCCTCTGCCTTTTCATCTTGTCTGCTTTCTGTGAATGTGGTTTTTGTTCCACAGGCTGCAGGATTGTAGTTCTTCTTGCTTCTGTTGTCTCCTGTCTGTTGGATGAGGCTATCTAAGAGGCTTGTGCAAGTTTCCTGATGGGAGGGACTGGTGGTGGGTAGAGCTGACTGTTGCCCTGGTGGGCAGAGATCAGTAAAACTTTAATCCACTTGACTGTTGATGGGTGGGGCTGGTTTCCCTCCCTGTTGGTTGTTTTGCCTGAGGCAACCCAACACTGGAGCCTACCTGGGCTCTTTGGTGGGGCTAATGGCGGACTCTGGGAGGGCTCATGCCAAGGAGTACTTCCCAGAACTTCTGCTGCCAGTGTCCTTGTCCCCACAGTGAGCCACAGCCACCACCCGCCTCTGCAGGAGACCCTCCAATGCTAGCAGGTAGGTCTGGTTCAGTCTCCCCTGGAGTCACTGCTCCTTCCCCTGGGTCCCAATGCGCACACTACTTTGTGTGTGCCCTCCAAGAGTGGAGTCTCTGTTTCCCCCAGTCCTGCTGAATTCCTGCAATCAAATCCCACTAGACTTCAAAGTCTGATTCTCTAGGAATTCCTCCTCCCGTTGCCGGACCCCCAGGTTGGGAAGCCTGATGTGGGGCTCAGAACCTTCACTCCAGTGGGTGGACTTCTGTGGTATAAGTGTTCACCAGTCTGTGAGTCGCCCACCCACCAGTTATGGGATTTGATTTTACTCTGATTGCGCCCCTCCTACGGTCTCATTGTGGCTTCTCCTTTGTCTTTGGATGTGGGGTATCATTTTTGGTGAGTTCCAGTGTCTTCCTGTTGATGACTGTCCAGCAGCTAGTTGTGATTCTGGTGTTCTCGCAAGAGGGAGTGAGCGCACGTCCTTCTACCTCGCCATCTTGGTTCCTAATCAAGAAATAACCTTTCTTATGAAATCTCCTTATTTAGCTTTTTAAAAAAATTTTTTCTGCTTATAAAAGATTCTCACCTTTATAGCATTTTAACTTTAAAAAATATTATAAGAAAGTAAGCTGGGTACTATTGAAACTGCATTTGACAGGCTGAGGCTCAGAAAGATTAAGTAATTTATCGAAAGAAACACAGCAAGTAGAGTTTTGGATTCATGCTGTCTGACTCTCACCTCTCTCCCTAGAAATAAATACAAAATTGCAAATATTCTCTTTCAATAGAACAATTACTCTTTTTTCAAGTAATAGCAATTATATAATTAATGAATTAAGGTCCTGCTTAAGGCTCTCAGTTATCAGGGGAATTTGATAATTTTACCTGAAATTAGCAGACGTTGTTATGTTAGGAGGGTTACATGTGTTTCAAAAGTTTCTACATTTTGAATTGAACAGCAAATTTTAGCAACGTGTTTAGCTACCATATTCCATAGTTTAGGAAGAGGATTTTAATTAAGGTTTAGAAGGTGCCCTTCATGACAGAGTATAAAATGAGGTTAGTGTGTGCTAATTTTTGGTTCCGATGAGAATAATGATTCACATGTAATTTTTGTTCACCGTGAAACCCCATACATATATAACCAACTTTTCACGTTAAGATTCTTGAAAGTGGACCTCCCATAGCACGTAAATCTATTTCTAAAACACCAGCTTACTGTAACCATATAACCCAATGTTGCTCTAAATACAGCTTAAAGCCATAACATACCTGTGAGCAAAGATTAACATCTAAACTCTTAAGTCAGCCTTCTCAGAGAAAGACAGATACATGTGAATATAGCCAGGACCTGAAGCATGCAAAATTTTTTTTCTAAATTAACAATTTAAATAAATACAAGTGTATCTGCAGAGTATCTGGAAAACAGACTATCAAAAGAAGGAAAAATATATTTTAAAAAATGGGCTGCAATACCATCACTCAGGAATGACAACTTTTAAAAATTCTTTTTCAGAGCTTATGTATTTTACGCGCCTATTACGTTTACATGGTAAGGGTCCAGCTGTATATGGAATTTTGTGTGTGCTCTCTGCTTCTCAGAGGATTAAATGCTACTCAGAGTTCCATGTCTTGAAAGGAACACCACCTGTGTGTTAACAGTCACCAGTTGCTTGTTTGGGAAACGGATGTTTTCCTAATTTGTACTTTGACAAATGTGGCTCTTTTCCAGGCCGTCCTGATCACAGAGACTGTGCAGACACACCTCACTGCTTGCTGAGTGTTAAACAGAGGGGCTGGTGGAGAAAGTGGCGTACGTAAAATATGGCTTGAGCTGCAGCGTTCTTGGAGCGAGAGGAGACTTCTCTACATTTATTAGAAGTTATAAAAACAATACGAAGCGAGACAGAAATCAGAGAGAAGAACATACCTAAGAAAGGAAAGAGAGCAGAGAGCCTCTCTTCCAAAACAACGCACACCTCAAACTAGAAAGCTCTTTATGGCAAGAGCAAGGTTCAGGAAGATCCTGAGTGAGGAAGGTATTTTTATGGTAGTCATGAATGCTTTTTGCAAACAGTTCCATTTCACCTCTTCCAGACACAAAGTAGGTCTGCACTTTCTAGGCCTTTCGAGGTTGGGTGGGTGGCCCCCGGTGGCGAGTTTGGACAAGTGATATGAGACAGAAAGTGCCCTGTGTCTTGGGGTGGATTTCACAGCATGATTTTGTCCATTCTTACTCATAAGATGATTCAGCATTTATGGGTTTTGTGTGTGACCTTTTGGCCTAAATATTGACTAAAGGTGCCCTCTTTCATATTCGATCATGGAGAGACCTAAGAAAGGTGTTCCAGAGCTAAGGCAGTGGCAGGTGAAGTGAAGCCAGGCACTGCGGTGGAGGCAGTTAAAACAGTCACCACCCGTCTCAGGTTTGCGGGACAGTCCCTGATTGTAGCTGTTGTCCCTGGGTGATTGTTATTGTTATTAGTAACTGTGTCTCCTCTCCAGGGTCCTGGTTTGGATGATGAGTTATGTCCTGGTTCTACGGACATCACACATTGACCTCTTCATCCATACCTTTTCTTGTTGCATGTGTTGTGTGACTTGTTTATTGCTGTCAACCTGGTTGACCTGTTTGGCTACACGTCCCTATTAGTACTCTTCACATGTCATTTTTATTCTGTCTCTTTCAGTTACTAGCTCCTGCTGTTCTCATTAATGCCCTTTTCCTCTGGATGATTACATACCAGTATTTCTCTGGCTCCTTACTTTTCGCCATCTTGTAAGGAAAACTGTGAAATTTATTAATTCATAAAATTGTTATTACTGTTTAGCCAGTCATCACTGTAGCAACAAAGCAAATACCACCAATACAGGATTATCTTCAATCTGGAAAAGAAAATGACTCCCAATATTACTCATTTAAGCTTTTCCAAAGTATTTTCTAGAGCTTCAGACTGGCTATATATATATATATATATTGAATACCTCATTCTTTCTTTTCTTTTCTCTTTTTTTTTTTTGTCTTTCTTTTACCCAGAAATTACATCTATCTATTTAAAAAGTTTAGAAGTCATTCCAAGTGTTTTCTGAAATCATGATTCTGGAAAATTGGGAACAGCTTAGAGGGAATAGTCTAAATTCAGTTTTGTCCTGTAGTCCCTTTGGAACAAAATTAGGGCAAGACTTGAAAACGGTGTTAGGATATCATGAATGTAGTCAGATTAACTTCCCAAGCTCAAATTTCTTCATTTGAATTCTCTCGTATGCATTTTCTTCCTTAACCCTGTACTTTTATTTCTAAATGTCTATAATGACATTTAGATATAGGAGTAACTATTTCATAACCTCTATTATGCCCATTTTAAAGAAATGACCAAATATCTATAATTATATGGATGAGAAACTTTTGGGTTCTGGAAGAGCATTACCAAAAAGCCTCTATTTTTAAAACAGCATATTTTTAGCATAGACTAAATTACCAGTATATTTTTCTCAATTCATGCTAAGGAAAAAGTGTAAACATTCCACTTAAAAATGTGACACATTTTCACAGAGCTATGCAATCTGAGTCTTGTGCAGTGATTCTCAGCCCTTGCCATGCACTAGAAATGCCTGAGTTTTCAAAGACTTAACAATGCCTGGTTTTACCCGAGGGTCAGATTTAATTAGCATAATTGTGAAAGTTCCCCAGGTGATTCTAATGAATCATCAGTGTGGAGAGAGACAGTTTTAGCAGATCCCAGACTTTGGTGGGATGTGCACACATTTTGGGTTGAATCATGTCTCCAAGAAGGTATGTAGAAGTTATAACCCCTGGTACCTGTGAATGTGAGGTTATTTGGAAATAGGGTTTTTGCAGATGTACTTGGTTAAGATGAGGTTGTGCTGGATTCGGGTAGGCCCTCATCCAGTGATTGGCATCTTTGTAAGAAGAGGGACATTTGGACACAGAGACACACAGAGAGGAAAATGCCATGTGGGGACACAGAGAGGAGACACGAAGCAAGAAGGCCACGTAGAGATGGATGTGGGGACTGGAGTGGTCCATCGACCACCCCAGGAACACTAGGGACTCTGCCAACCACACCAGAAACTAGAAGAAGAGAGGATAGGTTCTCCCCTGGAGGCTTTAGAGGCAGTATGACCCTGCCAACACCTTGACTTTGTTTTTCTTTAATTTAATGTTTATTTTATATTGGAGTACAGTTGATTTACAGTGTTGTGTTAGTTTCAGGTGTACAGCAAAGTGGTTCAATTATACATATACATATATCTATTCTTTTTCAGATTCTTTTCTATTATAGGTTATTACAAGATATTGAATATAGTTCCCTGTGCTCTACAGCAGGTTCCTGTTGTTTAGCTCTTTTATATACAGTAGTGTGTATCTGTTAATTCCAAGCTCCCAATTTATCCCTCCCCCCACCTTTCCCCTTTGGTAGCCATGTTTGTTTTCCAAGTCTGTGAGTCTGTTTCTGTTTTGTAAGTAAGTTCATTTGTATCATTTTTCTAGATTCCACATATAAGTGATATCACAGCATCATGGCCCTGCCAACACCTTGATTTTGGATTTCTAGCCTCCAGGAGGGTGGGCATGAATTTCTGTTGCCGTCAGCCACCCAGCTGTGGCACTTAGTTACAGCAGCACTAGGAAACTGACACAGTCAGTGCATTGTGGCTATTTGTTGAATTTCTTAAAAATAAAGAGGCTCAGTCCCTACCATCCGAGTACCTAAACCGAGTCCTGGGTGTGGGTCACAGGTTCCTGAATTTTTACTTGGTTCTCCGGGCCTTGCATTAGGTGGCCAGCTGCGTTGACATCACCTGGGACTTGTCGGAAAAGCTGTCGCAGGTCCTGATCCAGATCTCTGGAATCTGATCTGCTTTTGGACAAGACCCCTGCGTGATTCGTGCGCTACACTGTGGTTTGAGAGGCCTTGCCTTGAGGAGGAAAGGAGGCGCCCCAAAGCATGAGCTTGGTCGCTGCAGCCAAGGACATCATTTCTGAGATGAGTTAAGATCTTCAGTCTTCCAGGAAATGGACTTAGTGGATAAGAACAGTATATTTTCCTAACCAGAAAGGAAAACATGGTTTAAAGCTGAGCTCAACAGAAAATATGGATTCACTTGCTTTGTAAAAGAACGTCTGGCCTTCAGGTTCATAAATGGTTAATGTTTCCATCCTTGCGTTTTGAGTGCTAGGCTATTTTCTTTTCTTTTTCCTTTTTACTTTACAGTCAGTGGCCTTTCATAATGATTGGAAGGAAACATAACAACAAAACCAATTGTGTGACTTATTTTTCCTGACAATACTGGACACTGTGCTGTAGGGAAAAAAGAGCATTTGGATTTGGGTTTTACTGTTGTTGGGCCTTCGTTTGTATGTTAACCGCTTTCTCTTTCTTCTTCCTTGTCCTTCTCACTTGTGTAAATGACCTACTTTGAAGTTTCAAATAAAAAGAAGTTAAATAGGCTTTTATTTGGCTCTTGATTCTGTCTTTTTCTAGCAAATTTGGAAAAGGTCCTGACGTTGAGTGTAACATGGCCGAGTGTGGAGAAGAAAAAGAGCATTTCCTGTCTTCTTTTTTACTGGTCCACAAACGAGAACTTTTTTAGCTCCAAGGGAAAGCGGCAAACTTGCCAATATTTGCACTCTATGAATAGAAGTATTTGACTTAAAATATAAAAAATAAGAAATAAAGATATTTACCCACTTTTTGAGACATAGGATAACAAATCTTTAAGGGAGCAAATCCTGAGTGTGTGCGTGTGTGTGTGTGTGTATGTGTACTTAGCTGCTGTACGGAGAAAAAAGAATTTCCCCTCTACCCTCCTGAGTTCTTAACTGAGACCCCCTGTAATAAAAGACAGATTAACAAGAGAAAAACAAACAGAAGTTTACTAACTCTATACCTCTTTTATGCACCAGAGGGAAATTAGCAACCCAAAGAGGAGGCTTAGAATTCAGGATTCAATACCATTTTACAAGGGAAGGGGAGGGGTGTGGCCTGTGGAGGCCTCAGGGGAGAGTGATTTTCTTAGGAAACAGGAATGGGCCTTAGAAGAGGAGGTGGGAGGTGGGATAGTTTGCGACAGAGTTTGTCTGAGTGTGGGATCCACCTTCTCTGGCTGATGAAACTCCTGGGGCTGGAGGGTGAGGGGTGATTTATTATGACAGGTGAGTTTCCTCTGGAGGATCTGTCTTGAGGCCGATCAGGGGAGTTTAGAGAAAGCCTCCACCTGCACCTGCTGTTTGGTAAAACAATCGACAGAGCACAGTGGCACGTTTTGGGGTGACACATCCTGAACTCCTGCGGTCATGTTCTGGGGTGGCTTATCGTGTTACCCTTCACTACATAGGATTCTTTCTACCTTCCATGCTTTGTTACCAGCGTGTGATCATTCTCGATAGGGTTTGATGGCAAAAGATTGTGTTTTTTTGTTTGTTTCTGTTTTTTTAAGTATTTATTTATGGGCTGTGTCGGGTCTTAGTTGCGGCACGTGGGATCTTTGGTTGCGGTGCACAGGCTCTTCATTGCGGCGCGCGGGCTTCTCTCTACTTGTAGCGCTTGGGCTCCAGAGCACGCGGGTTCAGTAGTCGCGGCACTCGGGCTCTCTAGTTGTGGCGCGCAGGCTCTAGATCGCATGGGCTTAGTTGCCCTGTGGCATGTGGGATTCCCAGTTCCCCGACTAGGGATCGAACCCATGTCCCCTGCATTGGAAGGCGGATTCTTAATCACTGGACCACCAGGAAAGTCCTGAAAGATTGTTTTTTAATAAAGACACAAAGTGTGCTGCTGTTGAAACAAAAGACTTTTATGTAATTATTTATTTATCTGAATTTGTAAGCCATTGTACTCTTTTCCACAGGAAATAATGGCCAGAAATCCTTCAAAGTAAAACACCCCCTCTCTCCATAGAGTTATGCTTAAACTGAACTAGTTTGGTGATACCTCTGTTTTGTGAACACGGGTGGAATAAAACATCTTCCACTGTGTAACATATGGAAACTCGAACTTATTCTTATGCTAACATTTCAATGTTATCTAATAGGGTAATATTTTGTCTCTCGAATCTATGGGGAAATGAACAGTGGTTAAGTAGGGGTGACTGTAATGCTTAAATGACTGACAACTCACGATGGGGGGATTGGTTAGCAGTTATTTAGTACAAACATGACACATAGGGAGATTAAAATAAACTATTCAAGGAACTGTTCTAGAGGAATAGTTAATATCAAAGCATGATATTCACCACTGCATGATTTAAGCTATATGACAGGTGCCGAAGGGGTGCTGGAGTTGGGTTAATCCAATAGAGCAGAGTCCTGGTAGCGGATTCTGGGAAATTTCTTTCCTGAGGGCAGAGCTCTAGGGACAGACATGAGGCGCTACTGAGAATCCTTGATCTGGACCCGTCAAAGACACCACTAAGGGCAGCATGGTATGATCTGTTCTTTACAAGCTGAAGCCTGGCAGATAAATAGTTCTCCTGTGTATTTAACAGTGAGGAGTCAGACTATGGTTTACCTAGTGGTAAATTTTGACCCATGATATTGGGATGTGTTTACCCAGAGCACGGGACAAGCATGGGCTTGACCAGCTAGCGAAGGATTTGCTAACTCCAGCCCCAGCCCCTGCCTTCCTCAGACCCTACCTAAGACTCCGCTAAACCCACCCTTCCCCAAGGTCAGGGGGCATCACTTCCCCTCAAACCTGGGATGGGGTCACACTTAGAGTGTTACTGCCCCGGGCGTGTCTGCTGGGCTCCCACTCGGCTACCAAGCACTGGACAGCAAGCCGGGCCTCCTGCCCAGCAGGAGTAGCTTACCCCACAGCCCCTCCCAGCCTCTGAGAAGATAAAGGAGCCCCCACCATCCGGGAGCTGCCCGGCACCCACCGCTAGCCGGTGGTGTTCTGCTGAACATAAACACCTTTGCCAAGCATCAACATCAGACACTTTGCATCTGTGGTGGGCAAGACAAACACAAGGTCCCTCCGTTGTCCTGTGTGAATACAGACAATAACATGAGCATCCTCCAAGCCGCAGAAATGAACAGACACCCCCCTTCCCCCCTGGTCAGTATCAGTGATGCTGCTTGTAGAGCAATTACATCTTTAGTCTTGCCCCAGTCCTCCCTCCTAAGGGATAGGACTTTTGAGACCAGTCTCATAGAATGAACCCAATGTCCTGACATCATCTGATCCAGAGAAAAGCCCCGGTTCCTGGAACCCGCTTCAAGATTCCCTAATGCAGGCCCCAGTAGTATAATGAGTCCTTCTGACTGAGCTGCCCCGCAGTCCCACGGGGCAGGCATTCCCCCTCGGCGCAGTGAGTGCCACCCAAACTTGCTCAGCTTCAGGGGCATTCCTGGGGTTCCCGGCTGGAGGGCAGCGCCTTTCTCTCCCCACCTTCACACATGCTTGTTTCCCTCACCCTCTGGCTAATTAAGTTGCTTCTTGAATCCCAGCCGGTTTATGCTACTCTTCCCAGCCACGTGATCAGTGCCCCGCCATTTTTCAACAGACATGTTGGAATCTGCACTGGGGGATTGGCTCTGATTTACCTATCCCGGAATTCCCCGTTACCTGTCCCCCGACGGGACACTTGGGTACTGGTCACTTTCAGACAGCTTTGGGATGCGGTGCTTGAGCCATCTCGCTGCATGCAGCATGGTTAGTTCTCTTAGTAGCTCCACCAGCCCTGTGTTGCTGAGCAAGTGACCATTCCTGTACCATTACCTGTCTAATATACGACAGTCGTGAGCCCCTAGAAATATTCAGTCCTAGGCTGGATGGGATCCTTGTGCTGGGAAATTGGACCAGTGCTGGACGAGTCTTTAGTGAGCAGCCTTCTAAATCAAAATTTCTGTGATACTATGACTCCTTTTCCTTGAGGAAAAGGAATATTTTTTTGCTTCTTTGTGATCAGCTGTGGACTGCTTTTGCTGAAAGGTAAGCCAGCCAGGGTGACTTCTAGATCGTATATATCAGAAAATAATTTATTCTTTTCTAGACTTTGAACTCTTTTAAATATATTCAATCTATATATTTCATGGATATCTTGACTGCATGAGTAATTCTGAAATAAAAATGTCAAATCTTGACTTTTCTTGAGAATTTGTTCTTCCTGTACATTTCATCTCTCCTTTTTAATGAACTCTAATTATTTTACACGTAGATATTTATTTCTTTCAGTGACCAGAAGCTTGGATGGTCAGATTGGAAAACCATGGTTCACATTTTATTATTCATTTTGCCTTTATTAATTTTGCTTTGGGTTTTCATAGGCGTCTCATAGGCTTGTTTAATTCCTTCTACAAAATGGAATGGATTTACGGAATCAGGTCAAATCTCCCCAGCCTGACATGACTAGAAAAAAGTCTGGACCTGACTCAGAGCTTTCTCTTAAGTTGTTGTTGTTGTTGTTTTTTAAAGTTTCCTCAAAACCAGTTCTGAATATTATACAAGGTTATGTTCCCAAGTGATTAAAATGACGACTGCAGTTAAGGCGGTGACATTCTTTTAGTGGAAACTCATCTGGTCTCTAATAAGCACTGCTGCCCCACAGATGCTCCAGGCCTTGGGCTCTCTGATCACTGTGCTGTCAAAGCCCCTCTCCACCTGCTGGGGAGTGTTTTGACACAGAACAAGGACTTGGCCCTGGGCAGTCTCTGATCCCTCCAGCAAATAAAGCTGCTGATTGTCACACCTCCTCCTCCCTCCTCCAACTCCCCTCCGGTTCATTCTGCTTGACTGGTTTTACTGGTAAACCTTTAACTTGATTTCTTGTATTGGTTTTGATGTTCATCACGCTGGCTCCTTTGAGTGTTTCTAGAGATAAAAAGTAGTGCTCAAGTCAGAGTCCTTTGCCAAATTCAAGGCTTTAATGTTTTGTCTTACCTTGAGCTGACTTAAGTCTTCTCTTCTTGTTATTTAAAGATCAGCACCATAGTCACAAAAGAACAGTGGCCGACTGCTCTGGGGCTGAAGGTGGGGCTGCCTTAGGTCAACCTGAGCTGCTTTGTTTTCTGGAATGACTTTAAAAAAAAATTCAGGCTTTGACTTACAGGGCTGGGCCTCCTCAGCTGCCCGGAGGGAGGCAGGGGGTGTGGGGTGGGGTGGGGGAGGGCAGTCTCAGACCTCAAATGTGGACCAGATCTGCATGCAGAGACTAAGGAAATGCAGAGGAGAGATTTGCAAAGGTTGTGCTTTCCTTCTGGTCGGAGCCTCTCATCCACACTTGTGGTAAGTGGGTCAACTCTAGTTCACGCTTCCTTTTAGGAGAGGAGGGAAAACCCGTGCAGAATTAACCCTGCATTTTCCACAAGCTAGTTTTAAGTCTCTTATTTGAACTTTAGAATGTGTATATCTCACTCTCAAACTTTTTTGTTTGTTTTGGGTTTTGTTTCTGTTTTTGCTTTTTGATAGTTAGGTTCAGCATAGTTTAATGCAATCGCTTTCTTGAAAATCTTACCTCTACCTAAAACTAAAAATAGCAACTGAATTCTGAAAGTCTTCCTGAGGGAATCATACATAAAGAAGGAGATAGTGGCAAAGGTCTGAAAGACAAAGAAGGAAAGAAGGTGATTTCCTCAGTTAAAAATGCTTTGGCAAATTCTTATGTGTAACCTAAGATTGAAGCTTGTAGTGGAAAATAGTAACTTTTCTTCTTGGGGAACAAGTAAACATACATTTTAAAGGCCACTGTAATGTATATAGTGCAACTTAAAATTGCACACATTTGTCTTTGTTTTCACAAAACATGGTGTATTTTTTGTAGGATTCTAGCGTCTACATTGTCTGAATTTTTCAACCTTGAAAATGACTTAAAAAAAAGTAATCGCCACCATTTATTAATGCTTCCTATATGCCAGGCTCCGCTAGTCCTTTATATGCATTATCTCGTTACATACTCACAGCAAACTCATGAGTTAGACATTTTTGTTACTCCCTTAAAATATATTTATATCAAAGTCGTACATACCATGGTTAAAGTAAACCAAATGAAACTAAAGGGCTCATAATAAAAATCTGTCATCTCTGGCCCCATCGTGTGTTCATCTATTTTTGCACCCCAGAGACGACCATACGTATTTGTTTTCAGTTCTTGAGGCAGTTATTTCCAGATTCCTAACAATGTACCAATATGGCAGTGATTTTATTCAGACATTGTCTGTTGATACCAGCTGTGATGGACAAAGATTTAGTTCATCCCGTACCTTCATTTATGCCTTCCTCTAGCTCCCTTTCATAAATACATATATATTTATATTGTGTATAATACTTGTGTATATTTATTGTGTATAATATTTGTGTATATTGTGTATATTTAATATAAATATATATTCAACCGAGTGTATATATATATTACATAAATATGCATAATATATATATATTTAACTGAATATATACATTATATATATTCAACTGAATATATGTTATTTATTACTGAACATATATATGTGTGTGTGCACATTAAAATTAACCATATATATGGTTAGTTTTGGTTTCTTCCTGGTCAGTTACCATTGTAACCTCAAAAAAACCATACTTAAACCTGCATCTATGGGTCTATCAGCCATAGAGAATATTTCCTAACTGACCATTTTATAAAATACAGTTGTTAGTTCTCTCACCCTTTCACGAGCTGTCATCCCTTCCCCCACTTTCCAGTCTCTACCAGCCACATCTTAATTTTATTCGGCTTGAAGCATGTGAAACTGCTGACATGCCATGGCCTTTGACCTATAAAGATGGCAGTTCCATATGGTCATGTTCATTGTACGGTCATAAAATTACATTGCATTTCATAACCATTGTTAAGGCTTCCATACTGATGGGAGACCAGTTAACATTATGCATAGTCTATGATGTTATAAATGTGTTTAGAAATAGGAACGCACAGTGTAAAAGACGAAGTCTTCCTTTTTACTAGCCCTTTACGTTCTTTACTTTAGAATGGTTTCTCGTTTGAAGGGTCCCCTGTTTCCTCATCCAGAGATGCAGCTGCTCGACCTTTGAAAATACCGTACATTTATTCAGTGCTGCTTTCAGTACAGGCAAGGCTTGTCATTAGTATTTTGGAGAGAGCTGTATCAGTGAGATAAGTGAGGAAGGTGAGCAGTGATCAGTATCGTTGTCACTTTCATTTATTTACTGTGCAGATATTTACGGAGCACCTACGATGCACCAGACACCGCAATAAGGCAAAGAATAAATCAGACACAGGTCCCGGACTTCAAGGGGATGATACTCTAGTGTGGCCAAATTGTGGCATTCTACAAAATAAACAGCGGAGGGACTGTGTGTGTGTGTGTGTGTGTGTGTGTGTGTGTGTGTATTAAACTTAGGCTAGGATGCCACCCAGATTCATTGAGATTTTAGAGCTTGTTTCGATTCTCCTGTGAGTTGTGACTTTTAGTTTTTTTACCGAATGCTGATAGAGTGCAAATAACGTTGTTTTACTCTAATAATAGTTGTGTTGTCTCTAACACAGGGATAGTAAAATTCTCTCTTGTATCAATGAATTGGTTCAGAAGGTCTCTATGTTTCCATACATTTTTAAATTAAATCCCAAGTTTATATAACAAACCCAAAGTGAAATTGTCTTCCTATAGTTGAAAAAAAATTTTTAAAGGCTGCTATTAAAGTGATTGTTTAAGGTTATTTTTCTTACATTTTGTTTGTCTTTTTAAACTGTTCCTATCTTATATGACTTGTCAGTATCCATTTTTGTTGCTGGACCTGCTATTTCATTAAAGAAATGGTTTTCATGGCAAAATAGGCAGGAATGGACAAGTATGTTCTCATGTGATTTGAGGAGACGCTCGTGATCTCCACTCACTATTTTTACTCACTGGAACCTAAAACAATATTGCTGGCCCGACTCACACTCTGCCTTGAGAAAGAGAGCAGGAAATCGTGTAGGTGGTCAAGTGGATTACTGAACCAAGTTCCCTGTGGTTTGTTTGCTCCTCATGTAGCCGTTTCATTCTTATAGTGACCTTGGGAAGCAACAAGGGCTGTGCTTAGGTTCCTGATTTGTAACCTCATGTCCATGATGGGACACTGTCCACTTATGCCTAAGATGGGCATGTATCACGTGAGGAGCGTCGCGCATGTGGTAAGCGCTCAGTGAATGTACTCGGCATCAGTGCGTGAATAAAATGAACTGAAATCCCCCTCAGTGATGTAGGAAATCAAATGCCTGCCTAGAGATTTCTGTGAATTCCTGGGGGGGGGCTAAAATGTTTATGGTTCCTTTTGGTTCAAGACCTCTTCTCACACCAATGGCTAAAATTTTCTGATTGTCTCACAAAACTATCCATGTTTTCCCAGTCCTGTATGAGGAAGGTTCAGAAATGAGATGAGACTCTTTCTTTGATTTCTCATACTCTTGTACATCATGGATGGAAAGGTCAACAAAAGAAAATGCATCTGTGATTACAGCAGACTTTATTCAAAGTTTGGGGACATTTTCTCAGTGTTTCTGTGCAGTGATGTGGCCATCCATTTGCAGTCTCCTCTGTCCAGATGCCTGCCCCCCCAGGGCCTGTTTTTAGAAACAAAATTATTCAAGTGAACAAAGTTAGGCCTTCTCCAATTATTCCTACTTACCCTAATTCTTGACTTCTTAAGACTACATTTTCTAGTTCTCTGATTCTAATGCAGACGTTTTGGCAACCTTGCCCTGGGAGTGTGGGGCTGGGGATTGAGGAACAAAAGTTGCTCAAGAGTCTGAAATGATGTCAGACAGAACTGGGTTTGTATTTTGGCTCTGATATTTACTGATCTTTGACATTGGTTAATTTGCTGAACTTCTCTAAGCTTTATCCTCCTATAAAATGTGGATAATTATAACATTTTACCTACTTTGTAGGGCTGTGAACATAATGCATGGAAGGTGCATAGAACAGTGTTTAGTGCCTCAAAAGCAGCCAATAACTTTCTTTTGTTGACATCGTATTATTCATAAGGCTATTGTGAGCCCTGATTCACTTGAAGACTTTGTACTTGTTGAAGTTCTATGTTGTCTTTAGAAATGTTTGCTACTATAAAATTTACTACCTTTAAAAATAGTTCCTTAGATGGGAATGAAGTAGCGAGAGTGGAAATATACGTGTGCATGGTAGAGAAAAAAATGGTCCATTAGATTTCCATCCTGACCGGACCACTTGCCTTTCTGTTAGAAATTCTAGTACTTTGAAGTAGAAATGCTTTGAAACTTAGCAACCACCGTATCAACTGCAGTGCCATTTTTTCTTTCATTTAACTGCTTTGAGCATTTAGTACATGGAGCCCATGACAGATCTCTGATGGTGAAATTGGTCTTACCTTAAATGCTGGCCATTTACTCATTTCACGATGGTTTTTATAAGTAAATCAGCATTTTCAACTTTATATTTTCCAGCAGGTCTTATTAAAAAAGGTATTTTTTGACTACTGGGAAACTATCTGTGATATATTTTTCACTATAAGGTTTCTTTTTGCTTTTATCGTTATGGAAAGAAATACGGATAGAAAAAAAAGGAATAAGAGATCTTTTTCTACTTGAGTGATTCTTCTTAGACGACTTTGAACTCAGTGTGTAGGTGTTTTGACCCATATAAAAATCTACAAAAAAAAAAGGGCCACTTTTTGAGAGGCAGGTCAGAGATAATTGTGAATGTGTGCTTCCATTCAGCACACATTTTTCCTTTGGAGATGTGTAGCCCAACTGAATTATAAGCTTTTGAAATGAGTATTTGATGGACTTTAGACTGTGTTGTGAAAAAGTGGAAAATTAGAAAGCTTCCTAAAACCAAAGTTTGAGAAATTTTTTGCTGTTTATTGTGGTTACACAATACCTTTGTAAGAGTAAATCATTTGAGCTTTCAATGGGTTCCATCCCCATAGTCTTTTTTTTTTAACTAGTAGGGACATAATTTTGGGCCATATATATATATATATATATATATATATATATATATATATATATATATATATATATATATATATATATATAATTTTTCTCATATATATGTATATGGAAGACTTCTTCCATATTTAGAGAACTGTAAATCATACGGTCACCTAAAACTCAGTTTGGGGACTGGTCTTATTTGTTAATAATGATAGTAGAGTAATTTTTCAAGTTTTGAGATGATGCCAAGCTCTTCTGTATAGTGTGTATTTGGGGATTGTGTACAGAGAAATTATGAGACAGTCCCAAGGACCCACAGGCCAGGAGCGCATTCTCCTGCATCCCAGACCATGACCCCACTCCTTGGCCCTGCACTGAGTTTATCCTTGGTATTTCTCTATTTCTCACACTGCTTAGAATAATTTAGGTAGAAACTAAGCTAGCACTGCTGCGTTTTCGGTTACTTGGCCTTTAGGTCATTTTGAGAAAGTGTGACCTTTTCATTGGTGGTCTGTACCCTTCCTCCCTACCCAGGTGCACAGCATATTATCAGTGACTTTTTACTTCGTTGCACCTTTTGGACCTTTGTAGCCTATTTATATTTTCATTAACTCTCACCTCTCTGATGTACTTCGTGGTACTCATTTTATATATAGTTGCAATCTTGAAATACCATGTTTAGATTTTAAGATATAAGTAGGACTTTTTTTTTTTTTTTTAAAGTAGGACGTTTTTTAAAAAATTTTTATTTATTTTTGCATGCTTTGGGTCTTCGTTGCTGCGCACAGGCTTTCTTTAGTTGTAGTGAGTGGGGACCACTCTTCCTTGTGGTGCGCAGGCTTCTCATTGCGGTGGCTTCTCTTGTTGCTGAGCATGAGCTCTAGGCACGCGGGCTTCAGCAGTTGTGGCACACGGGCTTCAGTAGTTATGGCTCGCGGGCTCTAGAGCGCAGGCTCAGTAGTTGTGGCGCACGGGCTTAGTTGCTCCATGGCATGTGGGATCTTCCCAGACCAGGGCTGGAACCCGTGTCCCCTGCCTTGGCAGGCAGATTCTTAACCACTGCGCCGCAGGGAAGTCCCTCAGTAGGAGTTTTGATGTGTTTTGGCAGCAGTTAAATTTCCCCCAATCAAGAGTATTTTTCACCAAAATAGTCATAGAGCATATCACTAATAAACTGAAACATATCACTAATAAGTTAAAATGTCACCAAACGTGGAAGAAAATTATGTGCTATCTATTGTAACTTAGGCTGAGAGTCTAAGCTTTTGAGAAATCATTCTGTCTTTGAAATATTAAGTGAAGGCCACGTTATAAATGGGTAGTTTGGTCCTGCAATATTCTGGAGAATACTGAGGAATAATTTTCCAGAAAATAATTCAATATTTTTAGAAGAACTTTCATTTTTAAACCACTTATTTTCCATCTCTGCTCTTGTAACCTTCTCTTGTTGACTGAAGACTTTCCACTGAATTTGTAGGTGAACCTAGAGAGAATGCAACATAGGTGGGGAAAACTATAACTTCAATTGAGGGAGTGGAACGCTGCAAGAGAGAGAACCTGGAAAGATCTCCAGTATTCAAACTGTATTTCCTTCTGTATTTCAAACAGCAAGGAAAGCCCTGCTTAACTAGAACTTGGTTTGAAAGTGAAAGAAAGGGACTACAAAAAGCATTGTTACTGAACTCAGGTTCAGCTGCTTATCGCTCAAGAAAGCAACCTAAATGTCCATCAACAGAGGAATGGATAAAGGAGATGTGGTGTGTGTGTGTATATATATATATATATACATATATATATATACACACATAATGGAATGTTACTTAGCCATAAAAAAGAATGGAATAATGCCATTTGAAGCAACATGGATAGACATAGAGATTATCATACCAAGTGAGGTAAGCCAGACAGAGAAAGACAAATATCATATGATATCACTTATATGTGGAATCTAAAAAAATGATACAAGTGAACTTATGTACAAAACAGAAACAGACCTGCAGACATAGAAAACCAACTTACGGTTACCAAAGGGGAAAGTGGGGAGGGATAAATTAGGAGTTTGGGATTAACAGATTCACACTACTGTATATAAAATAGGTAACCAACAAGGACCAACTGTATAGCGCAGGGAACTATACTCAATATTTTATAATAACCTATAAGGGAAAAGAATCTGAAAAAAATAGGTATATATGGATGTATAACTGAATCACTTTGCTGTACACCTGAAACTACCACAACATTGTAAATCAAGTATACTTCAATAAAAATAATTTAAAAACAAAGAATCCAATACTGAGAGACAAGTGTTGGGTGAAAGGAACGACAGCTTTATTGAGGAAGCCTGCAATCCTGGGGAGAAGGTGGACTCATGTCCAAAGAACCAACTCCCAACTCCCCAGGTTTTGCATGGAGATTATATGGGGAAAAGAGGAAAGGGCTACATGCTAGGGAGGGGGTAACCTTCTATTTTCAGAGATGCTTGTCTCGATCACAAGATTCCAAGTAGCTGTCAGGTCTCCCTTATGGTTGGAATATTATTTAAGTCATAAGTCTCTGGTTAGCTAGTCCTGAAGAATAAGGAACAAGGGTGAAGCCTGTAGAACAACTAATCTTCAATCTCAGTATACATCAACAGTGTTCTCCATCAGCAGCAAGCTAAGCTCAGTTAATGTGAACTGGGGTAGAAGTCAGGATAGTAAGCGCAAGATCACAGCCATATCCTAACTAAGAAATAGTGTCGGAACAATGCTGAGGAGCTGAGAGTTCCTAGCTACAGCCTCACCACCTCAGTTACAATCCGCACTGTCAGATCTTCCTTCCGTTTCCATGGGAAAGGGGCTAAGATGCATCTTCTGTAACTTCTTCAAGCTCAGAACGGGCAAGGAAGGGTTCTTACAGTGGAAGGATCTGAGGAGGTGTAAGAAATATTCTTTGGTTCCCTTACGTGCCAGTTGAGATTCCAAAAGAGGGGTCTCAGTAGTAACCTTTTCAGTAATTCTTTTGCGAAGAGTCCTTATGCCAATTATGACCCCCTGGACTAGAAGATAAAACCCCACAATAATTAGTGAAAGAGTCTCAACTCCAGGGTCAGTTTGGTCCCACTCTCTTGAGCCCAGTTCTTGGAACTGTGAAGCCATAGACTCAGTACTGCTCCAGATGGAGCAGCTTATGTCATGGCTGCAGTCTGGTCATCATGCAGTTAGCTTTTTCCCTCTGGTGGCGGTTATAGTATCTGTAACACAGCTCAGGAATGTGCATCAGACACTGTTACCTGTGTCCTTCAGGGAGGAACTGAAGATTCTGTGACTCTGTTGTCCTCACTGTTAACTGCTTGAGCCAGCTCTCTTGTGACTCAGGGAGGCCTGGGAGACTCCAGCTTTTCTACAAACAGAGGCAGGGGACGTGGAGGGGCTTTTGTACCTGGGAGGGCTTCATGGGCTGTTGCTCAGTTTCAGCATCTGTAAATGAGAATTTAGACTCAGCATCTGAAATCACTTTCAAAGGATTTATCTCTATTTTAGAGGATATCTTGTAAGAGGATATTGTGAAATATTCTGAAACATCTTGCCTTGAGACAGTTACCTTTGGTTTGTGTCATGTGTTGGGGATGAAGGTGGGAGAAAGAGTTATTTTCCCTAATTACGGAAAATCCTGGATATATTTACATCATCCCAAAATGTTGTGATCCATCTGTGAACCCCTAAATGGACTGCTCCTCCTAATAGGGATACCGCATGTGTTCTGAATGCTTATTAGCTCTGAGATTACTTATATTTTATTTCTAAACTGTGCCAAGGGTGGCAGAATTTTATGGTCTTAATCTATAATATTATTCCTGTATTTAATATACAACTTTGGTGTTTTACTTTTTGTGATGTTAGTTGTTGAAGTTTTTTTTGTATTTTATTTTATTTATTTATTTTAGATGTTGAATTTTTTTTGGTATGTTATTTCATTTATTTATTTTAGATGTTGAATTTTTTTTGGTATGTTATTTCATTTATTTATTTTAGATGTTGAATTTTTTACTTACATTATTTGAATTATTGACAGTCACTTCTATTGATGTTTGGATTGGTCAATGTCTTTAAATTTAAATTGAAAGTACTTATCATTCTTTGCTTTTAAATCATGCTACTAACTGCTTTGGATTAATGTGTTAATTTTCTCTCACCTTAAGTTCATTTGAATGGCTTATTTTTCACAGTACTGGCTATAATTAGCTATATTTAGCAGTTCAGTGGCTATGATGGAACAGGATTAAAGGGACAAAAGCAGTTATTCAATCTTCCAACTAAACTTGACATCTGTTTTTATGCTATTTTCTTGTTTTTAACCCAAGCCTTAGTAAATTCCTCTTTTCCAAATCGTTTTTTTCTTTTCCTTAATCACTATTGATTTTTGACTGATAGAACAGCTACTTTCAGTGAATGTATTGAAGACCTACCTGTACTATGTGTAGTTTTTTAAAGGATACTAGAAATACTTTTGGTGGAAAAGATTTCTGTACCAAGGAGCTAACTCTGAGACTTTTTCTGGGAGGTCAGGGAGGAGTTAAAATGCTAACTGTAACATATGGAGGAAGAATGCAGCAATAAGGCTGAGGAAATGAAGTTAGCATTTAGGGGTGGATTGGTTGACATCTAGATGGATGCGTGGATTTGGAAGCCTTCAGCGGGACAATGCATTTTTGAAGCATGCAATCCATGTATAAACGTTTCTACTTCTTCACGGGTTATCAGTGGACTATTCTGTGGGAAAGAAATCATGTCTGGTAGTAGTACTAGGGTTCTGGTTTTAATCAAATCTCTTGTATCCTTAATCATGGTCCTATATCATAGTTACATATTAATCTCATTTCTCAAAGGACCTACTCATTGAGACAGTATAGACTCCTGTGAAAGAATTATACTTTGCAGCTAAATATAGCCATCAGTGCCAAGAACATAATTCCCTGTGTTTGTAAGGAGGCTGTCTTTGTAATATGTCTAAGAATATTTCCTTTTGTTTATGTAATAGGAATACTTGTCATCTGATGTACTCTATGTGAAGAAAAGAAATCCCTATGAATGTTCTAAAGCCCCACTGTCCCACAGTGCTCTAATATCTGACAGAGGATTGGTCCCCAGACTCCTAGATGTGTGATTCTAGCCTGAAAAAGCATCCCCACGCCCTCACTGTCCTCCATGGAACTTTCTGGAACTGAACTCAACATGCTGGCGTGTCCTCCTGCTCTGCTCCACAGTGCAATGGTATCAGACCCCAAGTATCCCTCCTCTGTCCTTCGTGGCCTCCTGCTCCGCCAGGAGCTGTGTCTCTGATCGCGCAGACCTTGAACTTCCCGACTGCCTCCGGGTCTTGTTTGTTTCCTGCTCTGCCCTCCTGGAGTTCCGGGAGCCTCTTTTGCCTTCCTGGGTGTCCTTTCCAGGGGCTGTGTCCCCACCAGGCCTGGCCAGGCTTCTGATTCTATGATATAAACAGCTGAGCTGTGGGTCTCTCCATTGGGGAGAAAGTGCCCCAAGTGGGTGCACAGACAGAGGGACCCCTACCAAGAAAAGATGTCCGGGGATGCCCTCAGGACCTGGGTACCAGGTCCTTAATTCCCATCCAGGTGGGAGACCGCAGGCTCCACAGGGCAGGGGTCTAGTGGGTGCTATGCCCGCAGGGGGTGCCCAGTGGTGTTGGTTGATGAATAAGTGAAATAACAATTTTGAAGTCATTAAGCTGTGGACTTGAGTGGCTACAGTACTGAACTGAGACACTAGAGGGAGATCAGAGAAGGACTTGAACACGATAGATACAGCAGGAGTCAAGTTTCGGCTGTGTTTGCTCAGATGGAAATGTCACTTCTCCTTCCTTGTCTTAAATTCAAATATATATATATATATATATATATATATATATGTATATATATATATATATATATATATATATATATTTGGTGTGAAATCTGAACTGAATCTGATGGAAATGCTTTCTCTGTTTTTAACACAGGCCACGATGACCCCTACCATCTGTAGAAAAAAAGGTAGGAATGCTGATAGACATTCTCAGATAAATACTCATTTGAGAAGAAGTCTCATGAAATTACACCATATCATTAAACAGATGGGCTAGAATTAACACCACTAATAGTAATCGGAAATGACAAATGATAGACATGAAGGAATTCTGGGGAGAAAAACACTGGGCTTGAAAGGAAATCGCATAGCATGCCAGAAAGTTGTGTATATTAAATGGAAGGATTCGCTTATGTCCTCACAAATAAAGTCATTAACGTAATTCATGAAATAGATGGGAGAAGTAGGAAAGGACTTAGGATAAGCCTAATAAAACCCATGTGAAGCTTTGGGACAGACTGCTATGCCTGAAACAGATATCCAGGGCTTATTCTCTGTTTGACCTTGAACAATAACCTTTCTAGGCACTGTTTCTCCATCTGTGAAATGGAGTATGTGTTTCACAGGGATTTAGTGAAGATAAAAGGAGAGAAAGCACATAAAGGCCTTAACCCAGCGACTGGCACGTATGTCTTAAGAATGTTGTGTGTATGATAACTCTTGGGTGGTACTAGATACAGGCCTTTCTGTTCCTGTACCTCATTTACTACCATTTCCCTGATTGGGCCATTTCCTCTCTCTGGACTCTGTTTGAATGACTATGCTGTGCTAGAATTTTTTTGTTTCCTTGGACTGTTCCTCAAAATGGTACTTTTTTGGACTGTGAGTGTTTTGTAGGGAAGAATGCTCTTGTGTTCCTTTTGTAATCCTGCCACGTGTTGGTTCACCTTGTGGAACAGACAGATAAGGCCTCAGCAGTGGTTTATGAATGATCGTGCAGAGCAGTGATGCTGTAAGGAAGCTTCCAAATGTGTATGGAAAGATGCTGATGGGAGAGTTCTGTGTTGAAATTGTAAGTTTCAGCTGCATTCACATTGCGGCTAATAGCAAATCCTCCTTTTTTATATTTGCTTCACTCTTGGCTTCCGTTTTGTTGGATCTGGCAGAAGCTCTGATACGCAAATGGCTGTGCTAGCCTCACAGGCACAGGTGACCTTGAGAAAGAAGGAAAGAGAAAAGCTGAGAGAGCTGAGTAGATGGTTGCCTCTTCTTTTACCTCGACTATATTAGAGTATTTTTTTTCCTCCATGTAAATAAAGATCTGCTGCAAGTTCATTTCCAGATGCTTCGGTAAAAAAATTAAGTTGACTCATTTTAATAAAAAAAGATGGTAGGAAAGCTCTGCAGTGGCACAAAAGCCATGATGTCTTGAATGATGAATTCTTACATGAACTTTAAAAATTAAAGATATCCATTAGGTATCACATATGTCATTTTGAAAATAATGTTGTATCTTCCATCTAAATTTGAAAGAAGTATCATTTCAGTGATCTAAAAATCCATATAACTTGGTTCTCCATAAGTAAGAATAAAACAGTATAAAATATAAAGAGACGCGAACATAGTAAAATCTTATAGACTTCTAGTTTCAAAGACCTGGGTGGTGGACCTCATCTATTAGTTTTCACCTGCGTGCAATCACAGAAAAGAGACATACACACACGCACACACACACACGCACACACACACACACACACACACACACACACACACACTTTAAAAAGCACCAATTCAATGAATCAAATTAATCATTTAAAAATTCCAAGTTGGAAAGCACACTGAAACAAATAAGAAAGGAATTAATTTGGAACAACTAGGGAAATGACATGTAGCTAGTATTGGACTCAGTTCAATTTAAAATCAGAACAACTTTTATATTTTACCATCTGCTTCACCAAGAGCCTTGTAAAATTTCAATACTACAATCTTTAGAGATTCCCATATGAGGGCAGTTTTTTTAAAGGCCATTTAAAGAACACGAAACCAGAATAAATAATGTTGGTGCCTGTCCAGGAACTGAGGTTAGTAATTGGTGATCAGTGAAAAGATAAATCACGTCTGGGAATTAGGGGCTCAAAAATTCCACTTGAACTTCTGCCCTCTACAACACCTCACAGAAGTCTAGCAGAGGTCTTCCATCCCGTGTAACAGATGAGCAAACAGAGACTGGGAGAAAACAAGCAGCTAGGTGACACCCATCTCACTTGAAAATGCCTCAGAGCTGGAATCAAAACCCACAGTTCTAAACTGCTGGTTTTAGGCGTAACACTTATTAAACAAAATAGGCAAGCGGCATGGAACAGAATATATCTCTGTCTGCCAACTTTTCACGTTCTAGTTATATATTCAGGTGAGCTAGATAGAAGGCAGGTGATATATGCTGATAAAGCATATGCTTTACTTTTTACATAGACACACGCAGGTATCTGTATGTAGAGATTTTAATCGTGTAAGTTTTAGTTTATGGATATGACTGAAGGTTATAATGTTTTAAGTGGCCATTTAGTTAATTCTTCTGAAGCTTCCCCTGGACACAGAATGTAACTTATTCATCCTACAGTTCTGTGTCTTGTACACTGCTTGTTTAATGAGTGAATGAATGTCTAAGGAAAGAAGGAATCTTAAGAGAAGAAAAAGGGAACAGACATAAGCTGCTGACGCCAGATAAAGAAGTACTAATATGCTTGAATCACGGTTTTACTGAAGCTGATCATTATATTAAAATATATGACTCTACGGGATATGGCATATTTGGGCAGTAGATACTGAGATAGTTCTAGTTACTATCTGTGCAATCTTGACAGAGGAATACCTTAATTTTTAAGAACTCTAGTTTGCTGTTTACTAATTTAACATTTAACATGCACCAAGTACTGCAGTTAGGTTCAAATGTCAAATAAGACATCGTCCGTGTCCATGTGGAGTTCACAGGGGACTCCCAAGCAAACGGATAAATGGCATATCAAGTGATGGATGCCGAGATTATCCCTACACCACACCCAGGGGAGCTTAGAGAAAGGAGTCCTATCAGGAGTGAGGCAGCGAGTTTGGTTGGATGAGGAGAACCGGGGTAGGGACTGAGCCATGACAACGGATTCTCCAGTTACATTCTCCCTTCCTCCTTAGTCTGTGGGACATGTAATGTAGGTCATCAGAAGTGATGTTTCATGTTCTTGCTCCTCTGTTAGTACACCCTATCTCTCCTGCTGAATGAGAAAAGAAACCAAGAAAGGTTAGTTCTTATTTTAACTAGGTCCTGAAATTAAACTAGGATGCAACTAGTAGAGAAGTAGCCAGGATCAGGAGAGGGGATGATGCCAAGACAGACTCTGAAGCAAGAAATAGGACTGCACATTTGAAGGTGATACGCTATTTAGGGAGTGGAGCTGAAAGGGACCACAAGTGAACTTGACTAAAGTTGTAAAATAATGTTTATAGCTTGGAAAGGTGGGATTGATTATGGACACACTTAAAGGTCAAGAAAGTAATTTGGGCGCATTGTCTGAGAATGGCTAAAGTTCAATTAAATTTGATGAAAATGTAAAACTACTTGTTTTCAGCTTTTTCTAAATATAGTAGGACACATTTGGATGTCTGGGAAAATCTACATAATTTTTCTGGATTTGACATTCTGCCTGTAAAAACATTGGAAATATGTAAATGAATGATTGCATCCAAATGTGTCCTCATTTATGGATATGCTTGAGACATTCTAAAATTCATCTTTACTCCTTCCCTCGCTTCGATTCTTGACATGCAGTTAGTTATCATGCCTTTTGATCATGTTCATGTGTGTTAGCTTTAATGTGTAACAAAGCACCCTCAAAGCTTAGCATCATGATAGAAGAGAAAGGAACACTTCCCTAATCATTCTATGAAGACAGTATTTCCCTAATACTAAAACCAGACAAAGACATTCCAAAATACTATACACAAACGCCCCTTATGAATACAAAAAGAAAAGGATTCAATAAAATACTAGCAAACCAAATCCAGAAACAGATAAAAAGGATTATACACCATGACCAAGTAGGATTTATCCCAGGAATGCAAGGTTGGTTTAACACATGAAAATCAATCAGTGTGGCATTAATGGAACATAGGACAAAGACCACATGATCATCTCAGTAGACTCAGAAAAGACACTTGACAAAATCCAACAACCTTTCATGATAACACTCAATAGAAGGAAATTTCCTCAACCTGATAAAGTGCATCTGTGAAAAACCCACAGCTAAAATTATATATAAAGGTGAGAGACTGAAAGCTTTATCCGTAAGAAGAGGAACAAGACAGGGATGTTGGCTCTAGCCACTTCAATCCAATAATTTACTAGAGGTTCTAGCCAGAGCAATTGGGCAGGAAAATGAAATAAAAAGGATTGAGATTGCAAAGGAAGAAGTAAAATGATCTATTCTCATATAACATGATCTTGCATATAGAAAATCCTAAGGAATCCCCCCCCCCAAACACACACACATAACTAATATGTGAGTGCTGCAAATTTACAGGATACAAAGTCAGTAAATGAAAATCAATTGTATTTCTATAAACTAACAATGAACAATCCAAAAATGAATTTAAAAAACAATTCCACTTACAAATAGCATCAAAAAGAATAAAATACTTAGGAATAAATTTAACAAAAGAAATGCAAGATTTGTACATTTAAAACTACAAACCATTGCTGAGAGAAATTAAAGAAGTCCTAAACAAATGGAAATGCATTTTGCGTTTATAGATCAAAAGACTTAATGTTGAAAAGATGACAATGCTCCCCAAACTGGTCTACAGATTAAATGCAATTCCTATTAAAATTACAGCTGCCTTTTTTTCATAAATTGGCAATCAGAGCTTAAAATTAATATGTAAATGCCAGGAGCCCAAACTAGCCGAAACAATCTTGAAGGAGAACAAACTTATAGGATTGATGCTTTCCATTTCAAAATTACTACAAAGCCACAGTAATCCAGACAGTGTGGTAGTAGCATAAGGCTAGATATATAAATCAATGGGATAGAATGAAGAGTCCAGAGATAAACCCTTACCTTTATGGCCAATTTTTGACAAGGGTGTCAAGACCATCCAATGGGGAATCAGTAAGCTTTTCAGCAAATTGTGCTGAAACAACTGAGTATCCACATGTAAAAGAATGAAGTTGGACTTATACTTCACACCATATACAAAATTGAAATAAATCATAGACCTAAATGTAAGAGCTAAAACTATACAATTTTTAGCATAAAATATAGGGGTAAATCTTTGTGACTTCATTAGGCAATGGTTTCTTAGATATGACACCAAAATCAAGTTTAAAAAATGATAAATTAAACTACATCAAAATGCATAACTATGTGGTAGAAAGGGTACCATCAAGACAATGAAAATACAACCCACATATTGGGAGAAAATATTTAAAAATTATATACCTGACGAGGGGCTTTGCTCTAGAATATATAAAGTACTTTTATATATAACTCAACAATAAAAAGACAAACAGCCCGATTTAAAAATGGGCAAAGAACTTGAATAGACATTTCTCAAAAGAAGATATACAAATGACTAATAAGCACATGAAAAGATGCTCAACATTACTAATAATTAAGGAAATGCAAATCAAAACTACAATGAGATACACTTATCCATTAGAATGATTAAAATCAAAAAGTCAGACAATCAGACAATGTCAAATCTTGACCAGGTTGTAAAGAATTTAGAACTCCAATACACTGCTGGTAGCATTATTGTTAAATGGTGCACCCACTCTGAAAAACAGTTTGGTTGCTATGAAAAATTTTAAATACAGGGTTATCATATGACCCAGAAATTCTACCAGTAGGCATATTACCCAAGATAACTTAAAAAATATGTCCACACAAAAACCTATACATAAACATTTATAGAAGTACTATTTATAATAGCAAAAAAATGGAAACAACCCAAGTATCCATCAGTTGAAACAGGTAAGCAAAATGTTGTCTATCCATACAATGGAGTATCATTCCACCATAAAAAGGAATATGTGTTGTTCCATGCTACAAACTGTATGAACGTTGACAACATTATGCTAAGTCTAGAAGCCAGACACAAAAGGCCACATATAATATGATTCCATTTATGAAATATCCAGAATTGGCAAATCCAAAGAGATGGAAAGGACATTAGTGGTTACCAGAGGCATTCAGATTGTTCTGGGTTTAGTTTCCAGATAACCCAATCTGCAACTGTCTGCATCCATACTGGACAATCTATTATAAAATTAAAACATGCATTTCCCTCTTTTCTGACCTGTTTATACTATCCTGAAATCTGGACTTCCTTATCTTTCTTCCTTGCTCGGTAGATCCAAATAACTTATTTCCTGTTGGAATGCTTCCCTGAAAGTTCAAGAAGCAGCCCTAAAACTGACCATCTCTGACACTGAGCTCATCCTGATGTCTGTAACCCTCAACCTGGTCCTCAGAGTGTCCTAAGCAGGCGTGGTGATCTTGTCTTGTGTGATCTCTCAACCCACCATCAAGGGATCCATCAAATTCTGGAAAATCTTCCTCCTGAATAGATTTGAGGCTGCCTAATTTTCTCCTTTTAATTATATTTTTGAATGTGAATGTCAAAAACCCAGAAAAGTTTATAGTTTCATTTTCCCTGTTTGGAAAGTTATATTAATTTATACCATTACATTACTCAATGTACTCTTTTGTGTATTGAATCTTATGTAATAAGATATAAAGTTCATCCATGTTATTGTGTAGCTCCATTTCATTAACTCTTCTGTTGAATAGTATACATTTGTTGAGTATATCAGAATGTGTCCATTCCACTGGGGCACAGTTGATGCATTTGCCATTTGAGGCCACTGCAAACAATCCCCCTAGGATCATTCTCGAACCACTGTCCTGGTGTCCTTAGGCACACATTTTGCAGGTCGTAGGATCTGCATATCCTTAGCTTAATAGATAATCCCAAATAATGTCATCTAATATTATTCATCCCAGTGTCACAACCGAAGTACAGGATAACATCACCTCTCTGTAGACATAGTGCTGCACCTCCCCTCTTGGGTCATCTCTCTGCCCCCCATGTGCTCCCACCCCAGTGCTATCTTCACACTACAAGAAAGTGATCTTTCTAAAATGCGATTCTGTTCATTGTATTCAAATGCTTGAAATCTGCGAATGGTTCCCCATTATCCCCCCAATAAAATCCAAACCCCTACACACCATTTTGCCACCTGGTCTCTGACTAGATTCAGGGTCATCTCTCACTAGCCCACTCATCCATGCTCCAGCCATGCCTAAGCTTCTTCAGCAACTGAATGAAACCTGGCTTTGTTCTGTTTCTCTTACAGAATTTTGAATGTGCTATTTCTCTTTTGTTGCTCGTTTGTTTGTTTGTTGCCTAGAGCAGAGGTTCTCACACTTAATATGTATCAGAATCATCTGGAGGGTCTATTAGACACCCCCAGAATGCTGGAGCCTCACGCAGAGGTTCTGATTCTGTACACGGGATGGGACTAGAGAATCTGCATTTCTAACAAGTTCCCAGGGCATGCCGACGCTGCTGGTCCGGGGACCACATGACAACCACAGGACTGGATGAGCCTTTCCTACCCTTTCCTTCCTTGCTTCACCTCTCTTCATCTTGCAGAATTCAGCTTAGGTAACTCCCTTCAATGACTGCTGGATTGGCCAGAGGCCTTCAGTGTGCATCTCTGTACTTTTACCCATTCTCTCTATGTACTTAGCAATCTATCATTGTAAATATCCAAGTACCCTCATTTCAACTGAAAGGCATTCACAAGCGGGAGCTTTATCTATGCCATGCTCGTACCTCAGGGCCTGGCACCTTGCCTCATAGTATGGACCCCATAATAGTAGTTATTAAGGGATAAATAAAGGAAGACACGAGTGGAGGCCAGAATCCATATCCACTCCATCCTGTGCTCTCTCCAGCATCAGCCCAGGCCCTGTGCACAGCAGACACACTGTCAATATTTGTTGAATTAACACATGATGGTTTTATGGGGGTCAAATGATAAGACATTTTGAATATCTCCTATATGTACTTTTCTATGGTATTGTGGAAATTAAAATTACCTAGATTTTCTTACTGAACCAAACTTGGATCCACCCACCCACGTGCAGTAAAGCCAGTCTACTGACACTGGGTTGTGGTGAAGGAAAGTGTAGCGTTTATTGCAGGTGCCAAGCAAGGAGTCCAGGCAGCTGGTGCTTAAAAAACCAGAGCTCCCTGAGGGCTTTCAGGGAAAGAGTTTTAAAGACAGAGTGAGGGGGTGATGAAGGGAAGTTGTGGGGTGTGTGATCAGCTCCTGGACACTCTTCTGATTGGTTGGTGGTGAGGTGATTGAGAGTCAACATCATCAACCTTCTGTTTCCAACTGGTTTGGGGTCAACATGCTGGTTGTCAGCGTACAGTTAACTCCTTCTGCCTAGTGGGGGCTTCAGTATCTGCAAAACAGCTCAAAGGACATGGCTCAGAATAGCACCTCTAGCCCTTGAGGAGGAACCGAAGGTCCTAGACTTTGTTTAATGGCTAACCTACTATGATTTTGTCTTGCTTGACTGTTTTCCTTTCTTTTTGCATTTTATCACTTCTCTGATGAAATTTATTCTTTGGAACTGGGAGGCTGCCTAGGAAGCTAAAGTTTTTCTACAGACAGAAGGCAGGCAGAGGACGTGGCGGGGTGGGGATGGAGGTGCGGGTCTGTCTGCAGAAGGTCCCTTAGGGTCCTGCTTGGTTACATTTTCAGCCTCAAAGAATAACTTACTGACTTTCCCCCAAACCGTTCCTCCCTCCTCTGCCTTCCTCCTCTGCTCTCTGATCCCACTCATGACCTCGCTGAACAGCCAAGCACCGAGAAACTGGTGGCCAGGCTTTCCTCCCTGCTCTCCTGCTGCATCTCCCTTCCCATCCTGGCAATCTCAACATCGTTGCTTCCTGAAAATCTGCTCTGTCCCCTCTACCACGACTCTATTTCAAGCCCTCATGATGTCTGGCTTGGACTATGATAAGAGCTTTTTTTTTTTTAATTTTTAAATTTTATTTAATTTATTAATTTATTTATTTTTGGCTGTGTTGGGTCTTCGTTTCTGTGCGAGGGCTTTCTCTAGTTGCGGCAAGTGGGGGGCCACTCTTCATCGCGGTGCGCGGGCCTCTCACTATCGCGGCCTCTCTTGTTGCGGAGCACAGGCTCCAGACGCACAGGCTCAGTAGTTGTGGCTCACGGGCCCATTTGCTCCGCGGCATGTGGGATCCTCCCAGACCAGGGCTCGAACCCGTGTCCCCTGCATTGGCAGGCAGATTCTCAACCACTGCGCCACCAGGGAAGCCCAAGGACATGTTTTTTAAGAGACATTATTTTAAAGGAATGTATGGGAATGGGAAAGTATGAAGGAGAGCCTCCAAATTTAATTGACTCAAAATTCCTTTCATCCTCTTCAGGAAAATTGACATTATGTGTTAGGTCATTGAAATACTTCAGATAATTGTCTTCTAGTTGACAGGTGTGTATAGATCTGCCCAGCCATCAGCGTCTCGTTTCCCAGCTCCATCTCGTTTCCCAGCTGCATCTCGTTTCCCAGCTCTATCTCTCTTAGTCAGGCCATCACTGATCGCTGTGCTTACCTTCATCACCAGTGGAAGGTCATTCACGTGTCTATCCCACCAGTTACAGGAAGCTGCGTACTCCTTCAAATGGATTGAAGAACAAGGCAGAGAGTACTTCATTGTTTTCATACAAGCACCCATATTACACATTTGCACACAAACTTAGGTGCAGTCATACAGACATCAACTAGCACTGTCCATTGCTTACTTACAGTTAAGATATGCAAACTCTTGTTTGCAAGGTCACACTTTGGTGAGGTGAAACAGTATCTGAAAATCGGTGAGTCAGCCTAGATAGTTGTAACATATGCTGGAGAGATTTCGAAGTGGTTGTTACCATTCAAGTGAATGAATTTGCAAAGGTTTTACAAATTCCCTTTCGTAGATACCCAATTTAATTGATACTCATTAGAATTCAAAGCATTTCATTTTGAATAGAGAGAAAAAAAATCGCAAAAGGAATGTGGGTAACCAGATGCCCTTATGGAGCAATTAGAGCATCCCATATAGCCTGTGTGTATGGCGACATCTCTGTCTATCAATCTATTTATCTATCTATCTGAATATATGTATATATTTCTGTATCGATACACATAAATGCATATGTTATATTACTCTATCTTGCATTGCATAAAGAGTAATTTTCAAACTTTTGTGGAACAAATTTAAAATTGCATTTTTTTTAGTTTACATTGCTGTTCTATGAAAATATTAGTATAAATGCTGATGAGTATTTTCTGACCCTTATATTACATATTCACATTGAGGCACTAAAGCATCGCTCAGCTGGGTGACTGTCCTCACTGCTCTGCTGACACAGAGAGGGTGGCTTTTATTAACCTCTACTTTCTTTCTAGCCTTGCAGATCAATGTTGTAAATTCCCTCCTCTGTTAGCCCCACAGTTGTCTACATCTAAGTTAAATGTCCACTTGTTCTGGAAGGAGACTTGTGAGGCTGTTTGAAGGTGAGGAGTCCTGAATCTGATAGTCTGGCAGAAAACCAAATCGGCCCCAACAGGCAGCAGGCTGTGGAAAGGGGATGTGATCAGAGAGGCCAGGACCTGATCAGTCAGGCAAGGCAGGCTTGATCCTGGTTCTGAGGCACCAGAGGATGACTAGTGAGGCTGAAAGTCTAGCAAGAACGGACTTTATTTATACCTTTTCTTCTTGACAACTCAGGATCGGTCCTTCTCTGCAGCCTTCAGGAAAGGACCATTTAAGCCTTATAGAGTCCTAAATGATTAAACCAGATTATTGTTCTCAGGAGAGAAGATCTTGATTCCATCTACTCAGAAGCATTCATTATTTGTGATAGGCGATACTATAAATTTAGTTTCCAGCCATTCTGGGTTGGGGGGGGTTACCTGTGGATCAAGGTCCCTCAACCTGTATGTGATTTTCTTCATCAAAGTCTAATATTTTTAGGCCCCAACCCATAACCAGAGCAGAAGCAAAGACTACTTTGTCTCACGACTTGAAGTTGCTTTACAAGCGATTTGTGCATGTGATTTATAGCCTCATTTGGAATTTTTATAGCACCCTACCTAAACTGATGGTGTTTGTAAAGTTGAGTTTTAATTCCATCATTTAATAAATTCTGAAAAAATGCAGAACTGTGAGGTTTGGGAATTATCTATCAAAAGACTGATGTAACAGATCCCTCCAGATAGGGGTCGAAATGGAGTAGTATTTCATCTGTGAGCTTTCACTAGAAAAACTATTTTGAAGCTGTGTATCACGCACATTCCATTTTAAAAGATATTTAATAATAAGTGCTTGTCTGTCACCAGGATCATTCCAGTTTCATATTTTTTTTTTTCCATTCTGGAAATAATTTAGCCTTATTTGAAAAGATCTGGTGTATAACGATGCTAACCTTTAAAAGAAAAAAAATCGTGTTTTTAATCAGAATTAGCGTGAATAGTGAGCAGCTGTTTGGTGTACAAAAGAGAAAAAAGAATTTCTTTATTATTCCAAATTGCTTTTGAAATATTGTGTGTGACATTCAGTGAGAACAATTGTTCATTGTAAATTCTGAAAGATAATCAAACCTTTGTGCTTTATTAGTGTGTATGTTTTGTAACAATGAAAAACAACTTTCAAATGCGTGATTTCATTTTGTACTTAGTGACCATAATCTGTAAAATTAATTGTTAACATTATATCTAATCCAATCTAGGTCTTTATTGCTACCATCATCACCAACTCTGATGTTATATTTCAAATATCAGATTCAGAGGACCCCAAACTGGTCCATGGGATGTCATAACACTGAGTTGAGTTTTGTAGAGTTGGGCAGAGATCAAGAAGTTATAATCAATTGTAAATCACCATTGTTTTTCTACTTTATAAAGGGAGTGGAGTTAATAGAGTCAAAATTATCTTCCCTCAGTAATAATGCCTGCAATAGAAGCTACTTTTTGTTTGATAATGATGGAAAATATAAAGATGTATTTCTTTGTGGTTAAATGTAGTTCTACCAGTGTTTTGAGCATGAGTATGTGGTTTTCAGAGACAAAAACATGAGAGAAACTCTTAATCTGGGGGAATTATATGTATATACAGTTCATGCATATGAACCAGATTCTAAGTATTTTGATAAAGCTAAGAATAACTTTCTGGGGAGAGCTTCCTTTAACCCTAAAGTGGATTGGATGTTGTTCCTACTTACATACAGTCCTTCCCCTATAATTTTTATCACACTACACTGTGCTAGCTTGGTTGTCTATATTTCACCAGACTATAAGCACTTTGAGGGCAGGGATGAAGTCATCTTTACCAGTGTACTTCCAGTAGCAAGAATCAAAGACTTACCAAATGTTTATGCAATGAATGAATAATAAACACTTTTGGTAATGAGCCCTTGACATATGGGGAGAGATGTTAATTCTCACAAAGGACTTTGGTAAGAGTTCTTACAGGAGAAGGGTTTAAGTTACTTAATAGTAGATTTTTCGGGCTCAAATCAATCATACTTTAAATGACATATTTTCTTTGCCAAGCACATATCGTGCTTCTCTGACACTCATACATTATTTTTTTCCTCTCCATGAGTAAATGGTGTCATAGAACTCACTTGTCTTAAGATGTTTGTTGAGTATGAATTATATAGAGGTGTGCAATTTGCAGAAAACAAAGAAATACATGTATTTAAGGAAGGTATATAGATAACATACCTATCTTTGTGTTAAGAGGAGGGGACAGGTGTACCTAGATGGATAGCACTTTCCCCCAAGAGACGCTGGACAGCATTCACATAAAGTCATCATTACTGTGTGCATCTATGAAGACTTGTATTGAGGTAGGAAGAGAGAGCCTTGTTTTTTTTTTTTGGAAGCAGAGATATAAGTAGTTGTCTCATGGTTTTATTAGGAAACATTTCAAAACACACAAGAAAATCTTAAACAATAGACTCTATAATCCTTGTATTTAAGGGGTATGTTTTAGACATATTTTTATTCCTGAAAAGCACTTAAAATGGCAACTTGATAGCCATGACTGTCAATAATTGACTGTGGAATGAATGAATAAATGAGGAATATGCATTGCTGATAATGGCTGAAAATCCTCATTCTAGTTCTTGGGAAAACAAGTTAAGGTGTCTATTGCAGTCGTTTGATATATAGCTAAATATCATTTCCTTGTTACTGCTGATGGCACCTTTTTGTGGAACACCAACGATATCAATTAGAATTTGTATATGCATTTTTCTAACCTTCAGACTAAAGGTTAGGACTTGTACTTGCCATCTGTAGGTGAGGAAGCTGAGGCTCTTGGAGGCTAAATCACTTGTCCAATTAGACACCGTGGTGAGGGATAGAATCTAGATGTGAACTCAGGCCATTCTGATCCAAACCTTGAACTTGTTCTACGTCGTACTGCAAAAATAGAATGATGCCTTGGTTAAAACTTAAGTTGTGGCCAACCCAATACATAGGTTTGAATTTTATAATCTTTGGGTTTAATAAAGGCGTTTCTTTTTGAGTTTTGCTTAGTAAGGGAAGCTAAGACCTAGGCTTCTATCTTAGAAGGATGTACGTGGTTAAAACAGTGTTCGTAGTTATCTTTCCAGTGCCCTCAAAATTTGAAACACCACTTCTAGACTATGTCAACTTGTTTTTTAGATCATCATTAAAAAGTACCAATTTGTAAAAAAAAATTGTCTTGCATTTATAAGCAACTTACCTATGACCTTTTCTTTGGTTAACGTGACTATTGCATTGTTGAGTATACTTATTTTTGTTGCAATGACGCTTGCAGACCGTACATTTCTTTCTTTCTGATTCCAATTCAGTTAGAATTACTTTGCCCGCTTGTACAGTGAAATTCACTGCAGTCTGCAGAGGTAGCAGAAATCTAAATTCGTAAAGCTTTGCAAACCAAAAGCTTTTTGTGGATCATTTAAGTTTTACATTCTGTGTAGAAAACCAAAAAGATGTGTTGTGAAATATAATGTAATTTCTTCATTATGAGGGGCAGATCCAAAGACCTGGGATTCTAAGAGGTGGTTATTTTGAGATCCTGCTATCAATTTCCTATTCACACACAGCAACTGGTGGCAACTAAAAATAATCAGCTCGGGGACCAGCTAAGAATCTGGTCACATTCGGCTCAGGGACATCGTGCAGAAATGAGATTTAGGGTCCCTCCTTCAGTCGCTTCTCTCCAGCCCCCTCATTAGCTAGTTTGCTGCCATCTGAAAGCTATTGAAAAGCCATTAACAGGCAGGACTCGGAGAGAGCCGCACTGCAGCACACCTCGGAGCCGGCAGAAGGTGGGTGCATGTGAGCGCCAATTAGAGGGCAGTATTCCCG
Organism: Eschrichtius robustus; assembly: GCF_028021215.1. Taxonomy (NCBI): domain Eukaryota; kingdom Metazoa; phylum Chordata; class Mammalia; order Artiodactyla; family Eschrichtiidae; genus Eschrichtius; species Eschrichtius robustus. The sequence continues at coordinate 78,324,445 of NC_090841.1, forward strand.
GGATTGTGGCACTAGGAGCCCTGTCAATCAAGGGGCTACAATAGCACGTGCAGCAGTGGTGGCTCCAGACCCGCGGAGAGGCTGATCTGAACTCCAGCTGCTGAATGAGAATGAGTTTGAAGCCTTTTGCACAACCATGGCACAGAGCCTCGGTTCAATAATGCATCCCGAGGTAAACTGTTACCTGAGGAGAAGCTCTCAATAATGCATTTCCTGGGGACGACAGTTGTAGCTGAAGAGAATGCTGGAACCTGTAGCAAGATTTCTGTCTGAGATGGAAAGATGTCTCACTATCATTTTATCAAGTGCTGTAAGTAACCTTGCTATTTTGCTCAGATGGTTATTTGTCTTCTTAAAATATTATTTTATGCAGATGCCAGCCTTAAGGCAGGTCTGCCGGCATGCCACATCTGCATGAGTGACTTTGAAAGGTGTTTTACATGCTAAATGAATTACCTCTTAATACTGGGTTCTGAAGTAATTCCAGTGTGATCCAAATGCTGATAGTATAGAAATCATTAAAACTCTGGCTTTTTAAGAAAAAGATACATACACATAGCAATTTTTAAGAACAATCCATAAAAAAGAATTCGATAAGGATATTTCCAGGTATCAGCACATATTAATAAAATGTTTGCATAAAAACTTAGTTCATTAATATATGGCTGAGGCCATTTAGTTATTATTTTATTCTCAAGTTTTACTGCTTGTGTCCACACCTAATGCTCAACTTGTAAGCTTTCATCTTTGGGTTTATCCTTGACTGTAAACTTTCATCCTTGCATCAGTCACCTTGCCATGATCAGGGACTAGGGTGACATCTGTACCAAATACTCTACACTGATGCCAGTATGGTGAAAAGTAGTTTGGCACTGGCTTTTCTCGTGGGTCCATCAAGGATTTCTTCAATGCCTGAATTTTTTACAGGATTTTCTGAGCTAGACAAAAGCTGCATGTAAACCTTTTTTGGATGGTAATAATGAAGAGGGAGACATTTTTGGTAAAAATGGCTCGCTAGAGATGCATTTTTTTTTTCCTGTAGCACTTCTGAAAAGTTCTATACATACATGTCATTGTCTTAAAGTGACAGATGACATTTGTAGAAAATGGTTCCCTCCTAAGATGAGGGTTTTGTTGGCAGAGGACATAACAATGTTACCTTTAAGTAACATCATTCAGGGAACACATGTTTGGAAAGGATCTTGAGTTGTGCATTAAAAGGGAACCTAAAAAAAACCTTGGTAATCAAGAAGGGGACAAGATTCACCTTTTTCTTGTCTTTTGTGGGGAATGCATATAGGAATAAAAACTCTATGATTAATGAAAATTAAAATTCCTTGCTATTCAGCACACCCAGGAGAGGCATGTTTTTGGCTTGTAGGACAATTTTAACTCCCAAAAGAATTCCCTTGTAAAATCACTTGTTTGTAAGTTTGAAAATTAGCTCTCTAATTAATAAAAGTAATTTGTTAACGATGTGCAGCATATTTAGGAATTGTGAGGGGTCTTTGTTTTAACCCCAGAAATCTTGGGGTTCTCGTCTTGGTGAAATGCACCTAGGACCGCACTCTTGGCTGGTTTTGTGTTGCCCCTCATGTTTTACTGCACCAGCAGAATGTCATTATTTCTCCTGTCTGTGCTTGTGCAGAGGAAACTCCTGGAACCCTCTGCACCATTTCTCCAAGGACCCTGGGTCCTCCTAGGCAGTGTGTGCAAACCTGGTGGAAGGCAGCCATGCAGCATGAGGAGAAGCAGAAAGGGACAGGGTGACATGAACTTGGAGGTTCAGGGAGCAGTTTGGTTGCCAAATATAACACGAGACTGCGCTTTCCTGCCTTACATTACTTTTGTTGCAGCTGAGTTATTTGAGTTTAGAATTTCAGAAAATTAGAAGAAGTGATGACGTGTGACCCATGGAAGCATCTGAGATAATTCTTGCAGTCCAGATGAAATCTAAAATTAATGAATAGTGAAATGATCCAAATACCTGGAAAAAGTGTTGCTGATGAATTTATCAGAGTAATTACCAACTTCCTACTAAAGATTCGACTATGTCCTAAGCTCTGTGTTTGGCAATAGCTATAAAATGGAAAAGAAGCATGAATATTGTCAAGTGCTAACTTCTCCTCAGGTGGAATGGTACAGCATGCTAAAAGGAGTTCAGACATTATATGTCATCATGTGCCACTAGTCAAGGGACATTTTGCAGTATTGACCTCGATCTTGAAGAATGAATAGAATATAGAAGGAATAATGAGGGCATTTACAGCATCAGAAATGTTTATTGATGAGGATCATAATTCACAGTTTAATCATTATTCCTGATGCAGAAGATGTTACCATACTCTGTTCCCTTGACCTTGATATTGGGGTGATGGATTGGCAAGGTTAACTGGCTGCTCCTTTTCTTCACACTCCATTCCTTCCTCGCATGAGCTCTGTGTCTTCCACGTGCCTGCCTGTCTTTTTTATCCTGGCCCTTGTTGGTCGCCGTATCACGTGTCCACTTCCAAGATGGGCAGCAATGCCGGAAGGGGATCAATTCCAGGGAAGGAGCCAGAGCTTCTGAAAACGTTCAACAACAGAACCACATGGGATCCTAGGAAGGCAGCCTTAGGGTGGGATGTTGGGAGACCAGTGAAGAGTGCTTCCAAGGAACTTTTAATCATCTGGGGAAGTAGTCATCAGTCATCATTTAATGTTAAAGCAGGTATATACCGAAAGGTCTAAATGCAGATTTCAACAGTAGCTGCTAACTCTGACTTATGGAATTATCAGTTATTACAATTTAATTAACTATAAGTATAATTAATTATATCTGGTTTTATAATTACAATTAATTATAATCAGCCATCAGAATAATAATCATAGTTAAACATTTATACTTAAATATTTATATATTAATTATGACTAATTAAATATAAAATTCTTTATATGATAATTATAATTATCAGCTACTTTAATAAACTATTCTGTATTTTAAAAACTGTCTACAATGGGCATGTTTTACTTTTACAATCAGAAAAGCAAAACTTTAAGACAGTATAAGAGAGACTATTCAAAGAAAGAAGTGGCTTAGACTCACATCACCACCCACATTCCTTCTTGACTCCATGGGACCTGGCCTAATTCTAATGTGCCATACATCTTATACAGAAATGTTAAAAACTAGAGTCTAAAAATGTATTGTGGAAGCACGTTGTAGCAGGAAAGTTTAGGAACACCACAACAAAAAGTGCAGATGTTTCCTGTGTCTCTGTGGCCCAGAAGGATCTTCAGATGGGTCCACAGTGATACTGAGATAGTGAGATTCTGAGTTGTGCCTGGTGAGGGTGACCTGTGAACTTGGCCAGAAACCTCAGCTGAGGTCCAAGCAGAAATGGGAAACTAAGGAGAAAATGAGCTCTAGGGAGTCATGGGCTCCCAGAGTTCTAGTGCCTTGTGAAACCTTGCGCCTGCACTTCTGGTTTCCTCTTAACAAACTGGAGCTGGAGCTTGAGGTGTGCCCCATGAAATTCCCTTCTGTGCCTTGGGAATTAAAGTGTTGGAACAACTCCACCTGGCTTCTGTCTCTCCCGGTTCAGTTCTTCTCTAAGTATATGGGGTTGGAACAGCATTCTTTGTGGTAGAAGGAAGGTTAAAGTTATTTAAAATGAATAGACTCCAGAACCGCTAATTCACTCACAGCAACCGAGGAGGAATTATACCAGAAAGGATGCTATTTTGCATATTAAACACGTTTTACAATATATCAAGGTCACCTTATTTTTGTTTTTCTTGTCGCTCATTCTCATAAACGCTACTTCTGCTGAGATGGCTTCCCAGATCTTGCACTGATTTTCCATGCTCTTCACTTGTTTGAAAACCTCCGCTGCCCTATTCCGCCAGCTCATTGAAACACCACCGTGCTGCTCCCATGCCTGCCTTGTCTCCCTCAGCCTGCTCTCTGCCCATCTCAGATCCAGGGTCCATCCCTGAAGCCCCTCCACTCCCTCGTCCTCACCTCCCTTTGTTGCACTCAAGGGACAGACGCCTAACCCAGGTCGAACCCAGCTTTCCAACTTGTCTGTCCTTATACCTCAGCAGTGGACGATCCTTGATGTCAGAGCAAAAGCAGACAACTCTCATTTTAATTCTAGACAGACAAGACTCTCCCACACTCTTACCATGTTTCCCCGGTTGGCATGATTGCTCTGACCTAGAGATTCCCTGGATCGCCCACCCTGAGAAAATAGAAACCATCAGATGTAACTCCTGCGTCTTCCCACCATTATGTCTGCAAAGGTGCCAGCGTGTGGGTTTCTCTTTGCTCACTTCTGTTCTATAGTCCTGAATTGTTTGTCCTTGTACCCAAAGCCAGTGTGCTCTGGACTCTACCTGATTCCTCCCTCCTTCATTTACCCTTTTCTCTCCTGCATCACCGAGCTCTCTCCACTGCACCATTTCCATCAGTTTGAATACAATTAAACAGTCCCCCTTGACCTCCTGTTCCTTTCTGGCCACCACCTCATTTCTTTGTTTTCATGGTCACATCTTAGAAAAATTGACACACATGACCTCTGACCCTCATCAATGTTTTTACTCTCCCAGTTGGTCCATTCATTACTTCACTGAATCCACTTTGGTTAAAACACCTTGATGCGGTTAAATCCCGCAGACCTTACTCCTTCCTCGTGTGAGTCAATTTCTCACGTGACTTCACTTCCTCTTTTACAATTCTTGGGATTTTCCCCCTAAGTCCCTGGCAGCTTTTCCTCCGCCCCATTGCCGGCTTTCTCTCTTTAGAGTTTGGCCCTGACACTTTGCAAAATCCCTGGTGACCGCATCCATTCCTGTGGTTTAAACACCATCTATATTTTCTCAAATATGTACCTTTAACTCAGACGTCCCCCTCTTCTTCCTTAACAACATGGACATCTTTTCCGGCTAATGAAGATATATCTAAGCATTCTTTTTTTGATAGTTAAGTAACATTCTTTAGCATTTGTTAAACCATTTATTTATAAACTTTTTCCTTTTCGATAAGCATGAAAACTTACTTTAGTATTTTTGGCTTATATTACTAGAGTATTGATTCACAAAAGCAGGGCTGCTGAATCAAATGGCATGTGGACCTTTAAGTATTGTAGAAACTGCCAGATTTCTTTGCAAGTAGTTATAGCACTTCAGATTGCCACCACGAGCAGAGAATGTGCATCTCTGCATCTTTGCCAGCCAGAGACGCTGCTGCTTGAAGATGCCTCTATCTTCAAACGTTGTCAACTCCACGGTGGAAATATAGTTTCTGACAAGGCTCTGCTCTTACTCCACTGATAATGAAAACGTTTTCCCCATTAGGCTTATTTCTTCATATCTGTTTTCATTTTTATGTTGAATTATTTATCTTTTTCTTATCAACTTTATATAATATTTTATATTAAGAAATATTCATATTTTTCTGGACATGTGTTGAAGAGAGCCTTCCTATTTTTTTCTTTTGTCTTGGTTGGCATCTAGTTTTCTTGTAATTGTATAGAAACGATGGCTCTCTTGTCTATTACAGAGTTTGGTTTTATTTATTTCTTTGGGTTGTCTGTTTTTCCTGACGCTAAGTGATTGATCTTTTACATATTATTCTAGACTTTAATTCTTACATTTTTAATTCTAATCCTTGTAAATTTAAGATGTTTGTGTGATGTAAGGTGAGGATCACTTTTTTCTCGTTACACTGATCCATTTATCTAGTTCTTGGCCATACTCTGTTGGTAACTGTGTCTTGATAGTAACTTTAATATATAATAAGGCAAGTCCCTTCTGATTTTTTTCATACCGTTCTTAGATATTCTCAAATATTTACCTTTCCTTTCAATATTAAAATTATTCAACCTGTCTTAAATTTAAAAAAATCCCTGATCAGGTTTAAAAAATTGCTCAGAAGTTTAAATGTAATAGTGTATTAGAATAAGATCTGTAGATCGATAGTATCTATAATTCTACTAAATCAATTAGTTTCAGAATGTAACACAACTGCTCCAAACTTACCTTTAGAACAGTGTATTGATAATCTTTATATGAATATTTTATATATGTGTAAGAATATTTTATTATTTTATCAACCAGTTTTTAAATAGAATAAGTATAGCTCTCATACTAGTGATAAATCTAGGACTCATAAAACCAACACAATTAAGAACAAGATAGAAATCACTAAATGTGCTGCTAAAGATAAATCTTTAGTGTAAGCTATCTCTGTCTGTATCCAAATCCAAATCTAATACCTCTCTACTTACCTATCTAGCTATCTATCTATCTACCTACCTATCTACCTATGTATCTATCTATCATCTACCTTTTATATCTATATCTATCCTTCCTGTGTCATCAGTTGTAAAGTAAAAAACCAGAGTTGAAGCCTATGTATAAAATGATAAATTACTATAGTATATGTCTATTATTGTTCCACATTTGACTGCATTGTTCATGTATTTCACTTTTCTACAGACTCTTAGGAGTGTCAAGGCTCCGTGTGCCCTGCCGGTCCATCCAGGATATATCTTTGTGTATTTCTGCAGTGTTGACCTTGCATTATTAAAGGCTTGTCATTATATCTGGAGGGTTCCACACCCATGTCCTTACCTGGCATCTGTTATGCTAATGTGATACGTTCCCTTCTGTAGGCTCTTTGGTGAATGAAAGGGGACTCTTTATACTTCCAATGGTTGACTCACACTTAGTGTCACTTGAGGGGCATAAGCGTGCTATGGCAACTAAACTGAGCTGGGTGGATTAATTTAGTTTCATTTTCCTTCTGTCTTATTCATTCATTAATTCAGATATTAATTAATTCAAGAAATATTTTTGAACTCCTAGACTTTTCCAAGCACTGATCTAAAGGCTAAGGATACAAGGAGAATAGAGCTAGCTCACATCCCTCACATTTTGAAATTCCCATGCCAGTGGTGAGACAGAGAGTAAATAAGTAAACAGATGTAGATAAAAATGTTTGGTATCAGCAACTGATGTGAAGAAAATTAAAAAGTTTAAAGATCTCATGGTGGCCTGAGAACAGAACAATTTTAAGGGACAATTTTAAATAGGTGGTTAAGGGACAGCATCTCTCAAGAAGTGACCTCTGAGTGATTGAATAAGTGGGGAGGTGGGACGTGAAGATGTGTGGGAACAGTGTGCCCCGCAGAGGGAACAGCAGGTGCAAAGGCCCTGAGACAGGGATGAACGTGGTTCATGTGGTTGATTCAGAGAATCTAGGCTCTCAGAAGTCAACTTTTTTGTTTAAAGTTTCATTAATACTTTCCAAACTTAGAAATAAATACTTTCAATGTTCTTATTTATTTCGATGTTCTTACCTACTCAAGTTAATATCCCATAATTCCACTTACCTCTACTTCCAAACTTCTTAAAAAAGTTCTTTGTGTCTGTCTCTCAAATGTCTTGCCACCCAATTACTGCGTTTTAACTTCCATACCATCACTGCATTGAGATGTCAAACTCTCTTTTTTCTTCCCCATTTATCTCAAAATATTTGTCTAGTTCAGCTCAGCATGAGTCAGAGTTACAAGGATACTTTCTTTCAGGAAAGCAAAATGCAGGAAGACTTAGGAGGTTAGAGATGGTCACCTCTAAAAGGAAAAGGATAGAAAGGACAGTCTGTGGACGGAGATGTGGTCTCAGAAAAGTCGTTTGCTTTTAAGATAGGAAATACTTGAGTAGGTTTTAGTTCACTGTGTCTAATTCCTCATCTTGGTAAACTCAAATCCATCTATGCCTCCACACTTGCCGTCATTAAGGCTATGTGTTGGGGCTGTTTTGTGTTTTAAACTCTTCGGGCATAGTTTAATCGCTTGAGAAATGAAAATAATGATAACAACAACAATAATAACGTTCATGGCAATGCAGATTTAGAAGAGCTTTGACAGAAAGGAAACTTTGTTTTTCATCAGTTGTCATAAATAAATTCATGCTAGAATAGTACCTATAGTATCATTGATTGTTATAGGAGAGGGACCCTTTTTGTGCCATGCTTTGAAAACTTCTGTTCCAAACCACAGTTGCATTATGTTTTCCTTTCTAAGGAGGAAACATCGTACAACTGCAGAGTCCATTTAAATGATTCTTAAACTGTTGGGTTTTAAATTGACTTCTATCTTCAGAAAACTACCCACCGCTGCTTATGGACAGTTCAGTAAATATGTTATCTCCACAGATAGTTGTGGTTAAAAAAGGTCATCAGGAGCTTCCCTACATCTTAAAGCAAGATGATAAAATGCAAAAGGGAAATTATCAGTGGCCCCTCTAGAGCTGCCCTCAGTTCTGTTTAGTTCAGCTTGGAAAGGTCTTTTGCTCATAGGATGTGGTCGAGGGAAGGATAAATAAGAGGCAAAAAAGCTTCAGGGTCTTTTAAATAAGGAAAGATGAAAGAAGCTTGAATTATTTATTATCTAGAAATGAGGAGTGACAGGAGAGACAGATACAAATTAATGAATGGTTTTGTGGAAATCAATTGGCTGTTCTTCAATCAGGTAGAAAAAGAGGAAACAGCTCACTGAAGTGAGCTGAGAACAAATATGAGATTGATGAAGGGTATGCCTCTTGGTGCCTCCTATTTTAAGCTTATAAAAGTCCATTCTGTGGAGCATAATTGAGGGGAGAAAACCATTTGGAGGTTGAATCGTTTCCTGGATTTCTAGTTCCTTATTATTTATCTGAATAACTTTACTTATTAGGTTAGCTTTGGGGGACTGAGTTTACACGCTTCCCCCAGGGCACTCACTCATTTGTCCATCACGCATTCATCCATCTCTGCAGTCAGCACTGGGTACTGGGTACATACGTCCCTCGGTCAAGGTCAAGGCTTACCTACCCCAGGTCTAGGCTGGGTCTGGAGGCCCTCAGGCAACAAAAGACTGATCCTACAACAAACCTGGTTTAGGTTAAAGCCAAACTTACGTTAATAATATTGGACACATATTAATGACACAGTAATATTTGTTAAATGAAAATGAGTGATCAGTAGTAATCCGTTCACAGAATGACTGTCATTAATGTTCTGTAGCAAAGCCATGTTTTCACAAGCTTTGTCTTTATTTTCCCAGTATCCACAACAGTCTTCTCTGCTGAAATGGCCTCCAAACCTTGTAAGGTTTAGTATGGACGCCCCTTATTTTGGCTTTTCTTGGCATTCAGAGATCTCCATCTTGCCCACCTTTGGTGAGATTTCCGTACACTACCTTCACCAGCAAACCTCCCACAGAACATGGAGCGCTGTTTGAGCTACCAACAGTAATTCTGGGGAAAAGACCTCCAGCTTTTCTGCAGTGCAGACACACCAAGTAACAAAGGACAGAGACCTACACGGACAGGATCACAGGAGGACAGTGGCTGAGGAGGCTGGGAGCAGCGGAAAGGACGGGATTTGGCCCCAGATGACAGGGGAACCCAACGCTCCCCATCTCACCCTTTATCCCCTCTCAGTCCTTGCATGCGTCCACCTTGACCCATGCTGACCACGGGAAGATGGAGGAACAGAGAAGGCAGAATCAGAGACTCTAGGCTTCCAAGTTCAGACTGAACGGGGCGCAGGGATCTGAGGGTTCAAGAGGAGGCAGGAAGCCCTTCTGAGGAGTGTCTCCAAGGTCGAGTACTCACTCCCAGCCTCACTGCCACTCTGCCTAAGACTCAGGCTGACTGAATGTGACCCGTGTCCAGGGCTCCACGTGTTTCCTGAATCCCCAGTTTGTGATCCCAAGTCTGCACAAGGAGAAAATGTTAGTTCCATGAAAGGAAAGAAGAAAATTAGAAAGAGGAGGGGACTTTTCTGTTTGTTTGCTTTGTTTTATCTTGGTTTTGGTGGCACATGTGAGGGAATTTTTGCTCTCCATCTTGAGCACAGCACATTTGGAACACATACCATGAAGCTTTCTGAAGTTTGGAAACATATTATTGTAAAATAAATAATCTATAATAAATATTCAATATAATATAAAGTTGAACCTTTCCTCTACTGTGGAAATAAGGTGCACATTCATGGCAGAAGAGAAGGGAAGTGTATGGGTAAAAGGAATGTATTGTTTATCAGGAAGGAAGAAAAAATCCTCACAGACTAGTATATTTTATGAGTCTCTTGGTTGCCATTGACAGAAAATCCGCTCATAATAGTTTAAGTACAAAAGGGAATTCTTTGGCTTTCATATCTGGAAAATGGCCCATATACCTGGAAAGTCTAAATTAAACTGGCCTCAGGTACTGCTGGATCTGGGATCTGGGGATTTAACTGATATTATTTACTCTCTCTGTCTCTATCTCTTTTTCACCTCTTTCTGTCTTTGCCTGTCTTTCTCCGTTTCAGAAGATATGAGACATATACCTACTTTCCAGTGAATTGATATTAAAACAACGACTGGGTCTTTTTTTTTTTTTTTTAAATCTCCCAGTGTCCATCTAGCAAATCTCATGGAAGGATCCTGAATTGTCCCTCTAGGACCGCATCCCCACTCTAGAACAGTCACTGATCCTCAGTGTAGCGGCCATTGTGATGGGCTCAACCTAGGTCATGTTTTCAGTTCTGTGGGCAGTTAAATTGGACAACCTTTTTAATTCCCCACTAGGACCACATGAAGTGAGTTAGGAGAGGTGAAGCCCAGAAGGGGGGGCTCCCAGAAGAAATGATGAGCACTCTACGTAGTTAATGATACTTTCAGATTCCATATAATGGAGTAACCGGAAGACAGAAATGAAGACAGCAGGTATGTAAAAGTCTGGGTTTTTTTTTTTGTACAAGGCACTAATTAGTAGTAATCTTCCATGGGCAAGGTGGAACCCTTTGATGATGGGTATATAGGTTTTGACTAGTTGTAATAGCTATACCCTTATTCTGTGTTAGTTCTGAGATGAACATATTTTTGAAAAGTCTTCCCAACAGGATGGAGCAGTGAGTGACCAAAGCCAAGGTTGTTTAATGTGATAACTAAGACTTGGGACAAGGGCAGTGCTTATTTTGGACATATGGATGTTTATTTGTGAATTGTACTCTTTGTTTTCAACTGACATTGAAGAATCTCTTTCATCTGAATATGTCTTACAAATTAATGTGAAGGGCAGTGGTAATCACTTAAAAACACAACATATAACCTAGAAACTTACTTAACCTAGAAAGGATAATAGATATTTTAGCATCCGAATTTTCCCTAAAGTTTTCCCTTTACAAAGAAAGGGGGGAACCAGACTCTATTAAAGCCAAAATTAAATATTAAATGTGAAGTTCATAGTTCAGGGTTGAAACTATTTTATACCAAAATAATGTCAAATATCAAATATTTTACATCAAAGTAACATTTTAGATAGAAAAATTTGCAAGACTCAGGACAATGATGAAATAAAAAAAAATATTTACAGCCATGAAATTAGAGTTGTATGGACACATACACAAGCTTTTGCATGAAAAAAAAAGAAATTTAAAGAGGAGCTATTAACATTACTAAAGCACACATAACATGTGCTCATTGATCTTGACCTTGAAATACACAATGTTCATTTTAGAGTGCTGTTTCAGGACTCAGACTAAGGGCATCCAGGAAGCTGCATGACTGACCAGTGGGGTCCCTGAGCCAGTCACAGCTTCTGTTTCCTTAGGAGGGAACTAGTGTGTTGAAATTGGCAGGAATCCCATTCTAAGACAGTCTGAACACCAGGGAATTTGTCTATTAAACATATCATCTGGCAGGAGTAGAGTGAGCTGAGCCTCTTCCAACCGGAATTGAAGATGTTGACTAAGGACGAAATGTGTAGATGTGGATTCAGAGCAGAAGATTGTTTAAAATTTGAGGGCCCCAAAATGTGTAATTGGAGGTAAAGGGTCTAAATCTACTGTGTTGATTATGAGTCCAAAGAGAGCTTCTCTCTTGAGCTACAAAGGCATTCAACCTTCTCTGAGGCTGTTTTAATGTCACGGCATTGCCCTCTCTTGGAAGGGATAGGGCAGTGATTTCAGTTCCAGATCTCGGAGAAATCCAGTGGCAGGGGCATTCAGGAAAAGACAGGGTTTGTTTTCAGCAGTATGGCAGGGCATTCCAAGCTTCTGAGAACAGCCGTCAGTAGGCAGTTCTGATCTTAAAGAGGCTAGACTTCCCCAGAGAAGTTCTCATTAAGTGTATATGATAAGAGTTGACATCCAGAGATGGGGCTCTAAGCCACCTGGCTCTGAAGATCCTGAGTGTAGCTGAGTTGTCTCCGAAAAGAAGCCTGGTCATTCAGTGCTCTAGGTATGAGGGTAAACCAATGTGCTGGGTATCAGCACGTGGGCATGATTGTGGAACTATTGATGACACAGGACAGAGAATTCATGACATGGTACCCTCCATGAACCATAGATTTGATGAAACGTGCAGGTCCACTTGGGTAATGAACCAGGAACATCATCACCTTAGGGTGACAATCTTCAGTTTTATTATTACCCTGAAACAAATCCTGAAAAGAATTGCGACTGTAAACCTATTTCCACTGAAAAGTTTTTTATCATAATCAAATCACTTGTTATTAAAGAAATATGGTAACAAAAATATTAAAAGTAGAAAAGTATAGATTGATGTGTAAAAAATAAATATACTTTAGAGTGTGCAGTAATTTTTGTGTCCTGTGTATTTGCTTCATTTCCATTTTCATTTTTTCACATTCTTTCATTAGAAAAGCACGCCCTAATCATTGGATGGAAACCCAAGAAATGGCCTCTTGATACATAAATTAAAACATTTGAAGAATCAGTAAAATAGTGAGATGAAAAATATTGTTGATTTTCTTGAGAAGAATTTAAATTATTTAAGTTTATTTCTCCGTTTTTCAGAGAAGTGTTTCAGTGCAGGGTTATATGAGACAGGCATTGTCGACCTAAATCCTGAGATATTTTAGGGCATAACATCTATATCTTCCCCAAATATAATTTCTTTGTACTATTTTTTGCTCTGCAAAGAGCGATATGGACCTGCAGCTTGATTACTAAGATGTTAAAATCTAGCACTTTTAAAACAGACTTCCAAGCTTTAAAAGGGTGTTCTTTTTAAGGCTCTGGCGGAATATGTTGAAATTGATTATACTCTTGTCTTTGAAAATCCTCACTGTTCCTTTGTTTCATTGTCATTGTATATGCAGTAAAGATATCTCTGGAAGCATGTTGTAACAATTGATTATGAGAATGAAATTTCTGCTAGGAGAGTTGTTGGGTGCATAGATGTAGTTGTGTGTGTGTGTGTGTGTGTGTGTGTGTGTCTGTGTGTAACACCTGTGTGTAAGCATGTTAATCTCCTTCCCAGACAACTACCTTCCTGGAATTCGTAGAAAACATTTGTGTAAAGTGGAATCAACAATAAGTTTGCATGTAAATTTTTCACAAAATACTTAAACTATGTGTATGTTTTTTTAAAAAAATTTATTTATTTATTTATTTACTTATGGCTGTGTTGGGTCTTCGTTTCTGTGTGAGGGCTTTCTCCAGTTGCGGCAAGCGGGGGCCATTCTTCATCGCGGTGCGCGGGCCTCTCACCACCGCGGCCTCTCTTGTTGCGGAGCACAGGCTCCAGACGCGCAGGCTCAGTAACTGTGGCTCACGGGCCCAGTTGCTCCACGGCATGTGGGATCTTCCCAGACCAGGGCTCGAACCCGTGTCCCCTGCATTGGCAGGCAGACTCTCAACCACTGCGCCACCAGGGAAGCCCTATGTGTATGTTTTTAAATCTCCTGTGATGCAGTGCTTTGTGTCGTCTTATGCTCTCTTTTTTTTTTCTACTTCTTTTATTGCAGTTAAAAAAAACTATAAAATAGAATTTACCACCTTAACCATTTTAAAGTATCCAGTTCAATAGTGGAAGCATATTCACATTCCTGTGCCATAGATCTCCAAAAAGTTTTTGTCTTTAAAATCTGATTCTCTATACCCATTATAAAACAACTCCCTCTTTCCCTCTTCCCCTAGGCCCCTGGTAACCACCATTCTACTTCTGTTCCTGAACCTAACTTGGATCCCTCGCCCAATGTGCGGTAAAGTCTACCTACTGACACCAGGTTGTGGTGAAGGAAAGTATAGCCTTTATTGCAGGCGCCAAGCATGGAGAACGGGCAGCTCATGCTCAAAAGACCCGAACTCCCCAGTGGCTTTCAAGGAAGGGTTTTTAAAGGCAAGGTGCGGGGGGTGGGGGGTGTCTCAGCGTGCGTGATCAGCTTGTGGACAGTCTTCTGATTGTTGGTAGTGAGATAATCGGGTGGTATTTTGGGAGTTAACATCATTAACCTTCTGGTTCCAACCAATCTGGGGTCTACAGGCTTGTGGTCAGCATGCAGTTAACTTCTTCCACCTGGTGGGGCTTTTAGTGTCTGCAAAACAACTCAAGGATATATTATCTCTAGCCCTTGAGGAGGAACTAAAGGTCCTATTATTATTTTGTCTTGCTTAACTGTTTTGCATTGTTTCTACGTTTTCTCACTTCTCTGATTAAATTTATTCTTTGGAACTCAGGGAAGGCGTAGGACGCTAAAGCTTCTCTATAAACAAGAGGTCAGGGACACTGGGGGAGGGGTCTGTCTCCTGGAAGCCCCCTCAGGGTTCTGCTCAGTTTCACTTTGTTTCTATAGAATTTGACTACTTTAGATGCCTCATATAAATGAAACCATATAGTATTTGTCTTTGAGGGACCGGCTTATTGCATTTAGCATAATGTCCTCAAGGTTGATCCATTTTATAACATATGATAGGATTTCCTTTCTTTTAAAGGCTGAATAGTATTCCATTACATGGAATATACTTATATATATTCCATATATATACATTTTGTTTATCCATTCATTTGCTGGTGGACATTTAGGTTGCTTCCACCTCTTGGCTATTGTGAACTGTGCTGCAGGAAATATAGGTGAGCAAATATCTGTTTGAGATCCTGCTTTCAATTCTTTTGATTTTATACCCAGAAGTGGGATTGCTAGATCATATGGTAGTTCTATTTTTAACTTTTTGAGGAACCTCCATACTGTTTTCCATAGAATTTGTACCATTTTACAATCCCACCAACAGTGCTCAAGGGTTCCAATTTCTAATTTCTTCCACATCCTTGTCAATACTTCTTATTTTCTGGCTTTGTTTTGTTTTCCTTTGGTAATAGCCATTCTAATGGCTGTGAGGTGATACCTCATTGTGGTTTTGATTTGCATTTCTCTGATGAGTAGTGATTTGGAGAACCTTTTTATTTGCTTTTTGGCTATTTGTATATCATCTTTGAAGAAAAGTCTGTTCAAGTCCTTTGCCCATTTTTTAATTTGGTTATTTGATTTTTGTTGCTGTTGAGCTGTAAGAGTTCTTTATTCTTTTTATATTCTGGATATTAGCCCCTTATTGGGTACATGATTTATAGGCATTTCATCCCATTCTGTGGGTTGCCTTTTCACTTTGTTGATTGTGTCCTTTGTTGTGTAAAAGTTTCTGTTAGTCCAGTTTGTCTATTTTTCATTCTGTTGCCTGTGCTTTTGGTGTCACATCCAAGAAATTATTGCCAAGTCCAATGTCATGAAGCTTCTATGTTTTTCTTCAATGAATTTAGTAGTTTTAGGTCTTATGTTTAGGCCTTGAATCCATTTTCTGTTAATTTTTGTATATACTGAAAAATAAGGCTCCAACTTCATTCTCTTGCATGTGTGTTTTATTATTTCTTATGCTGTTATTATTTCTAGTTTTGAACATGTACATCATTAAGTATGTTCAGTGTGTATAGATTTTGTATCTATGAAAAAATTTTTTCCTTTCGGAGTGAACCACAAAAATTAATAGAAAATTAAAGTAAATATAGGAAGCCTTATATGTGTTAGATTGTATCCCCTAGAAGCAGATTCTGAGGAGGGGATTTAGGAGCACATCACAGTCTACTGAGGGAATGCTCAGCAGGGAAAATCCATCAGGGAGTGAGGGAAGCAGGGCACGGAACAGACAAAGAGCAGAAAAACAGTGTAGTCTTGTGTAAAGTCTGTATTCATCTCAATTCACTTTTCTCTAGGGTGTAAATCACATCATAGGGTCGTTTCCCCTTGGGTCAGCTGGACATGTTCTTGGACCTCTGTGTAGGGCATTCAGTGACTATTGCTCATGGTAGGTGGGTAGAGTCTTCCACTCCCTGGGAGACTGAGCCCAGCAGGGAATTCTCCAGGGAAGAGGACCAGCCAATACTCAGAGCAGCTGAGGATATTGGTGTACCAGACAGGGAAGGGGATCTGGACAAGGCACCAGGAGCAATGTAGCTTTCTTCTTCTTTGCCGGTACTGACTTGTGTTGACCATAATTCTGAACTATCAGTTCTAATAGCTGAGTCATAGAATGTGTGGGTTTTTTCTATGTAGGTAGCAGTGTTTACAATGATAACTGATTTTTTCCTCCTCCTACCCATATTTTATGTCCATTATTTCTTTTTCTTTTTTTCTATGTTGAGTAAAACCTTCATTTTGTGGTAGAATATAAGCAATGATAGAGGGCCTCCCTCTTCTAAATTTGAAACAGAAGATAAAGTGGCAACATGCATTCATAGATGTTTTAAGACTAGCCATCCTTTCATTCCACTAACAAATTGCACACCCCTGGGTTCATTTTGCTGATGTGCACACAGGCTATTTGCATGTGTATGTATAATGAGATTGATCTATACCCCTTATTTTGTGATGTCCTCATTTAGTTTTTTTTTTGTACCAGTTTACATTCCCACCAACAGTGTAGGACGGTTCCTTTTTCTTGGTGTGGATTTCTTTTTATTTATTTATTTATTTATTTATTTTTATTTTATGGCTGTGTTGGGTCTTCGTTTCTGTGCGAGGGCTTTCTCTAGTTGCGGCAAGTGGGGGCCACTCTTCGTCGCGGTGTGCGGGCCTCTCACTATCGTGGCCTCTCTTGTTGCGGAGCACAGGCTCCAGACACGCAGGCTCAGTAATTGTGGCTCACGGGCCTAGTTGCTCCGCGGCATGTGGGATCTTCCCCGACCAGGGCTCAAACCCGTGTCCCCTGCATTGGCAGGCAGATTCTCAACCACTTCGCCACCAGGGAAGCCCCTCATTTAGTTTTGATATCAAGTTTATGTTAGTCTCAGAAAATGAGTTGAGACAGTTTCCATCTTTTCCATCCTCTAGGAGAGTTGAGGAGACATGCAAGCTACCCATTCCTTAAAGGCCTGTAAATCATTTGGGCCATGGTTTTTGTTCATTTGTTTGTTTGCTTTGTTTTGTTTGTTTAGTTTTTTTTCTTTTGCTGATTAGATTGTAACAATTTAATGTAATGATTATAAATCTATTCAAGTTTGTATTTCTTCTTGAGTCATTCTTGATAAGTTATATTTTTCTAGATATTGTCCATTTCTCATGTCTTTCCTTATCTTTGTTCTTTCCTTATTTCATTTTTAGTCATTTATATCCTCATTTAATTATTTTCTTCTTTTTTGTTGCACTTCTTTTATTGTTCTTTTCTAACTACGAATCAGATAGTTTTCTCATTGATTCTAAGACTGGATTCTTTTCTAATATATACATTTAAAGCTATAGATTTATTTCTATGAGCTATTTTAGTTTCATCTATGAATTTGATATAGACTTTCCTTCATCAATGGTTGGTTCTAAAAATGTATTATGTCTATCATATTTTTCTACTTAAACTATGTTTTATTTAGAATCAGCTTTTAAGTTTCTGAATATATTGGGAGGTGTGGCTTCATTTCTGTGGTTGAGATGAAGTTCTCAACTGGGTTAAGAAAATGCCTGTCTAACTTCACTTCTTCACTATTTGTTGAAATTTGCTTTGCTTTGCTGCCTAAGACATAGTCAATTCTGTAAATCATCCATGAATTCTTGGAAAAAAACTTTTTTCCCTGAAAATTGGATGCATGTTTCTACTGATGTCCTTTAGATCAAATTATGTATGCCTTTACTAATTTTTTTCTGCCCGTTTAATCTAGCAGTCATGGAGAGAGATGCACAAAAATCTCCCACATTGAGTGTGCCGTGGCCACATGAAGATTTTGATTCTAATTGAGATGAAAGCATTTCTGGTAGTTGTACAGTAGAATAATTTCAGGAGTTCATTTCCTAGTTCCCTTAACTTATTTTTTATATTTTTGGTTTGCTACAATATAAAGTCCTGAAGTCACACATTATGTGGGACCCTCCATAGCCAAAGCATGGGGCTACTAAAGTTTGTAACAGATATTGCACGTTTATTTCTGAATACAGATCTTGGCTTTTTCCTTTATGTATTTTGTCTGCTGGCTCTCAATTTTTGTCATATGGAGATGCACATTCGCTGAGCGGGGACTTCTGGCTGTGATACGTGTCTGTACATTTTTATCTAGAATTGCAGGGCAGTCATATGTATAGGCATCTCCTTCCCCACCCTCACCCCCAAAAATGTCACATTGTAGAGCAGGAAATCCCATACATGGTAAACTTGGCTATACTGTGTCCGGCCAGATAATTTTGTGAGGAAAAACAATTAGATGAGAAGTATGGTGTCAGTGTGCCCTTCTGTAAGAATAGAAGTGATAAGCATTTATCTACTACACCTTGAATTCTGGATCTGGTCCTAGTAATATACATGATATTCCTGCCAACTATCTAATGGCCCATTAAACAGTTTCATTTAACGACAGCAAAAATATTGAACATCTGCTATTCCAGAGACTAAGAATAAGCAGTGGATAAAACACGCCAAGTTCCTGACTTTGTGGTGCTTATAGATGAACGAGAAAATATATACCTTTTTTAGTAGACAGCGTTAGTATTGGTATGAGTATAATATGTATTCTAAGTATAATAATTGCTATTGTAGAAGTGTAACTCAGGCTGATAAGTACTAAAGGGGAAAACAAAGCAGCGAATAGGAATTGGAAGTTTTATCAGGGGACATTTGCAAATAGAGGTAAAGTGGGAGCCTGTGGGAGCCTCATGAAGAAGGGGGTTTTGAGTGCAGACCTGGGGGGACAGAGGGTGCTAACTACACAGTCTTCAGCTGTCAGAGTGAGAATATTCCAGGCAGAGGGAACAGAAATGCAAAGACCTTGTGTCTGGAGAATTCCAGAAAATAAAAAGGAGAGGTATCATTGAAGCGCTTTGTGGGGAGTGCCTTTACCTCTCTCTGATTCTCTTTACACATCCCATGTATGCAATAATTGGGACACAGAGATCCTCATAATATATTCCTAACAAGAATAAGAATAATTACCATTCATTGACTACTTTGTGCCAGACATTTCTTTTTTGTAAACTTTCTCCTATTTTTAAAATGTCTCAGAAAGCCTGACATATTAATTCCTTTTTATATGCTAAAAGAAAAATCTTAGAAGTCTTGAGTACTTTGCTCCAGCACATAGATAGAAAATGCTGTATCTAAGATTGGAATCCAGTTTGAATTTCACTAGTTTTTGTACTGTTTAACATTGCCATCCATGAGCAGCTGATTTTGATGATTAAGCCATTTAAAGTACATGGGTATTTATCTACTTCCTATGGAAACTCAAACTACAAGTTGGTTAAATCAGTCAAACATCCCGAGCAAAGGTTATTACCTATATGTAGTTATTTTCTCTTGAGAAGTGGGTAATTCTTGATGCTGTCTGCTTCAATCACGCCTTGGAAATCATACTGGAATATCTTTTGCCAAGTATTTGTTTTTTCTGATGCACATACAACCCTTGATTCTCCCATGCGGGGAAGGTGCAGTGGTGTTCTGAAGCCGGCCTGCACTGATTCTGGAGGGTCCCATCTCTGAGTTTAGTGATGTCACGTGGTCGGTTTTAATTGGCCATGCCCAGAGTATTTGTACCATGATGACAGGCAAACACACGATAATTCAAAGATTCCATTCCCACCCCACCAGAGCTGATTGTTAAAAATTCACCAGCGCTCCACTTGGTAAACAGTAATGGAGTAGTCTTATCATTCAAAATTCTAGAAAATTTTAATGTTTTGTTCATCACCATTTAGCACTGTGAAGAAAATAATTCCTCAACAACAACATCCTCTAGGTAGGATGCTGTGATTGTCATAGAGTTAAAACCCAAAATGTCAGTGGTTACACACAACAGAAGTTAGTTTCTTGCTCATAAAAAGTTAAGAGAAGGGCTGATGGGTGGAAGGCGCTTGGAGGAACCAAGGCTCCATCACTGTCACCATCTTGGTAGGCGGCTCCCTCAGTCACCAAGCTCCTGGGCATCAAGCTGGCAGAAGTGACAGAACATGGTAAAAGGCATGTGGGCATTTTTCATGAGCCTGGTCTGGGAAGCTCAAAAATGAAGTCCACTCACATCTAAGGAGAAGAGAAAACTGGTTTCAGCTAGTCAGTCTGCACGACAATGAAAATATGCCCTATCTTAATACATGTGTCTTTGTCATATTAATGAACTCATATTACTGTGAGAAAGAGGTTTGTATAATGTTGAAGTTGTATTAGTTCATGTGTCTTTTTTCCTAGGCAAAGAGAGTCAAAATAGTGGGAAAAGAAGTAGGATAGTCAGCAGGAAGAGCCCCGGGTCAGTAGCTGGGAAGGCAGAACCCCGTCAACCCCGTCACACAGTTGGAAACCAGTGCCTGCCCAGAACTCCTGTCCCAGGAGCAAACTAGCCTGGCCCGGTTCAGACTCCTGTCCTCCGCCTGGGCCGTCCAGATTATCAGCTGAGGAATTAGTTGTTGTTGTTCTTAGTGCCCTGGTGATGAAGTTCTGTAGACTTTGAGTAGACTGCCTCAAAACTATATTTCCCATAACTCTGCTATTTTTAGTGTGCTATCTTAGAGATCCATATAGCACATATACACGACATAGCTGATCCACCCATAATTAGCCAAAAGAAAGTCACAGTGCCCAGTACATTTTCAGAATATAAAATACATCAAAGTTTAGACCATTTAAAATCAAAGCATGTGGAATTATTTAACAAAAAATGTGTTAAAAATCAATATTTTATATATGTATGGATTTGAAATTAGACAGCCCTGGCTTTTGATTTTCCAGATCATAAGGGAGTTAATTTAGGAACAACCTTCGGTGCTTCTTTTTGAGGGAGGAGAGGGATTGCTTAATGAATCACCAGCTGTATCCACAGATTCCTCAAAAGTTAATTGAAAATTTCACCATGAGACCTTTCTTTAAGAGCGAAAAATGAGAGGACTGTTGGCTTTATTAGATTAACCTCCCTCTTGGACTGCATGCTGATAAGCACAGGATGCTCTGCGATGTCATTTGTTTTACTTCTTTAGGCTTTTCCGTGGCTCCAACGATTCCCTGGGCGCCCACTGACAAACCTGGAAAGTCATGGGAAGTCACAGTTTCCTGAGCATCCAAGTTAATAAATCAAACCCAATGATGTTTTCTAAACAGGTTTGAAAGTGGAGGATATCTCCTTTCCATTATTAATGAGCCCTCACAGACAGCCATACTCCAGAGCAATTTGTCATAATTTCAGAACCCCAGGTGTCCCTTTGTGTTCGCGTCACTGGGAAGGGAACGTTTTGTGAGTAGCTATCTGATTCTTCTAACACCATTCTTGCAAAGACTGCTGAAGAGTTTTATGAAAACATATGATTTTAAAACATTGAGCTTTTGTCTAATGCTAATGAGCAATGAAAACACAGTTCCCCAAGTCTGCTGCTCTCCCCTCTCCATATGTGTACACATATATATGTAAAATCTGGCTTTCAAGACTCACTGTCTTTTGTCTTTGTCTTGAGCCTTTATGGGACATTTACAACTTTATCATGGTCTTGGGCAAGTCACAGACTCCCTCAACATAGTTTTCTTTGCCTACACAGCAGGGATGGTTATGCCTGGTGTTTGTGAGAATAAAGTTTTGCAAAGTGTCAAGTGAAATAGAAATGAAAATAGCATTGGCACAATTTGCTGTGCTGTCAGAGGAATAGAGCATCTTTCCAAAGATGAAGTAGACCCTTATGGTACGATCTTTCCAGATGTGGCTTACGGTCGGTCACATTTTTGTGCATGCAGAGTTACTTTTACTTGCCTGAGACTTACATCAGATATATCTTGAGAGAAGAACATACACACGGTTATCTGAACCTGTAATTGTGAGCCACATTCTAGAGTGTTCAGTGGTTCAACATTTATTTTCTGCCAATAGTAAAATTTTAATGTAGTGGTAAATATACTGTTGTCAAGACCAAGTTTGTGTGCCTGATGCACAGTGAGGCCAAACAAGTCGGAGTTGGAGCAGGGCAATGTTTATTGCAGGGCCAAGCAAGGAGAATGGGTGGCTCGTGCTCAAAAGACCCAAACTCTCCAGTGGGTTTCAGGGAAGAGTTTTTGTAGGCAAAACTTGCAGGGAGGTCTGCTGGGTTGTGTGACCTTCTTCTGATTGATTGGTGGGGAGGTAACAGGGTGGTGTTCGGGAATCTCAGTCATCAGCCGTCAGGCTCCAACCAGTGTGGGTTTCACACGCCTGTGCTCAGCCGCAAGTTACCTTCCTCCGTCTCTGTGCGGGGGCTTAGTTCCTGTAGAAGAACTCAGAGATATGAATCAGATTGTTCTGTGTATCCCCTCAGGAGGCACCAGGACCCTGCCCCATCCCTGCACTGTTGTTTCTGGACTGCCTTTCCCTTGTTTCTGTATTCCCTCACTCATCTAGTTAGTAACTGCTTGAAATGCCCTTTGGAACTCAGGGAAGGTCTAGGAGGCTGAAACCTCTTTCCTACAAACAAGAAACAGGGGACACAGAAAGGCTTTTGTACTCAGTAGGGCCCCACAGGGTTCTGTCCAGTTTCAATATAAGTTTGTACAATTCCATTACAGGTGCTTTGGGTGGTGTTTATAGGAAATAGAAAGGGATGATTTTCAGGTCCAGGACAGACAACTCACTTTGCTAATCACTATATTAGTAAGACAAAGACTATGACAGCAACAATTCCATACACAATTTTGAGTTGCCAAGAGAAAAATCTCTCTTCCATTGCACAATCTTTATATTTACCCATCATCAGGTCTTTTAGGAATGAATGTCACTGATGACAAGGAAAAAGGCTCAGCAATAAATTGTGGAAAATGATCACTGTGTCATATAAACAATTGATGGCATACATATGTTCTGTTACATTAGGTTAGCAGAGTCATCACGACATGGAAAACCAATTTCATTAGGCTGTTCTCCAAAACTTGGAATGGCTTTCTGCCAAAATTTAACATGTAAAGTTTAGTTGGCATTATTCAGTTAGAAGGGGCTTAGTGCCATGGTAAAACATTTAAGCCTTTGGTAGAGATTTAAAGAAACAGGAAAGGATGGATTGTTAGTAATTATGTTGTACAAAATTACCCATCTATATCTAATTGTCATCTGTTTTACTACTATGCAGTCTTGAGTAAGGCATCAACTCTCTTTGCTTTTCCTGCAGTCTCTAAAAAGTGTTTGTATTAGTTGTCTAGCACAAAGAGGACTGAATGGGTTTCCAGCAATAGGTCTAGTGACTTTTCCATTGTGTTTCTTTCAGGTTGCTTTCAGCTATGTAACATATTTCGATCCCATGAAATGGAAATTGACCAGTGCTTGCTGGAGTCCCTCCCCCTGGGCCAAAGGCAGCGGCTGGTAAAACGCATGCGCTGTGAACAAGTCAAAGCCTACTATGAAAGAGAGAAGGCTTTTCAGAAGCAGGAGGGGCTCCTGAAAAAGCTGAAGCATGGGAAGAATCAAAAAGTTCATTTTAACCTTGCTGACATGATACAGGATGCAATTATCCACCATGATGACAAAGAAGGTAACGACAAAATCGTTTTCTGATGTAGTGCTTCATATTTTTGGTCTGTTGTTTTTTGGTGGGTAAGTGGGAGATAGAATTTCTTTTAAATATTAGAGGGTTTCTTTTAACTGTCTGAAATATTCAAGAAAAAAGTACTCTTTTCAGTGAACATAGTTAAAAGTCCCAAGTCTCCTCGTAAAAGTGAAAAAAGGGCAAAATTTTCGTAAAATCGTTGTATATGTTTTTTAAAGAATTACCTGCCTGAAAAGCAAGTTGTTGATTCAAATCGATAATGAAACTTTTTCCCAATGAAATTGTTTCCTTGATGATGAGATCGTGTTGTGAAATTTATTATTTCATACCTGGATTTATATATAGTAGTGAAGTCACTTCCCCCCAAAACTCTTGGGAGAGAAGAATCAATCGGCTTATCGCTTAAAGTTGGTTGGCTTGTTGTATCAAATTTTATTAAGAATACTCAATCCAAATTTCAGTTGCCTTTACAAGATTATGAAGTTTCTTGATTTTTGTGTATTCTTTTGTATGAATTTTTTTTGTTTGTTTTTGGAATCTACTTTCCAAAGTTCTAATGTGAGAGAGATTTTCCAGCTGTAGGTATACATGGAGAAAGCTTCAAAGAAGCAAATATAAGTTAATTTATCTTGATTGGCTCTAAAATTACTGGTTGAGTTAACCTAAAGCAGGTATGCAACGAGTACAGACCCATGACCCATTAACTACATTTCAAAATCAAAATCTCTGAAAAACAAGGGTTTTTTTTGTAACTCACTCAGTGGCAGAGTCGTCCCAGAGCTATTTATATTTTTAACCTGTCCAGTCTGGAAAAATAATAAGTTTAATAACATTGGTCCCAAAGCTTTCAACAGGAATTGTGGATCTAAGAAAACTGACAGCCCATCCTATACAATAATAGCAATAATAAGAAGACGAAAGTAGTTCTTTTTATGGTTTTGTGTGGGCATGCTAGTCAAACTAGAAGACTCTGAGAAGCTCTGAGATTTTTTTTTCTTAAAATGGAATGAGTGGCAGAGACTCTCCTGGCTGGGAAGGACCTAAGAGATCATGTCGTACAACCTCTCCTCTTACACGTGAAGGAACTGAGATGCAGCCAAGGCACCACATCCTCTAGAAAGCTGTCCCAGAGCACTTTTACCTCCTATTTTATTATTCTCTTCTCACTTATAGCTCTTCGTTGAATGACCATCTGCTCTGTGAAGCTATAAGCCCCTCGAGGGGCAGGGGACTGTCTGTCAGGTTCACCACACCCCTTGCCCCTTCTAGGACCTTCCAGTAGTGTGGAGGGAAAGAGTGAGCAAGTTTACCCAGAGGTAAACTAATTGTTGGAGAAATCCTAAATTAGAACGCAGGTGGATTTAAGCCCTGTATCGATTTAACAGTAAAGAAACAACAAGAAAATATTTACAAAGTTATAAAAACTTCTGTGTAAAATA
The DNA here is from genome assembly GCF_028021215.1 of Eschrichtius robustus. Taxonomy (NCBI): domain Eukaryota; kingdom Metazoa; phylum Chordata; class Mammalia; order Artiodactyla; family Eschrichtiidae; genus Eschrichtius; species Eschrichtius robustus. The sequence goes on from NC_090841.1 coordinate 78,349,650, forward strand.
ACTACAGGAAAAGAATAACACCTAAGTTAGTGTTAAAAAGAAATTAAGCATAGTAAAATAGTAAGCCCAGAGAACAAGAGGAATCTATTATATATTATATTGTGTTATGTATTATAATACTTTGCAAAGACACTGAAGTCATAAAATCTGAGTTAATACTTTTTACGGAGTTGCTATAGGCTTGGAACTGTGCTGTCACTTGGGTGACCAAAGAGCAGGAAGAGAGGTGAATCCTATCTTCAGGAAGACTCCAATCCAAGTACAAAGAGAGAAAAAAACCTCAATAAAATAGAAAACAATAAATGAGTAAAAATGAAGTCTGGTGGAAGCGGAGTAGTTGGGCAGAGTTTTTTGGTGACTGTGATTTTTGAGAAACTCTGATCTTGATGGTTGCTTAAAGCTTAGATCTTTGAAGGAAGGAAAGAAGAAAACCCTACCCTTGGGCAGCAGTGCAGGTGAACAGCTTCAAAGAAGTGAGAGTCCCACACAAGGAGGTCTGTCTGAAAGGAGTGGAAAGTGAAGATATTAGCTGCAAAGATGGTTTTAAGTAGATAACTTTAGTGGGGATGCTTCAAGGTCTGGTCTTAAAGCAGAATGCAATGGGAATGATCGTATAGACCTAAGAAGAAAATTCACATGCTACAAATGGTTTTAAGCAAAGGTTAATCAGGGATAAATATACGTAGGGATGCACTAAAGGGTGAGAATAAGAACTGGAAGCAAAGACACCAACTAAGAATCCATTGATGAAACGTTAATGGAGTGAGCTTGGTTGAGCTTGGTTGGGGTAGTAGCAGTGGGAATTGCGGCAAAAGAACAGACCCAACAGTCCTATTCCATGGGAAAAGTACACTCATTCATCAGATATCTACTGAGTCTTTATTATGGTCCAGACAGCTATGAATGGAATAGACAAAATCGCTACCTATACGATGCTCAACTGTCTTGTGTGGGTGACCACAGATAAAAAGATAAAGTTAAACATGTAGTTTGGTAGATAATGATAAATGCTGAGGAGTCCACAGTTACCTCCTGAAAGTGTATCAGGAAAGGAGCCTTTCAGGTGAGGTCAAAGCCCCTGATGGAGAAACCAGTGTGATAGGAGCGGATGAATAAATGAGGAGGGCAGAAGGAGAAGAGCCAGACCACATGGGGGCTGGGAGGGTCATCAAAAGGACTCTGGCTGTTGTGCCCAGTGCCTGCTGAAGCCATTGGGAGATTTGAGCAGAACAGAGACCTGGTGTCACTTATGAGTTAACAGAAGCAGCCTGGCTGCCACATTCTGAACTGATTGAAGGATTTTGAGGGCAAAAGCAGGGAAACCAGTCGTGAGGCTCTGTTGATAAATTCAGCAAGAGATGATGGTGGCTTGGACCAAAATGGAACAAGGATGTGGTGAGAAATAGTCAATTTGGGGGTATATTTTTAGAATAGAGCTGACAGGAAATGCTAATGAACTGGTGATTGGGAGCATAATAATTTTCTATTACTGCCGTAACAAATTACTACAAACTTAGCAGCTGAAAATAACATAAATGTATTATCATATAGTTCCATAGGGCAGAAGTCTGGTGTGGGTCCCACTGGGCTGAAATCAATGTACCATCAGGGCTGCTCCCTGTTTGGAGTTTCTAGGGGATACTCTGTTTCCTTGACTTTTCCAGTTTCTGGAGGCCATCTGCATCCCCTAAATCTTAGCCTCCTCCTCCATCTTCAAAGTCAGCAACGGTAGATTGAGTCTGCCGCTCATGGTTCGAACTGTTGTTTCTTTTCTGTCCTTGCTTACATCTCCCTGACCAAATGTTTTGCCTTCCTCTTCCACTTCTAGGGACTCCTGTGATTACATTGGGCTCACCTGGATAATCCAGGGTGATCTCCCTATTTTAAGGTCAGCTCATTAACACTCTTAATTCCCTCTCTCTAGATAATGTAACATACTCACATGCATAACATCAGAGGGCAAAATTATGGAACCAAAATCCTACCTGCCTTTTTAAGGAACCTCCATCCTGTTCTCCATAGTGGCCCAGCAATCCCACTACTGGGCATATACCCTGAGAAAACTGTAATTCAAAAAGAGTCATGTACTAAAATGTTCACTGCAGCTCTATTTACAATAGCCAGGACATGGAAGCCACCTAAGTGTCCATCATCGGATGAATGGATAAAGAAGATGTGGTACATATATACAATGGGATATTACTCAGCCATAAAAAGAAATGAAATTGAGTTATTTGTAGTGAGGTGGATGGACCTAGAGTCTGTCATACAGAGTGAAGTAAGTCAGAAGGGGAAAAACAAATACTGTATGCCAATGCATATATATGGAATCCAAAAAAAAAAAATGGTACTGATGAACCTAGTGGCAGGGCAGGAATAAAGACGTAGACATAGAGAATGGACTTGAGGACACAGTGGGGGAAGGGTAAGCTGGGACAAAGTGAGAGAGTGGCATGGCCATATATACACTACCAAATGTAAAATAGATAGCTAGTGGGAAGCAGCCGCATAGCACAGGGAGATCAGCTCGGTGCTTTGTGACCACCTAGAGGGGTGGGATAGGGAGGGTGGGAGGAAGGCTCAAGAGGGAGGGGATATGGGCATATATGTATACATATAGCTGATTCACTTTGTTGTACAACAGAAACTAACACAGCATTGTGAAGCAATTATACTCCAATAAAGATGTATTAAAAAATAAAATCCTACCTGCTATGGGGAGTGAGAGGTTCATGGATAATATCAAGTTTGTTATGCCCTGAACAATCAGAAAAGCTAAATGCTCTTAACTGTGTTAGGGGTGCCTCTAGGAAGTGAGAATAAGAAAGGGGGTGTCGTGTTGGCTGGAGATACAAACTTCAGACACATGAACATATAGCCCAACGATTCTATAATATCACTTAGGGAATGAGTTTAGATAACATTATAGGAAGCACAAGGACTGAGTCCCAAGGAATTCCAATATTAAGAATTGAGTGAAATGAGGTAGAGCCACCAGAAGAGGAAAGGAGAAAAATGAGGTGAGGGTGCTTTTCTTGGAGCTAAATGATAAGAAATTTTCAAGGAGGAAAGAGTGATCAACTGTTTCCAGAGCTCCTGCTCAGTCCCACTGGAGGAAGACTGAGACTTGACCATTATGGTTAGAAATATGGAGATGATTAGTTTTGGTGAATTGTAAAAAGCAGAAATCTTAAAGGACTGAGTTCTAACAGAGGGGAAAACAGAAATGGACACGGAAAATATACAGAGCCCTTTAAAGGAGTTGTTTTTTCAGTTGAAGTATAGCTGATTTATAATGTTGTGTTAGTTTCAGGTGTACAGCAAAGTGACTCAGTTATACATATATATATATTTTGAATTATGTTCCCGGATAGATTATTACAAAATATTGAGTTCCCTGTGCTATGCAGTAGGTCCTTTTTGGTTATCTCTTTTTTTATCTAGTAGTGTGTATATGTTCATCCTAAACTCCTAATATATCCCTGAGGAGAGAAATGATAAGGGACTCCTACAGAGGGAAGAGAAACCAGGGGTCTTTTTAATGATGGGAGAAATAAACAGCTTAACAGAATAACAGAATAACAGCTTGCAGATGCTGATGCGATCTGACACCTAGGTGGAGGGTTTGCTTTAGCTAAGACCAACGATAGCAGTAGTTCTCAGCCCTGGCTGCATGCTAGGGTCATCTGGGGAGATTATATTTTTAATTTCAACATCTAAGCCCTACCCGTAAAGATTCGGATTCAGTGTGTCTGGAGTGGGGCGAAGGCAGTTTTCAACAACGTCTCAGGTGTCGTGGTGCCCAGAGAGGGTTGAGAAGCTCCAGTCTAGGGTCATGGGTGGAAGGATGTGGTGACGGGTGCTCATGGAGGCTCCTCCTGCGTCATACGCTCACTGATGGAAGAGCTGTGGCTGTCAGCTAAGAGTGGGGCTGGGGAGGAGAAATTGCAGCTTAAGGAAAGAGGGGAACATGGAAGAGTGGGGGGAATGAACGGACCAGAGAGAGGCAGTATGAACAAAAGGACTTATAGGTAAAATTAGATCTGAACAATAAAGAAGAAAGATCACAGGTTGTCATGGCCTCTCCATTTCTTTGTTTTTATTCTTAACTCTTTGATTTACTACCCTAAAATTTTCCTGTAGCTCCACAGTTTGCTTGGTGTAGTGACCCATGTAAGGTATTCAGAGTGATGGGTACAACAGGAAACGGAAAAAAAAAAATCACACACACACACCATAATATTCTTTGCACTCCTGCCATGCACGACGAACTGTAATAAACCCTTCCTATACACCACCCTGTTTATTCTTTAGGGCAGAAAAACACAAGCATTTTCTGAAGATTCTTAGAGAAGCATGTCCTCCAATACAACTTACGTAAATTTATTTCTCCCAGGAAAGACTTTCTGTTACTGATGGAAGCAAAGGTGATGTTCAGTAACTGAGGTCAGCATTAGCATCAAATGATGAAGAAATAGTTGAATGACTTAGAATTCTGCAAGAGTTTTAATTTGGAATAAATGTTTAACATTTTAAGTATATACATTATTGCAATATAAAATAAAAATTTCTGTCCACGGAGGTTGTCTTAGCTCAGGGTGCCATAACAAAATACTCTAGACCTGGTGGCTTCAACAACGGACATTTCTTTCTCACAGTTCTGGAGGCTGGAAAGTCTAAGAGTAGGATGCTGGCCAGTTCAGTTCCTGGTGAGGGCTCTCTTCCTGGCTTGTAGGTGGCTACCTTCTTACTGTGTCGTCACATGGTGGAGAGAGAGAGTGCTCCTGTCTCTTTTCTTTTCTTATAAGGGTACTAATCCCATCATGGCAACCCTATCCTCATGGCCTTACCCAAACCTCCCGAAGGCCCCCCAATCCTAATGTCACATTGAAGGTCTTCAATGTATGAATTTGGGGGGGGGACACAAAAATTTAGTCCATAACAGGTGGTATATTCATTTTATACTTGGAGCTGACCCAAGAATGAAATATCTATCTATATCTATCACTTCTTTGAGTCTCTCATCTACCTTGGAAAATTCCACCTGAGTACCAATATACCTCACTTTATCAGAGGAAAAATATTAATTCCTTGCAAATGGAAGATATTAAATTGCATTGAAGGGGTGAGTAATCTCTTCAGAGACATTAAAACCTCTCTAGCACATGTTTTACTTCTTCTGGAAATGTATCCAGGGCAAAGTTTTCATTTAGTCATGGTAGTCATATTTTCATTTATTCTTAAGCTACCCAAATAGTCCAATGTACACATTTATACAACTGAGAAAGTTAAAAATATTGCCATAAGAAAAACTCTTTCCATTTAAATTATTGTTAAAAACTTTGCAGAGTGTGTATTTGTGTAAATTATTTTATCTCTTATTTTCAAGTTCTTTCACTGGCTTGCTGAGTGTAAAGGATCAAATATACTTTTTCAAAGGATGACATGCTATTTGTGCTAAGGTTTATAGTATCTCATTAACAAGCAATTCACAGATTTTTGTTTAACTTTCTAAATGTTGCATTTTTGTAAGTGTAAATTTAGTATCTTCGACACTTTATTGTTCTCTTCTGAGAGCTGGTGATTTTTTAGTGTGTAATCTGTCATTTTAATGTACTCCATCAGTCTAAAATGGAGTACATTTTAGATTCAATAATTCTTTTCCATCTAGAAAGGAAAATTTGTTCTAAATTGTTTTAGGGGTTTCAATTTAATTGTCTTTGAGTTATACCACATTAGAGAGAGAGAGAGAGAGAGTAATTTTCCCTATATGCAGAGAATATTTAAATGAGAATGCAATTCCTCTGTTAGAATTGCTACTCCCAAATATCAGGTTTTACTAATTAGTCCACAATATGTTTTTACTAAAAGTAATATAAATGGCAATGGAGTGACTTCATTATGCTTTTACTATTTAGCATTCTACAGATGTTTTCAACACTGTCTGTGCTTTATATGATTTTAGTCACTTAATTCTTCCAGCAGCCATATTCAGTAGGTAGGATATTCTCCCCGCTATATGGGTGAGGATAATCAGCCTTAGAAGAACTAATTACCATCTCAGGTCTACATGAGTTGAGAAGCCATGTTTTTGTTCATAACACTACACTGTCTCTCACGTTGATTTCTTTTTTTAAAATCACTTTATTGAGGTATGCTTGACAGAAAAAAACTTGTACACATTTAATATATACAACTTGATGAGTCTGGAGATAAGTCTACCTCTGAGATACCATCACCAGAATCAAGGCCATAAACATCTACCACCTCCAAAAGTTTCCTGCCACCCCCTTCATTTTTTTAATTAGATTGTTTTTCTTTTGTGGTACGAGCACTTAATATATCACCCCTCTAGCTTATTTCTCATGCTAAAATGAGCTAAATCATCCACTTCACAAGTTGATTTCCTTCCATTTGCCATTTGGAATTCTTGCTTTCTCTTGTCTAGTGGAGATTTCCGTCCACTGTTAAGGGAACGGCCAAAGGCACGGACAGATATTCTTTATGCTCTGGTGTTTTCCTTCCTCTTTCCCTGATCAGCTCCCCTCCCTTTTTTTCTTTTTACAATTTAAGATAATTTATTAATTTAGATACCAAATATCTACTGAGGGCCTGTTTTATTCCAGATGCACAAGGCACTTGCAAGCACAGTTATAGACCTGTAATGTCAAACTTCAGTTGTATCTCCATTTTCCTTAAAATTCTGAGTCCTCACTTAGGAAAAGAGGAAACTATCAAATTAAAGCAATGTGAGACTCTGTTTCCTTCTCCTGTCTCTCCAGCCCCTGGTCTTCAGTTCCTTGGAGGGCTATGGTCTAAGGTCCATGGTCAAAGCTCCGACCTTAACTCTTCTCTTCCTACCCATCCTCCCTGGAAGGTCTCACATTTCACCTACTCTAATGATTTCCAAATCATATCTAGACTTTTCTCCTCAGCTCCAGATGCCACCATTCTGATGCCCTTACATTTCTAACTTATTATGTTCAAAATTGAGTATTTATCTCCATGTATTTCCCTAATCAAAACTTCCTCTTCTGTTTTCTATTTCAGTTAATGTCACCACCATTTCCTTGGTCTTATGGCCCAGAAATCTGGAGGTCACATTGATTTAGGTGCACATTTGTAAAATGCTGAAGGTTGTACCTCCCCTGAATAATTTATGAGAAGTATCATATATCTGTATATTATCCAGAGCCTTCTAAGAATATGCCTAGACTGCAATGAATTCTTACCATATGTTGGATGATCTCCTGAGAGGCTCCACTTAGAGTTTTGTAAGTAAATCATTAAGACCAAGTGTGAAGCCTTGGGTCAAAGAATAAATTTCGTATATTCCTTAAGTGTTTTATATATGAAAAATTAAATGAGACTGTGGTTAACTGAAAGCTCATGAATACTTAGCCCAGCCCTTTCCCTGCATTTACTAGATTGGCACAGAAGTTAAAATTTTGAAGTAGTTGGCTGCCACATAAATTTATTTAACTTTTAAATTTTTAAAATTTTTATAGCATTTATATTTATTAGTATCTAGAGTATAAATGAAGAAGGAACTAATTATAATTTTTCACCGCTACCATCTAATGATGCTGGCTTTATGAAGATGACCCATGTGCTCTGGCACTGTTTCCCCAGTGGAGGCTGTGGATTTCTACCAAATGCAGCCCCACTCTCTTTCCTAACCTCTCCATCACCAGCTGCACAAACAGGCAGGTAGAAAATGAGACAATCCCTCAGTAAATTTAAGCTGATACCTACAGAAATTGATACTGAGACTCTGCCACCTTGAGAATAGTGATCAAATCCAGTAAGTAGGTACCCAACCCTTGTTCCCTACTTGCATTCATTCTGAACATAATTGGGTGTGATGTGGTTGAGTACTCTACAAGGATAAATATGTCTAGAACTCAAAGGAGTATATACTTGACATGGAATATAGGTAGACGTTCCCCAAAAGAGTTGGATTCAACCAATAGGAATGACTTGGGTATTAGACATTTGGGGTTGTAAAGAAAATGTAAAGCACCCTTTTGTCTTTAAGGAAGAAATAGGGAGAAAGAATATTCCCAGTGGAAAGACATAACAGTATATTGTTGTCTGCATCTTCCATGTTCTAAAGCAGTACCAAGCTTGGGCAGAGTGAAGGAAATGGCAAATTTATCAGAACCATCCCTATCTTGTTAACTTCTCAATGATATGGGAACAGACACCCTCTAAGCTAAGCTGAGAATGAACCTGTTCCTCTCACTTGAAGGGGAGTCAGGGTATGTGGGAAGATGTAACTCAGATAAGATATTTTCTGGGGGCAGACACAGGAACAAAAGGACCACGTCTAGATTTTAGAGAAAAGGGTGAGATTTTAAGGTCCAGGTGTGTGTCTGCATCAGAGATCTGGAAGGCTAAATGTGTATAGCTTATGTACATGCTGAATCCAGCAACCCCAGGCAGTGTTGAATTTCACAGAACTATGTTCATTGGACTGTGATTATTTCAATGAAGGTGACAGCTGCTGGGTAATTAAAGGTGCCCATTTCAACACTGGTTATAAAATCATAAATAGCTGGAAATTAAGTGCCTTTAAATTCTGTGGGATTCTTTATGAATTTAATGAGTGGCTTAATATTTTACCAAGACTGAATTCATACTCCTGAGAATTATTAATTATTTTAACTGCCTGCTATGAAGTCACAACTTTACTGGGTACTGAGAGTGATTGGAAAAATGTAGAGAAAAAATGTGCTTCATAAGCACTTATAATCTAGGTGGAAAGATACACTGTTCTTTAAAAACCAAACCAGAAGTCTATCCATTTAAAAGGAATTGCAGTGGACATTTGTTGGGGTGAGGTGAGGAATAGGTGAATCTGAAACTCTGCTCTTTGGGAAATTTTTAGAGTCTGGTAAGAGGAGAGAAAAGGACTTTCTGGCTGTGAAAAACAGCTTGAGTGCAGGAACAGAGGCAGAGAAAAGCAGGTTTCTTACAGGAGAGCATCATGGTAGAAGCATTGCTGGAAGCTAGCACCAAGGGTTTTAACTCTGCATTTGGAGGATGGGTTGGATCCCAACCTAAAACTTAGGAACCGTGTGTCCCAAGTCAGGGACAGGCCACTTTCCTATTCTTACCTTCCTCTTCTGCAAATAAGGTTAAGAGGCAGAGGGGAACATCTCTCATAAGTGGTTGTGAGGATTAGTTAAATATTACATGCAAAGAATTTACGTCTGTCATGTATTACTACATACATAATAAATATCAGCTGCTATTATGATTTGAAAGGGAATTAATAGATGCTATTGAAACAGGTGGAACACTCTGACCTCAGGACCTTTGACATCTCAAAATCAAATAGAAAAAGGCATTTCTTTTATAGGGAGGGGTCATCAGGGCTAGCAGGAACTTTTGTCGGGGGGAGGGCTCAGAGGGGGGTGAGTAGACAGCATGATGGGTGGGTTAACAGGACATCTTTCTCTCTGGGGGCCAGACTTGTTTCTGGAATGAGCTATTAGTAGAAGATGTCCATAACCTTAGTGTTGCTTAAACAGAATCAGCCAGAGTCCAGGGGTCTGGGGAGAGGAGAGAAGGCTGAGCAGAGCTCCTAGATCTAGACTGCCCTGGAGGACTGCACAAGTGTTTGGAATTAATAATTAGCTGAAGAGCTAGTTGTTTTTCCTGATGATATTGTGTGCTATTATACATGAAAAATCAGGACCTTTTTCTTACTGTTGAAACCAGCCTCCTCATCTTCAGCAGATATCATTCTACTTCTCTTAGTCTTTACAAAGAGATTTTAATATCAGTTAGTGAGTGGTGACCTGAGTATATCAGTGTTCAACGTATTTAATTAATTAATTAACTCATTCATTCAAAATTAAGGGCCTATTCTTTCAAGTGTGTCCAACAGTGGCCTAAGTACTGGGGATACCAAGAGAAATAGAGCCTGGTCTCTGCAGCCTGGCGGAAGGAGAGACGCTGCAGCAGACAGAGGCCATCGGTGCTTAAGGTCTGCAGGGGAGGGTCGTTGGGCAGTGGGACAGTGGGGTCAGGGTGGAGTGGGAGGTGCAGGGGACAAAGGGAATGGCATCTCTTGGTTCTTCTGAGGAAGGAAAATAAGCTAAAACTAAAATTGGTCCAAGACCCGAAGTCCTGGAGGAGTGTAAAATTTCAGAACTGCAGGCACTTGAGTACGATTGGGGTTGGGGAGCTTAGCATTGGTCTTCAGAGACCATGAGCGCTATGCAGAGAGCTTGGGAGGTGGAAGAGAAGAGAGAGGGGATATTGGTCTGACCCAAATGTGTTTAATGGCAGATGAGCGCTTTAGACATTTATGAATCTTCGCATTCCCAGTGTGCACAATGCCACCACTTTCCTCCCCCTGGACAGTGGCTTAAGGCTTTTCCTGGTTATCCGAAGGAATGGCAGCATGGCGGCAAGAGCATCAACATGGCAGCATGAGCTCTTTTAGGTGTCATTCCTTTTTTTTTTTTTTAAATCATTTTCTTTCATGAATATAAGTAAAAATGTAGAAGGGAAATACTGGATTAAAAAGCACATTAAAAAATTAACCCAGTAGTTTTCATATTTTAGCGAAGAAGAAGGCAGTAGTGAATTCTGGTATGTGCAGTAAAATAGTGTCTTATAGTTTTACAGTCTCACTAGTCTATGTCAGTGTCTTGTTCCATATGAGGTTACTTCCTAGACCCGCTCTCTTCTGACTAAGGTGAATGTCTGATGAGAATTAATGGCAGAACCTGAAATCTGTAATTTCTCACTCTGCATACTCTCAAGTTTTAATTAAACTGAAACTGAAAAAAAAAAACCCATTTTAGGTCACTGAATTAACGCTGTGGCTGTGGTCTTCAATCCATCACATTTTAGATAGTATTGCTGCCGCTGGTATAAACCAAGGGTTCTCTGAGTTATTATGCTCAGAAAAGTCTATGAAAAAAGAAAAAAAATGACTGGTAATTTTCATAGGAAAAGAGCACAATCTGTCAGAGTCCCAGTCTGCTGCTGAGGGCACCAGAGCAGCAGCAAGACAATCTGTAGATCGTATTTGCCTTTGACAGTATGACTGTTGTACGCTCCAAAGTAAAATGTTTTACAGGGAAGATGTAGATTTGCCATTTATAAGATCAGAGAAGTCATTTAGTGCATGCAGGAACGGACAGAACAGAATATATTATCAGAGTTTTTCTTGAGGATTTTCAATATGCAGACAATTTCTAGGAAATCAAAACTTATAAATACTGTTTTGTAAAGCAGCTCTTCGGCAACAAAGTCCAAACTCGCCCAGGAGACCCACTCCCTCTGGCCTTCTCAAGGTCATCATTCTCCCAGGTCCCCCTTCATTATCCACAGCACAGGATCATTTGCATAGAAAAAAATACGTTGTAATATTTTCCAAAGTGATAAGAGAAGAAAACTGAACTAAGCCACGTCCCCTTCATTTCACTGGTCACTTTCTGACCCAAACTCCCAGCAATCCCACCAAGCCTGCTACCTGTTCTTATCAACGGCCTCCTTGTTGCCAAGTGCACGGGATGTTTCTAAGTCCCCACCAAGGTCACCTAGAAGCAGCAGATGCCATCCTCCATCATCCCTCCCTTCACTGGGCCTCTAGACCTCTACTTTCTCCTCGGTTCTTTCTCTACCTCACTGGTCCCATCTTCTCAGGCTTCTTTGCAGATGACTCTTCAGCTTTCCAAACTTTGAACTCCATGATACCCCAAGACTTCAGAGCTTTTCTCTTTCTACCCCCCATCTCTAGGAAATCACATTCCATGCCACGTGTATTCTGTGGACCCTAATTTTTATCCCCAGCCAAGATCTCTTCCCTGGATGTCAGACTTCCTACAGCATATCCTGTGGCTTCTGGTACAACCTGCCCATCCTACACTCTTGGATTTCCCTGACAAGACAGCCTCCTCCCCGTCTTTCCAACTCAGTGAATTACTCCATTCTACCAGGTGTTCATGGCCAACTTCTTGGCATCTTTCTTGATGTCTCTCTTTCTCTCCTCCTCTACCTCTGAACGGCTTTCATAATTGGACCACCTCTCAGCACTTCTGCGGCCACTCTCCTCTAAGCCATCATCATCTCTTGCCTGGATCATTGCAGTAGCCTCCTATAGTATCACCTTGTTTCAATCTATTTTCCAGCAGCCAGAATAATCCTTCTAACACTTAAACCCTTTTAGTGCCCCTCTCTGCCTACACATTTTCAGTGGCTTCTAGGCTCACTTAGAAATGGCATCTAAAACCCTTCCCACTGGCAAGAAGACCCTACAGCCTCAGCCCCCATCCTGCCTCAGTCCAGTCAATTTTCTGATGTCACCTTCTCCCCTTTTCCTCTTACACTCTCCTCCTGAGCCACTCTGGGCTTCTTATCTTTCCCCCAAAATGCCACACATGCTCCTACCTCAGGGCCTTTGCACCACCTCTTGTTCTAGTTCTGCATGGATCCTTCATTTACCTCCTTCAGCCCTCTGCTAAAATGTCACCTGATCAGAGAGGTTTTCTGTGATCCTCCGACCTGAACCAGCCTCTCCCCGTATCCCTCTCGCCCTCTCCACTCACCAGGTTTCCTTCTTTTTCATTGCACTTATCACCATGCAACAAATTCCTTGTTTGTTTGTGTCTGTCTTCTCCCAGTGGAATGTAGGACTACGTGAGCAAAAGCTTTCTTTGTTTCAGTCACTGCTGTTCCCTCAGCTTCTAGAACACGGCCTTGCACAAAGTAGATAATCAATAGACATTTGTTTAGTGAATAAGTCATGAGTGAAGTCTCTTCCTCATACCTTTTAAGGTTCCACTTCTCCCGGTCCCCAATGCCATTACCGAGTTGTGCCACCATCTTCTCTAGTCTGGGTCCATGCACTGGTCCCTGAACTGATCACCTTACCTTCAGCTTTGTCCTCCTTCCAACCCACTCATTGTACACAAACCAGGATCGTCTTTCCAAACCACAAATATAATTTTCCTCTCCTCTACTCAAAAGTCTTATGATAATGATATTACTCTCCAAACCCTTTTCTAGTGACTGGTCCTGATTGATCTTTCCAGAGTGATTCCTTAATGCCACCCCCTCTCCCCCACCCCGTCCCACAAAAGCATCTTCCGTCTATTGGGCTCATTCAGCGCCTCAACACCTTGTTCTGTCTCGTACCTAGACTTCATACACTCTAGTGCCGCCACCCACCTCCCCAGCCCTTTCTGTCTGATAATTTCCATTCATCCTTTAGTTCCCAGCTGATTTCTAAACCCCAAGCCTCAGGGCACTTCCTCCGAGAAGCCAACCCTGCCTGCCCAGGGCAGCTCCCAGAGTGGCTCCCCTGTATCACAGCCTGTGTCAGAGGAGGTATAATGACATTGCGCTTTTGCTTCTCTGCACCCAGAACTCATAGTCGGTTCCGTGAGAGCAGGGCCTGATTCTCCTTTCTCATCGCCGGATCCCAGAACCTAACACGGTGCAGTTGCTTAGCTATTAACCTGTTATATTTTGCACGTTTGTTTTGCAAATTAACATAAAATATCTCCACACAGCTATAAATTGCTTCTACAATGTAAAGAAGTCAACAGTTCTTCTCACCTTATTGAACATTAACTTAACATCTGTCTAGTCTAGTCTAATACTTGCTGAAACAGCCAAGGTCAATATATGGTGTCTGGATAAACCGCTCTAGAGTTCTGGAATGCAGGCAGGCTTTGCATAGTTTGCAGGGATTTTTTTCTTGTTGTTTCGTTATCCAAGTAGAGCGAAAGCAAAATTACCACTACGAGCACAATCAAAAATATCTTTTAAAAAAAAATACCTTGAAGCACTTTGTAATCCAACTATTATGTTTCTAGTTACTATATACATATGGGGAATTGTTCTTACCATGATAATAGGAGGATGTTGGAAAAAACCCAAACGCACCTCGTTCCCTTGTGGATTCACTCTACAGATGGTGAGCTGCTTGATTGTGTGGTGGAAGTTCATGCCTTCATCAGGGCCCCAGATTTTACGTATGAATGATGGTATTGTAGCTTATATTATGCACTTGTATAGTGACTTCTTATAACCGTCCATAATAACAGTGATTTTATTAAAATCGGAGTCCTCGCTGGCAAATTCTCATGTGAAGGGTATTTGACAAAGGGATTTTTGAATGAAAAGTGTCAAATGTCTATATGGCCTTTGGTCTCTTTCATGGGGTCATTTCCAAATTAGATTTTCCAAAGTCTGGTCACTATTCTAATTTTTCCTCTTGCATTTTTAATCAAAAACCACACAGGCGTCTAAAACTACTTACGCCCAACGCTACCCTGTTTTTCTATATCCCCGTTCTCCTTGCTCACAAAAATGTCCTCCCCTGCCCTCTACATGCCCATTTGTCAATGTATCACGGGTTTTCCCCGAATCTCCCGTTTGAAACCTCATAGTTACGTTTGATGTTTCCTGTCTAAACTGAACATGAGCCTTTAGCATCCAGTTTCCAGATCCCACTAGTGAGTTTCAGGAAAGGGTTCTGTCCCCCTACCTGCATATTTGTTCAGTTGCCTAAAAGGATTTTTACAGTTTTTACGTCACTTCCCCTTTCTCTGTTGCCTGCTCTTCACTTCTGATATTGTATCAGCTCTCATTCGTTCGTTCATTTATTAACTTTTCTCATTGCATATAGATGCCCAGGAGAGTGTTAGATGCTAGGCAGGCAAGAGTGAGCAAAAGTAGGCAGGGTCCTTGATTGATGGAGCTTACAGTCCAGAAGGAGAATTCATCCCCTTAGTCTTGTTTTGCTAATAGTACTCAGCTTTCTGCTTTCCTCTCATCGAGAATGTGAACGTGAGTTCCCTGTTATTACTCAACCAGTAAATGTAATGCTGTCCCACAGCGATAGGATTTATATATATATATACATATATACATATATATATATATATATGTATGTGTATATATATATATATATATATATATATATATATATATGTATGTATATATATATATGTATATATGTTTTCTCATAAGAGATTTCTAAAGCCATCCAGGTGCTGTATGTTTCCCTCCCTTTAAGTTTTGAGTGGAGTAGCAGGAGTGCAGTTGGGCATTTCAGAGACTCTCTCTCCCTATAACCTTGTTGCTATTCATGGCCCTCCGTGATTTCGTCTTTCCGGTATTATTCTGTGTTTCTCTATTTTGTGCGCCATCGACAGGCTACCCCAAGAGTGGTCCCAGGAGAGCAGCAACACCCACACCTGGGAGCCTGTTAGACATGTAGGCTGGCAGGCCCCGTCCCAGACCTGCTGAATCAGAAACTCTGGGCTGGGACCGGAAGCTGTGTTTTAAGAGGCCCTCCAGGGGATTCTGATGCCTGCTGAAGTTTTCGTTTGATTCTGGAGGTTCTCAACTGGGCATGTTTGTCACACTTAGTCTTGGGATTTACTGAAATTCTCTGTCCAGGGGACAGAGATGCTAAACATTGCACAGTCTTTGGGGGCAATGACAAACAGATAATTGTCCTGTTTCAAACGCCCCGATCATCCCTATGGAGAGCATGATGAATCTGGTCTAACAAAGATGTTGCCAGCCTTGAGTATAGTGGCTGGCTTCCTGCTTCTCTTAATTTCCTCACTCTGTTTCTTATTTTTAACTCCATCTCAAAATGTCTATATTCTATTCATCTTTCAAGGCTTGAATTCAGTAATCTTCCCGGATTTCCTAAGCTGAAATAGTAATATTTCTCCTTGGCAACCCCAAAATGCAATCTCCTTTGCATTTTATTCATGGATCTAGATTCGCTTACTTATATCTGCCTTCTAATATCATTCTTGCTATAAATGCCTTATCTTCCCTATTCTGTGCGACTCAGGACAAGGTTATGTCCTCAGTGACTTTCTGTTCCAAGCAGTGTCTGGCATTATGGTTTAGAGTAGAAACCTTCTCCCTTCCTTCCTCCTTGCAGTAGCCCCTGAGCGCAAGAATAGAGTGCTACTGACTTATTTAGCAATGTCTGGAAATACGAAAGAAAAAAAAAAAAAAAAAAAGGAAAAACCCACATATTACAATCCATGACCAACCTCTCATGGGAAGCAGCTACAAGCAAGAAATCTGTGTCTGATAAATGAGCCGCTTCATGCAGAATTGGTGCATGATATAAAAGCCTATAATTCCACCTCCCACCAGCTGTGTAATTCTAGAAGCCATTTGTGAATACCCTGGGGCAACATAGATTTCTCAATTGCCTCTATTTCCTTCTCAATTGAAACTGATTCTATAAGAAAACAAGATTACCTTCTGGCTCTAATAAAATGAAGATCACAAACACAATTTTATGTCCAAGTTGAATTTTAGAAAGATAAAGCTTGATGTTAAACCTGAGAATTCAGGCCCTCGATGTTCATCCTCTGAATTTCCTTTCCAAGTGGGCAAATGGTAGGGAGCAGCATGCTCTCTGCCTTTGGAAACTCTGCAGGAGTTAAGATGAGTTGCCTTCTTCAAAACCACAGAAAGGGTACATGAACTGGAGGACAACGAGGTGCAACTTGCGGAGGACTTCTTTCCTTTTTTTCACCTTGTGGGATTGTCTTAAGGAGGAAAGGTGTTGTATAAGTCTGCTGGGGCTGCCATAACAAAATGCTGCAGAATGGGTGCTTTAAACACCGGAAGTTAATTTTCTTGCAGTTAGATCAAGACAGGGGTAAATTTGGTTTCTGGTGAGAGCTCACTTCCTGGCTTGTAGGTTGCTGACTTCTCCTGTGTCCTCACATGGCCTTCCCTCAATGCCTGCAGAGAAAGTGAGCTCTGTGGTGTCTCCTTATAAGGACACCAATCCTATCAGACCAGGGCCCCACCCTTATGGCCTCATTTAACTTTAATCACCTCCTTAAAACCCCACCTCCAAATACAGACACATTGAGTATTAGGGCTTCAACATACGGATTTTGGGAGGACACAATTCTGTTCACAAAGGTGTATTTTGGTTGAATTCTTATTTCAAGGAGGCTGTGTTTGTTCTTGGCCCACTGGAAAGTGGACACCAACATGAAATTAGATGTGCAAGAGGTTTTGGGGAAAACACCAGCAAGAAGAAAAGGAGAAGGACCCAGAGGAAGCTGGAGGAGCCTTCAGAACACAGTGCTGGTGTGACCCAGTTGTGTTAGTGTGCTCACGCTGCCGTAGCAAAAGACCACAGGCTGGGTGGCTGAATAACAGAAATGTATTTTCTCATAGTTCTGAAGACTAGAAATCCAAGATCAACAGGTCAGCAGGTTTAGTTTCTTCTGACACTCTCCCTGGCTTGCAGTTGGCCACCTCACTGTGTCCTCACATGGTCATCCCTCCATCCCTGTGTGTCTGTATTCTAATTGCCTCTTCTTATAAGGACACCAATTGTATTGGATTAGGGTCCACCCTCATGACCTTGTTTAACCTTAATTACCTCTTTAAGGAAATTACCTGTCAACAAATCCAGTCACATTCTGGGGTACTGGGGGATTAAGACATCAACATATGAATTTTGAGAGATGCAATAACATCAGTGAAGAAGAGAAGGAAGCAGATGAATTGGTGGGAGAATTTGCCTCATGGTTCTAAGAAAGTTCTCTAAGAGGCTGACGGCTAGTTCTCCAGTCAGATCTGTCCTTGTGTGGGAGGTGCATCTTGCAGGACCAGACCTGCATCAGTACCCCTGCTGCACATGGTCACTTTGCTAGGAGCAGATCATGAGTTACAGTGGCCTTGGTGTGATGTGGGCACAGCAGGTGGGACCATCTGTCTGTCATGCTTCCTTCTCCAGGAGTTCTGAGTAGACATTTTCTTGGACACAGTAAAGCCTTCTGTCACATGTTAAAAAGAACTACAAGAGATTTTTAAGATAAAAGCCCGAAAGACTCCCATCAAGAATAGAGATTCAGATAAGAATGTAAAGGTAGGAACTGCAATCAGCATGTAAGGTGAAGCAAAGTGAGCTAGCACATACTGTCCCCATAATGGGCAGGGTCTAAACCAGGAGACATGAGTAAAATCAGACCTCAGATTCTGAATATTATAAATCAGAATCAGAAAGAAGGGATGACAGTTATTACTAAAAACTGGTTACAGCCTAAACCAAACAGAGAACCAAGTTAAAGATACAATGAAATGTTTGCATCAAAATCATTCCCTAAATTTTAATGTTCATTTATGGTAAAGTCCTAACTTCCTGAAATTTTACAAAATCAATGTTAGAAATTATCAAGAAGAGAACAGACAGCAATTTGTGTTGGATGATTTGGCTATTCAAGTGCCTGATGGCAGTGGTAGTGGGGGAAGGCGTGGTATAGAACTGTGGGCTGGAATTGCTTCCTGGAATAGAATTAACTTTCTGTGAAGGAAATGGAGGTCGTATGTAGTGGGTGGTGCAATGAGACAGGAGGAACATCCAAGGTCAGGTAGCATCTTAGAAAGATACTATTTATCCCATCTGCCCACACTGGTCCTGTTACTTAGTTGTGGATCTCACGGCCGGCCACTTCTATTGGTGATCCTATGAAATTCCAATAGTCAACTGTCCTTCACCAAGAACAGTTGCCAAGTTGATATGGTCCAACCTTGGTTTAGTTGCTTATTCCCAAACTTTAAAGTGAGTTATGTGACATCAGGCTGTGTCCGGTAACACAAGTTCATTTGTAATGACTGATTCTACACTCTGGAAGAATACTATGCAGTTAACTAAGGAGTTGCCTTAAGCATAAATATATACACAGCAAAATAAAATTAGAATATAACTCCAGCTCCTCTGAGAATTTAGTAGACTAATGGCAGTGTCCTACTTTGATAAACAGCCATGGCAGAAGTGAGTTAAGTCCCTGGTCTGCTCTGGCCTCAGGTGTTGGGTATCCTAGATAATTGCAATAATCACACAGACTCTTCTGTGTGTTCCGTGCTGATGTTTCCTTCACATGGAACCATGCCAGGCTGGTCACTTCTTCCTAGAATCACAGTCTGCAAGGTTCAGAATTCCTGCAGCTTCCTAGGAGCTTTTGTCCATTTAAACCAATTATTTTCAAGTTGCACTTTTCCTAAATTCATAGCCGGCATGAGTGGCAAAGACCTTGAACGTAGAAAGAGAATCTAAAAACAATTTGATGGATTTGAACGATGTAGTTAATCCACCAATAGGAAGATTAATAAGGGCAAATGTAAATTCCAAGATATCAGTTCCTTAATTTGGGAGCTGTGGTTTGTTGTAATAATGTGATACGAGTCCATTAATAAAATGGAAGACTGCATTAATAGAAGCAGGGTTTCTAAAACAAGGGAAGCAGAAGGCCTGAGTGATATAATTTAATTTGAGGGCCTTGGTGCATTTACATGTAGAGAAGCCCATCAGGACCATGAGAACAGGGAGAGACCTAAAACCATTTTACATGAGGAAGAGGCAGTGGGACTCAGGGTGTTTGGCTTAGAGAAGAGAAGCTCAGATAGGACAGAATAGCTCAGTTTGAAGTATTGCCACGTAGAACTTACTCTTTTTTTCTTTTTTAATTTTTATTGGAGTAGAGTGGCTTTACAATGTTGTGTTAGTTTCTACTGTACAGCAAAGTGAACCAGCTATACGTATACATATCCCCTCTTTTTTGGATTTCCTTCCCGTTTAGGTCACCACAGAGCACTGAGTAGAGTTCCCTGTGCTGTACAGTAGGTTCTCATTAGTTATCTGTCTTACACATATTAGTGTTTATATGTCAACCCCAATCTCCCAATTCATCCCACCCCCCGCTTCCCCCTTGGTATCCATATGTTTGTCTCTATGTCTGTGTCTCTATTTCTGCTTTGTAAATAAAGTCGTCTATACCAATTTTTTCAGATTCCACATATATTCATTAATATACGATATTTGTTTTTCTCTTTCCGACTTACTTCACTCTGTGTGACAGTCTCTAGGTCCATCCACGTCTCTACAAATGACCCAATTTCATTCTTTCTATGGCTGAGTAATATTCCATTGTATATATGTGCCACATCTTCTTTATCCATTCCTGTGTTGATGGACATGTAGGTTGCTTCCACGTCCTGGCTATTGTAAATAGTGCTGCATTGAACATTGGGGTGCATGTGTCTTTTTGAATTATGGTTTTCTCTGGGTCTGTGCTCAATGGTGGGATTGCTGGGTCGTATGGTAGTTCTATTTTTAGTTTTTTGAGGACCCTTCATACTGTTCTCCATAGTGGCTGCACCAATTTACATTCCCACCAATGGTGTAGGAGGGTTCCCTTTTCTCCACACCCTCTCCAGCATTTATTGTTTGTGGATTTTTTGATGATGGCCATTCTGACCGGTGCGAGGTGGTACCTCACTGTGGTTTTGATTTGCATCATAGAACTTACTCTTATAGCTTCTGTTTCTTCTGGCAACTTAGACTTGTTCACTATGGGATCTGATGGGTAGAGAAGGCCAGGGCTTCGAAACAGAATTTAGCTCCATGTAAGGAAGTGGTTTCAAGTCTTCGGAAGAAACTGCCTTGGGAGATGGCGAACAAGTTGACAATTAACTAAAAGCTTTCAGTGCCAAGGTTTGCTCATCTGTGATAATAGTACCTACACTGTAGACAGTGTGAATGTCAATCTGTAGTCTTGTTAGTATAGGCTACACTGCTCATCAGTAGCCTTTTGTTATTATTTTGTGCATACTTGGATTGCTTGTTCTTTAAAATTTTGATATTATAGTGTGATTCTATAAGTTTTTCATACGAAAATAATTGCGTTCTTGAATCAGAACTGTAGGCTGCCGTCAATTTGCTCTAGGATCCTTGAAAATCTCAGGATCAAACCTCTCATGAGTTTAACTTCAAATGTAAGTTATTTTCAGTGCAAAGGTAGAAATGGATTTAGGCAGAGAACAGTCTCCTGTCTCTTCCTTTCTTTTTCCCAAACTTTCCTTGCAGGTTGGTACTTGAAGGGCCATAGAAAGAGGGTATAAAATTGTATAACTTTATTAAGGTGCTTTATGAAAGTATATCTTAGCAAAGATGATAAGTTTTGGAATCAGCAGAGTGTGAGTTACAAATCTTTCTTGTGCTGCATGTTTATCTAACTTGATGGCATCATGCAAATCAACTTAATGTCTTTGAGTTTCAAGTTTCTTACCAGTTAAATGGAGGTAATACTGGTTTACAAGCTTGTGAGGATTGGACATTAGGTAGATACTGGTCAAATGGTAGCTTTCTTATTATTCGGCTATTGAGGGATCACTATAAATGTATACTGTCATATTTATTACAACTCATACTTATTACAAGGAAAATGTGATTAAAATAATGCCGTAAAATATTTTTTTTTGTTAACATCTTTATTGGAATATAACTGCTTTACAATGGTGTGTTAGTTTCTGCTGTATAACAAAGTGAATCAGCTATACATAAACATATATCCCCATATCTCCTCCCTCTTGCGTCTCCCTCCCACCCTCCCTATCCCACCCCTCTAGGTGGACACAAAGCACTGATCTGATCTCCCTGTGCTATGCGGCTGCTTCCCACTAGCTATCTATTTTACATTTGGTAGTGTATATATGTCCATGCCACTCTCTCACTTCGTCCCAGCTTACCCTGCCCCCTCCCCGTGTCCTCAAGTCCATTCTCTATATCTGCATCTTTATTCCTGTCCTGCCCCTAGGTTCTTCAGAACCATTTTTTTTTTTAGATTGCCATAAAATATTGTGGCGAATTTAAAACTTTAGGTTATAAGCCTTAAGAACATAGATTGTTGATTTGCCATTTGAAAAACTGGATTTTATTTTCATAGTTTAAATGGGTTTCAAAACTGCTAACCATGTCACAGTTGGTGATTTAATTTTTAAAATTTTATGTTATATTACAATTTTTATCACAAAGAACCTACAAAACTACGTTGAAGATAACTGTATGTGTATGTATTTGCCTTTAAATGTCAAATCAGACATTTTGTATCATACTTGCTAATTAAGTTAACAATTTTAATAGACCCCCAAATTTTATCATGAGACTATTATACAGTAGTAAAAATGAATTATTTCACTCAAATGCCTCATAAAGACTTCTTTGTGAGTAATAGCCATTTTTGATTATCTTTGCCATGATTCTATTTGGTAAGAATTAAATAAACTTTCATTGTCAAAGCGTATCTTTGTTAAACCCAGACAAATAACCTACATCCTTGACTATTCTCTTTTTATTTAACGGTCATTTCTTCTAAAGTGGATGAACGTACAAGTACAAAGAATCTCTGAAATCTGAAAGATAAAAAGAACAATAGCAGCAAAGAAGTTAAAGTAGAAAAGTCTCCACAGTGCCAACCTGGACTTGGAAAAACCACCACAGCTAACATAGTTCTAGGTGCCTCATTTCTAGGAGAAAAGAACCAGTTAATTGAAGAATAATGAGACTAGCGTGATGTAGAAACAATCTTCAAAATGAAATTCAATATTGAACAACTTGCAATGGGGACTGAGAACGTCACTATATTTTCAGAGTATAATGAGTTACGGGTGTGCCTGAGTGATTTTACCAAGTCTGTCCATCAGCCAGCTCTTGGCTCATTTTCCGCTGTTTTCTCCAAATACTGTTTAAAACCTACATTTTTCAGCTTAGCAAGTCCAGGGCCTTCCACAAGATACACTCCGATTCTGTTCATATAAAGGTCAAGCTTAGTGCCTTAGAACGTGGATACAATGCAAAACAGAACAAAAATGCACTTTTCTAGGACCTATTGTGAACGCTCAGTCTCTGGGGTAGCTTTGGGAGATGGAGTGTTTCAACAGTTACTTAGGTATCTCTTTTTCTCGGCTT
Organism: Eschrichtius robustus; assembly: GCF_028021215.1. Classification (NCBI taxonomy): domain Eukaryota; kingdom Metazoa; phylum Chordata; class Mammalia; order Artiodactyla; family Eschrichtiidae; genus Eschrichtius; species Eschrichtius robustus. Next base: position 78,372,427 of record NC_090841.1, read on the forward strand.
TTCCTTCTTCCTGCTCTTTTGCACAGCAGTGATTAAAATAAATCCTTGCTATTTTATTTGACAAGTTACTTACATCTTTTTTTCCCCTACTTCCAAACTCAGTTCCTACCCAAGAACTGGAAGAAGGGCTGCATGTAGATGTCGGACTCATTTTTTAGCCCAAGTCCGTTCTTTTTCATCTACCTCTATTTGGTGGAGAGTCACTCTTGCAGAATATCTAACAATCCCATTGACTCGTCTTATTAATTTCTTTGTTTTCAGTCATAACTTAATGAACATCAACGACAAGTTGAAATAATCTAGGAACCACCACCTTATTGTCATCATTTTTATGTTTGGGCCATACTTATTCTGGAATGAGTTGGCCAGGCTGGAGTTATTACTGACCTGGACTATTCTTGAATGATTGTAGTGATTTTCTACCTGGCGTTTCTACCTTCAGTGTTTCTTTCTTCCGAACCCTCACACACACCAATATATTAGCGTTGTTCACAAAAGATCCTAGTGATTATGTCCTTCCCACTCTCAGAAAACTTCCTGCCATTTTTCCAGAAGGATGAAGACCCTCTTCCATGTTGTGTAGCTTCAAGGTTTGTGTAACTTAATCTCACCTTGTTTTTCATCATCTGTGATTTCACTACAACACAAGTTCCTGCTCTAACTCTTTTCTCCAGGATTTTTCGGATGCCTCTTGCATTTTCTTGCTTCACAGCTTTCTTCATGGTACTGGTTCCAGTCAAAAGGCTTTCTTCTGTTCTCTCAACCTCTGATGTGTTCCCCCACTAAATAAAATTTCTGTAACCAAAAACCTTCCAAAATATCCCACTACTTTCCTCTTTTTTCCTCTCTCTTTTCCCATCCACAGTCCAAAAAGTCCCCCAGATATTCAAAAATTGTGAAATTAGTTTTTCCTTGATTTATAGACTTGTTTTCATGAATTGCTTTAGGCTAGCTTTATGAGTTTTCTATTGCTCTTTAACAAATTAGCATAAACTTAGCACCTTAGGGCACACACTTGGCATCTCTCAATTTTTGTGGATCAGGTGTCTGGCTGTGACATCACTGAGTCTGCTACTTAGGGTCTCAAGTGGCTGCTCTCAAGGTGAGGGTGGGCTGTGTTCTCATTTTGGAGACTTGCCTGGAGAAGAACCCACCTCTGAGCTGACTAGGTTGGCGGAATCCAGTTCCCTGTGGGTTAGGACTAAGGGCCCCGGCTTCTTGCAGGATGTCTCAGGTCCTGGAACCCCTCTCAGCTTCTTGCCACGTGGGCTCCCAGCTCAGTCGGTTAAGAGGCCAGATTGAAACAGAATATCTAGAGTGAGTCTGTGGTCAAGACTGAGTCACGGAACCAGTGTCCCAGCGCTTTGGTTAGAAGTTGTCACGCCCAACCACACTCAAGGGGAGAGCGTCATAACAATATGAACACCAGACGGTGGGTTACAGGGGGCACCCTAGGGGCCGTCTCCATCCATGATGCTGAGTCTTCTCCATGATTGGAGCCTGGTAATGAAGACCTATGTTTGTATTTCTCCCTCTTGTTCTCTCTCCATTTCTGTTTCACACACACACACACACACACACACACACACACACACACACGCTGACCTTCCTTGATCACCTGAATTCCACGTCCCTAAAGAGATCCCTATGGAATGTCATTTGTCTGTTTTCTTTTAACTCACTCTTTAATCCCTTAATCTTCTAGCTAGCTGCCTATCTTTACTGTCAAACAGTAAAGATAGGCAGCTTTACTTTACTTTACTCTAGACTAAAGCTTCCAATGTATTAAATGTCTCAAAGTTACTAAGTCTTTTTGATCCAATAAAAATAGAAAACATCATCTTTTTCTTAGTTTGGAGCTTAAATGTTTTTATAACACACATAGATATTTTATTAAAAATTTTTATTATAAATCCCTTTTTCCTCAGTGAAAAGTTCCTGGGGCTGAAGAGCCAGCTGCGTTGTTCCAAGCTATTTTAGTGGCAGAATTTTGCCCAAGCATTGCCAGTTTCGGTTCCTCAACAAGCCTCATTCAACAGGGTCACCTTTGACTCCGTCAGCTACCTAGTACTCTTCCAATAAATGTATTTTATGCTTCAAAAGAAAAAAATAAATAAATCCTTTTTCCCTAACCTCAGGTCTGTGATGATGATCTATGATGATCTAAAAATACTTTGTGATGATTTGAAAATACAAGGGTCTAGTCTAGTCTAGTCTAATGAAACTTCTTACAACCTTGGGAACTAAAGTTTAAATCCAGTAGACAAAACTTTGAAGCAGTGATGAGCAGTATATGTGTCAGGCCAAACTTCTGAACATTATTTAAATAATTATAAAATGGTGTTTGTTAGAACTGAATGTACTGCTATAGTGTAAGAAAAATGAGATAAGATTATTTAACGCATGGGGCTGGATAATGGGCTAATTTGAAAAAAAATCATTCTGTAGCAACATTTATGGATGACTTAAGGTAAGAAAGGGAGAACATGTTTTTTCAGATTTTCTTACAGGTGTTTTTCAAAGCACAACTTTCTTCCACTTTTGGATTTTTGTGAGTTCCTCTGGGTTGTGTGGTACCCGACATGCCTCTGCTCTGCATAGCCACCAAAGTAATGAGAATGCTAGGGGGCAAAAGAGCCTTGAAAATCACAGGGAGTTTTATTTCCTGCCATGGACTTAAGAGGCAGCTGAATTAATAAGTTAACTATAAAAAAAAAAAAAAACGACACTTAAATATAGTTAGGTTTAACTGATTTCCTTTTGGGAAGGGCAGAGTCTTCCTAAAATAGAATAAATACGATTTAATATTTTTAAGTTTCCATCTCAAAGTTGGCAGTGAATCTCAGATTTATATAACAATTTGCATAACAGTAGTCCATAGCAGGACTATTTTGGGTAACACGCAGCATCAATGTGGCCAAATGTCATATCACTACTATGTATAAAATAGATAACTAATGAGAACTTAACTATACAGCACAGGGAACTCTATACTCAGTGCTCTGTGGTGACCTAAATGGGAAGGAAATTCAAAAAGGAGGGGATATATCTATACGTATAGCTGATTCACTTTGCTGTACAGCAGAAAGTAACACAACATTGTAAAGCAACTGTACTCCAATAAAAATTAGAAAAAGAAGTTGCGAAATGTCAACTCATTCCACTTTTGTGTTAATAAATTATCGGGTTGGCCAAAAAAGTTCGTTCGGGTTTCTCCATAGATGTTACAGAAAAATCTGAAGGAACTTTTTGGCCAACCCAATAATATTCGTAACATACAATGTGTTTGAAAAGACTGAAAACTTTTATTGGAATTATTTTGTTTTTAAAAGAAAACACCATTTAACGAATAGTATCACAGCCCCAAACGACACATTCTGAATAGGTATGAAAACTGGTGGCCAGGAGAGTTTCTGTTCAGTTATATTGGTTCTTCACATTCACATTTTATCAAAGCCCCAATCACAGCTATACTTAATGTAACTAAGCATTTTTATATCTCCTGAGTTACCATTCCCTCCTGTTTGTAAAATGATGATTCTTATTGTAATTGTAGGTTTTGATTAGTTTTAACATAGAAAGATATTAACAAATTATTTACACAGGCTTTTCAGTTTAGTTTCTCACATGTCCAAATTAGAGCCAACCTTTAATGTTTACCACAGACTTGCCAAATATTGGCATAGTTCTGTTTTCTACATGTGTTCAGATAACTGTGGGCCATAATAGATGCTTATGTAATGTAAATAAGGGTGAGGCTTAGGAAAGTGTTTGATTTTACTTCATTTATTCCTTACAGAAAGAATTTATTTTATATGTGGTCTGCCGATTTTTTACCTATTAGATGATATTTTAAATAACAGAAAGAAAAGCAGAAAACCCTCATGGTCTTGTCTGAGTAGTGTAGAAAAGTAGGGGAGGGTGGTGGGGATGAAGAGAGAGAGAGAGAGAGAGGGAGAGAGAGAGAAGTCCTAGCACAGACTAATTCATCATTTGGGTTTGTGCTTACTGTTGGTTTGTTTTATAAGGATTAATTTCATCTTGAGTCCAAATTGATGGAGGACGTACTTATTCAGTACTCCCTTGTCACTTGCTTAGCCATTCCAGTATCTAGCTAAATCAATTTTATTTTTGGGTTGAAGAGGGGTGACTTTTGCCGTCCACACTACTAGTTAGTTATATAGTTGATGAACATGAATGGGCTAGAAAAAGAGCCAATACTATTACCACTGTCACATTTCTGGACTTTGAGGAAAGCATACTCTACATGGGAAGAGACCTTTGTTTAGAGGGGGACTAGATGACAGCCCAGGAAATGCCCCTTTCAGAAAGATTTAAAAGCAGATTTATTATTTGTGTCTCTAAGTTAAAAGGCACTGCTTTCAATGACAACATTTTGAAATATCCCTGAAGCCTGACTCATTGTACCCTTGCCTCTGCCTTTTTAAATTTTCTCCTCCCATTTAATAATGGATTTTTAAACATAGAACATCCTGAATCAAATGTAAATGCTCAGTATAGATTTAAGCTAAACAAAGTCTTGGGCACCAGGAACCGATTCCTCTTCAGTACCAACTCCCTAAGGAATGATATCCATCATTCATGCCTTATGTTTCCTTGATTTTTCATGGGACAGAAATGTCCTCAGCACTTCTGGGGCTAACAGAGATATTTGGTATTCATCAGAGTAACTTAGCCTGTGCACATAACACTGAATTTCGAAGAGTGTTTAAGACACAAACTGAAATTGGTTAATTAAAGTGTGCAACATGCAAGGACATTAAAAACTGTTGATTTTGCATTTGTAGGGCAGTTCTTTAGTGCGAAGACCTAACACCGATAGATAGAGTTTTCTGGCAGCTTCTGTGGTCATGAGCACCAGGGAAGGGGCGGGCTCACTCAATCTTGTTGAATGCTAAAGCCTCTGGCAAGTATTGAAATTGGAATTGATCATTTCCTAAGGGGCAGCATTTATCTCTCTTCCTTAATGTATCACCCTGTATATATTTTTCTGCATGAGCTTCTCTGGGGACAACAGTTATAAATGCTTAATGGGGCATATGTCAGAGTATAAAAAAGAAAAATGTACTGATTAACAAGACTCAAAAAGAAAGGTAAGGGTGAGATAGTAACCTGGGAAATATCAGAGTCAAGTAACAACTAAGAGCATGTGGTTTATTTGATGCTGAGTTGAAAACTGTAAGAACTGGTGTCCAGGGTGCTGATAGGACTTGAGCAGCTCTGCTAAGTCATTCTGAGTGACCAGAAACTATGAATTCGAAAACATTCTCAATGTTCATTCTTGGGGCTAAACATATATTTCAGCACATTGGCGGAAAATTTACCAAATGAATATTATACAGATCAGAAAGCTTAATTATTCCTTGAAACTGTTCCTTTCCTGCCTCAGAATTATTGAAAAACACAAATAAGATTTATGCAAATAAAGGTATTTGACATTAGATTTTCTGTATAGATAGTGTTATAAAACATAATTATAATAAAGTGTATATGGTTTAAGAAGGTTATAAAGTTTAAGAGCATCACAGTAGAAGGATTATAACTTTTTATTGTGATAAAAATCCATCGAAAATAAAACTTCCCATTTTAATTATTTTAAAGGGTACCATTTAGCACATTGACCGTGTTGTGCATCCATCACCACTATTTAGTTTCAGGACGTGTCATCACCCCAAATGGAAATACTGTGTCCATTAGACAGTCACTCTCTATTTTCCTCTCCCCACAGCCCTTGACAACCACCGGTCTGCTTTCCATCTTTATGAATTTCCCTATTCTTGAGATTTCATCTAAGTGAAATCACACACTATATAGCTTATTGTGTCTGGCTTCTCTCATTTAGCTTTTTAATGTCCATTTGTGTTGTAGCACATACTCCTTTCCTTTCTCACAGTTAAATAATATTCCATTATATAGATATAACTCTCTTTGTTTACCCATCAGTCAGTTGATGGACATTTGGGTTGTTTTCACCTTTTGGCTGTTGTGAATTGTGCTGCTATGAACATGTATGAACAAGTATTTATTTGAGTACCTGTCTTCAATTCTTTGAGGCTTATATGTAAGAGAGGGTTTGCTAGCTCATATAGTTATTTATGTTTAACATTTTGAAGAACATTTAAACTTCTACCATGGTCACTGAACCATTTTTTCATTCCTACCTGCAATGTATGAGGGTTCCAACATCTCCACATTTTTGCCAATACTTGTTGTTTTTCTTTCTTTTTAAAATTTACTGTAGCCATCCAGTCATCCTAGCAACTATATTTGTGGAAGAGACTATTCCTTCCTCCACTGAGTGATCTTGAACTATCTTTGAAAATCTGTTGAACATAGATGTATAGGTTTATGGATTCTGAATTCTTAGTCCTGTTTCATTGGTCCATATGTCTGTCTTAGGCCAGCACCACACTGCTTTGATGACTAGAGCTTTGCAGTAAGTTTTGAAGTCAGAACGTGAGTCATCCAACTTACTTTTTCTTTCTGTTTTTCTTTTCCACTTCTTTCTTTTTCAAGATTGTTTTGGCTATTTGGAGTTTCCTATGAATTTTAGGATCAGCTTTTCTTTTTTCTGCAAAAAAAAAAAAAAAAAAAAAAAGCTATGGGTTTTGATAGCGATGTAGCTTGGCTTTTTTGATAAGAAAATGTCCTGGAGAATGAAGGAGGACTTTGCCATCTCATATGTTCTTTTCTCCCTTGAAGAGGTACTTTATTTTTGTTCTCATTGATGTTAGTTTAGTGGGTCAATTTAGCGAAGAATAGTCACTACTTAGTAACCAACATTTCTAAATTTTAGTATTCATTATTTATACAGTAATATAGCAAAATTTTCATTAAAATCTTTTAGTTTGAAATAAAACACAGTAAAATTTGCAAAAATATGCAACTATGATTTGTTAAAAAGTGAGCAAGTAGATGAAAGAATAAAATAAGAGTCCAGAATGAGGCCCACACATATATAATCATATGATTTCCTACAAAGGTATAGTACAATGCAATGGCATGTGAAAAGAGCATCTTAAAGTTATGTAATATAAATTGACAGTGGGCTATAGAGAAAGAAAATAAAAAGTAAAGCGTGTGTTTATCCTGTGTGCATTCTGGATTTACTATTTCCACGTCAAGGTCTGAAGAAGTAGGATGCACTTAAATCATGTTGTCATGAGCTGTCTCTCTGGGTCTGTTCTGGAATATTTTGAGAGTTAATGATTTAGGATTGGCTTAGGTACAGGAGCCATTCCTGATTCCCACCAGACATATATACTGTAACATTGTAATATATGCTAGAATTCTATAGAACAGGTGAGTTTGATAATAGCATTTTTCTGAATATCTTTTCAACTGCATGTCAGCAAGGTCCTTGAAGGAGGAAGGGAGGAAATGGGTTACAAACAACATTTGAAGAAATAACTGTCAAATACTTTTCCAAAACAGATTCAGGATATTCAGCCACGGATTCTAGAAGGACTGCAAATCCCTCTAGTGTCTAATTATTTCTTATTTGTCTTCTGTCTTCTCCACCCACCGGTCCACTAGATGATAAGCTCCATGAAGGCAGGATTTTTTCCCATTTTTCCTCTGCCACACCCCAACTTCTAAGATAGCACATAAAAGCACATAAAAGACACTCACTGGATTTTTTCACAGCTGCATGACTGGGTTGGGATTGGAGATTTGGGTCACCCTGGCAATGGGGATCTTGGATCTCATGCTTACAATCTCTGGCCTTTTAGTCAATCCAGTTTTAACCAGGTTGGGTAGGAAAGCAGAAATCTTAAGCCCCTTGCAAATAATGTGGAATTGGTCTTAACTGCCCAAAGTCTGGTAGGTGAGTGTGGCTTAGGTGGGCTTCCACCCACTTGCTTCTCAGGCCCACCAAGCTGATGAGTCTGTAGTTCTCTGCTGAGTCTGGAACGCTACTGCAGCCCCGACCCCATCCCCCAACCTCAGTGGTCTCCTTTTCCAAGAGAGTGGCTGGTATAATCCTTGAGTGTCCTGGTGATGCCCGTGGACCTGACCCAAATCAGAAACATCCACTTAAGGTGTGACTGAGCGACTCACCTGAGTATGGATTCGAGGCAGATACTCACCATGATCTTCAAAACCCATTAGGCCCTCTTACGATTATGGCCAGGCTGGGAAACCAGCTGGAAACCAGCTACACAGCCTTGTGGATACTGGTTTCCACCGCTGCCTCTCTTCCCAGTATTATAATCACTGAGATGCCCTGACATTAAAAATGTATGGTTAGATGGGCACATCCTCGACCGACTGGGCTTAAGAATTTGGTGAGAGAACCTGGGCATTTATATCTTTTTAAGTTCTACTAGCTGTCCTAAAGCATAGTGAGGGTTGAGAATCATTGCCCCAGGCTCAGGCTGTGTACTGACTGGAGGCCCCCCATCCATGAACACCCTGACCTTCTCCTCTCCAAATGCCCCCAAGATTCATGTTAGGTAGGCTTGGATAACTAAGCTTTGCAGCAATTTATTGAGAATAAACTTGTGTGTTCTGAGGAATACTGTGGCTCACCCAGCAGTGGGGACCAAGTTTTCAATGGCCAATTCATGGGAAAGAAACTGCCATGAATTGTTCACTTTTCTACTTATTAATCCCTTTGCTCTAGTTGAGGTATTCAGAGGTAATTTGCTGAGATAGTAGAATCCTAGCCATTTTTTTTCCTTCAAAATATCTTTAGGGGGACACTGGCACCAGAATCTCCTGGAGCGTTTCTTTAAAATGCAGAGTTTTTTATTCCATCCCTAAACTACTGAATCAGAGTAACTGGAGGTGGACAAGAGTATGATTCTAAAGGGGGGAGAAATAGCCCCCAGCGGTGGAAAAGTCGGTTCTTGAGGGAGAAATATCTTAGCTTTAACAAGGGTCTGTCGCCCTTTGTGGGTCTACAGTACACAGCAGACATCCAGAATGCATGTGGTTTTACAATTTCATGGTGGAACTTAGTGGGGGAGAATAATGAAAAGTAGGTTGGAAAGCACTGAGCTACGAAAAGCAATTCAAAAAACCATCCTCAAGTCATTCCTAGAGATCCTAAAATTTGAGTTCTCTGTAGGGCAGGAAACCTGTATGTTAAGCAGTGTTCTGTGCAAATAGGCATTTCTGTGGCGTTGATAACATAACTTCTCTATTCCTCTTTTTTGCTTCCCTTCTTTATTGACATATAATATCAGATCAACTTTTTTAGGCATTTCTCGGAAGACTGTCAATTGTCATGGAAGCTCTGTCCTACATTTTTAGAAGTCCTGACACTGATGCTTCTATTATCATTGCAAGGAAAAAATGACACTGGCTTTTTTTGTTGTTGCTATTCATTGTAACTTTTTATTTAGAAATGAAATTAAACTTACAAATCATACAAAGAAAGCCCATGTACCCTTCAACCAGGTGGACTGTTTGCTAACATTCTGCCACGTGATCTGTCCTTCCCTCTGTCTAAAAAATGCCTTGTTGCAGGGCTTCTAATGAGGACAAAATTTAGAGCCCATGGTTATGTTTTGTTTCACTCTTCCTTGGATCTGTTGATTTCAAACATAAAATCCTTGTGAATACAGACCCACTGTTATCGTGAGAATCGTGTGAGAGCAGTCATAGCTTGCTGGGCTTTCAGATGTTCACCCCAGCTCCTGTGATCGCCAGAGCGCTTACTGTCATCAAGTTGCTATCAAATTACTCTCATCAATTTGCTGGTTGTCATCAACACAGATACATCACAGTCATATCTAGACACTTAAGGCGATAATTATCAGGTGGACCGTTGGGTTTGGTTATGGTTGGTGATGGTGGGGACATCAGGGAAGACAGCTGCAGATTCTATTAAAGATGATGTATTTTCATCCATTTTTACCCCAATAGCTGAAGATTTCGAGACTGAATGTTTCTTTTTAAATATCAAATCATGCCCCCCACGCAGACATTTCGACAGAGTTTCTGTGGCAGCTTGATGATGAAACCACAAATATACAATAAATGCTGAATCAGTTCCAAGCAGCAACCCTATAAAAGGAGCCTAAACGTCATTATTCTGTTAGGTCCCCAGATGGCTGTTTTTCCTTAGGCTGTTTCCTTGCAGATTTTATTGTAATGGAAAGACTCCCAAGTCGTGGTGTCATTTCACTTGACTGTCAATTCCAACCGTGTTGTTCCAAAGTTGTTATGAACCCATACCTTTTTGGAGAAAGTGTTTTAACCTAAATTTGGACAGTTTCCTACAAAATTAGTTATTATGAGGACATTAGCATAGATCTTGATTCCTGTTGTGGTTCCTGAGTTGAAGGTGACCTTTCAACTCTCTTGTGACATGAGAGGTAAAGTGTCCTGATGCTCTCCATGGTTAAGAACACAATCCTTGGAGTCATACTGCCACACTGTTTTAGATCCACCACGCTACCATCTCATAATTTTTAAGCCTCAGTTTCCTTCACGTAATTTATAAGCCTTAGTTTCCTTATCAATTGTATTGATACTAATACAATTATAGTATTTGTATCATAGAGTTGGGAGAATCAATGTAATTCTTGTACTAAAGTACTGAGAGCAGTATCAGACCCTACGTACTTAGAAAAGCTCAATGTGTACTTATTATGCAAGTGATATTTTCTTCAATATATTTGCAGAGAATTATTATTATAAAGATTATTTCACTTTAATCTAACTCAGGAGTTAGGAAATCTTTTCTGTGAGAGTCAGATATTAAATATTTTAAGCTTAGTGGTCACATACAGTCCGTGTTATACATTCTTCTGGACTTTTTTGGGTTTTTTTAATTATTGTTTTTTCCTCACACACCCTTCAAAACGCAGAAATTGTTCTTAGTTCAAGGGCTATACACTGACGGCATTTGGCCTGCCACTCATAGTTTCCTGACCTCTGGCCCATACTCAGTAATGTCAATGAAAATATTAACCAAAACTTCAAGGTCACATTCATTAATTGTAACCATAGATTGGCTGTGGATACAAGAATTTTTAGTAAAAATCATCTAAATCATTCTGTAAGAATCAATTGGCTATGGATATTACAATAAATTGTGGGCTGCACAGCCTTTATAGCAACAAAATGTGTAGTAAATTCCTAGATGCATATCCATCCGTCTATCCATCCATCCATCCATCCACCCTTCCTTCCATCCATCCACCCATCCATCCATCCATCCATCCATCCATCCATCCATCCATCCAACCATCCATCCTTCCTTCCTTCCATCCATCCATCCATCCATCCATCATCTAAACATCTCCGTCTCCATCTGCCCTTGAGCATTCACAAGCACACCACTGTGGCCCACCTGCTCCTGTGGAGATTACCCGTGCATGTTCTGTGCTTGTAAATGGTCTCGCTGAACCAGATGGCTTAGTCCCACCTTGGCTGTCAGTGCTGCCATAGACCCCTCTTTCTGCAGTGGTGGCTCCGATTCCTGTTGTGTCCCAGGCTGGTTAGTCCATTTTGCATCCTCTGAAACAGAGCCATGAACCCTCAAGCTGCACTGGATCACCCCCTTCATCTGAGCCTGAACCTTTATTCAGGATTTAAACTGCAAGTGGGAGCAAGAGACCCCCTCTAGCCTTTGTGCTGACCTCTCTTATTGTCTTAGTCTGCTCAGGCTGCAGACTGACAAATATACAAATATACCAGAGACTGGGTGGCTTAAAAAAAACTTTGATTTCTCACAGTGCTGGAGGCTGGGAAGTCCAGGATCAAGGCACCAGCAGATTTGGCTCTTGGTGGTACCCAGCTTCCTACTTTATAGATGACCTTCTTCTCCTTGTGTCCTCACCTGGCAGAGAGAGAGCTCTAGTCTCTTCATCCCCTTATAAGGGCACTAATCCCATCATGGGGGCTCCACCCTCATTACCTCTTAATCACCTCCCCAATGCCCCTCTTCCTGATACCATCACACTGGGGATTAGGCTTCAACATATGAATTTGCGGGGGGTGGGGGGCACATACATTCAGTCCATAGCACTTACCTAAGGGATCTTTTCCTCCTTTGCTTAATATCCTGTGATCCTCTTCACTGGCCACAGAATGACTTCCAACTCCTGTAGTGTGATGTAAAATATCCTCCACAACAAATTCCTCCAAGTCACACACAATCTGCCACTCCTAAGGGACTGTTCACTGCCCCTCATCATTCTCCCACCATCCCCTACATTGTCCTCTTCACCCTCTTTATCCTGCTTTACAAATTGTACACTCATCCTTCAATTAATGTTGGTAAATTTGTGTTGCTTATATCCTACACTTAAATTCAACATTTAATAATCAAAAGGTTTTGAGAAAAATTTAGAGTAAACCTTAAGATATGTGTTCAGCGATATATTATTATGGGTTTCATGACTTATAGTAATTATACTAATAAAAATCATTGGGCTTCCCTGGTGGCGCAGTGGTTGAGAATCTGCCTGCCAATGCAGGGGACACGGGTTGGAGCCCTGGTCTGGGAAGATCCCACATGCCACGGAGCAGCTGGGCCCGTGAGCCACAATTACTGAGCCTGCGCGTCTGGAGCCTGTGCTCCGCAACAAGAGAGGCTGCAATAGTGAGAGGCCCACGCACCACGATGAAGAGTGGCCCCCGCTTGCCACAACTAGAGAAAGCCCTCGCACAGAAATGAAGACCCAACACAGCCATAAAAATATATATATATATACACACACACACACACACACACACACACACATATATATATATATATATATAAACCATTTAGTGATCCTCATGCAGTGCCGGGAGGGTGGGTTAGCTTTCCCAGTGGGGCTTGGCCTCAAATCTGTCTAACCCCAAGGCCAGTGTATCACAGATCTATATTACGTGTAATTCACCACATGTGTGCATGGTGGATTCTATGTAGAAATCTGACAGTATTTTACTCATGTTTTAACTAATATAATATAATCTTCCTCTCTATTTGTGATCACACTAGTACAAATTCTTTGCTGTAAAGAATACAAAGCACCAAATAGATATCAGCTCGTTCAAGATGAATGATTTCATTTGCTAAACAAATGAATATTAGGGTAAAAGTGCAATTTTGATTCTGAGAAAACCATTGGTAAACATAGTTAATGAACTTTCTGTTGTCATGAACAGACTTTTTAAAATTAAGTGTAAAAGTATGTGAGGGAACAAGACGTGCATCCATTTACTATATGTATGTGTAGAGAGAGGCCAAGAAAGGGAGTGACAAAGAGTGTCTACATACGGCTGGGCAACAGGCTGGTTCATAGAAACACAGTGAAGAAAAGAAAGGCAAAGGCCTCACCTTCCTGGACTTTTCTCCTAAGTGCTGATAAGGGAGATGCCTGAGTCAGCAAATGCATGAGCCATGTGATTTCAGCTTACAACTGATCCTGTAAGATCTACACCTTCAACAAGTTTTTTGTAGCAAACTACCCACATTAGGAGAATCTACGTTACGAAAAGAATTAGATTATTGAAGAAGGAATATCATCAAGGGAAAGATCATCAAGGGAAAGCCATTGGGTCAGTGAGTGGTTGTAGACATGCATCTATGTAGGCACTTCTTTTTGGGAGAGGCTGGAGCTTGTAAGATCAAGGAACCAGTCCAAGAGCTGCTGCTGGTCAGAGAACAGGAATGCATCTGACTTCCCTGAGGAGAGAGTTTTGGACAAAGGGTGCTCCAGTTTCGGGAAAGGCTGTTTGGAGGATGTGCTGGGCTGGGTGGGTGTTGTCTCTGCTCTCACATGTTACCCCCAGTGTTGGAGGGGCTGACCTATCTCCTGTTCATACCCCCTGCAAACATCACCGAAGAGATGGCCTTCCTGGAGAGAAAGCTGTGCAGGAGTAACTGTGTCTGCCCTCTGAGCTGTACAGTTAAAGCTGGGAAGATAGTAACAAACTAGAGATTGGAACACAGGGAAGATTTGGGGTGACGTAGAAAAGAGTGTGTACTGCTGACATTCCGGATTACGGAGAAAGTTAAAGGAAAGACAGTATGCTCAGTGAGGTATGGGTTTGAATCTGAACCATTTTGTACCGTTCTCTGTAATAATGGACTAAAAGAGGAACTGTTGCTTTAGTTATTTGTGGAAAAAGCATGAATGGCTTGTTATGAAAGCTACGATACTGCCATTAACCGTGGAAACTGGGATAGTGTCTTGGGGAATGGATGGACCTCTTGGAGCCCATGGCAATTTGCAGAGAATGAGACATAATCAATCTCCCAAGGGCTTTCCATGTCCTACCCAGTCCACCTTTGCTGTTCAAATGGAAACATAGGTCACTTTCCAGCTGTGCCTTTATTCTGATGAGTAGCATCTGTTTTGATTTGTTTGACGTTACTAATTTAGATACACATGGCTTTGGGAGAATGATGGAAACAGGGCTAAGGGGTAATTGCAGGAAGGGAAGTTTAATGTACAAAGTGTAAACTTTTATTGTTTTAAGCCAATGAGTCCTAATGAGTTAAAAAAAATAAAAATGAAGTGAACTAAAGCATACATGAGCCTAGTGGAGTCATTTCTTTCTTTTTATTTATTTATTTTTGTTCTATAAAGGATGCACAAGCCAGGCGCTTCAAAAAAATAATTGTAAAAGTGTGTTCCCCTTTCTGAATAATTTGCATGGCTGTAATGGGTCGTGATGCTGACAAACCAAGACATAAGTTTCAATGTGAAGAGAAACACTGCCGATCTTAAATACACAAAAAGTCAGATGGCGATTCATGCATCTCCTTTGGCTTTCATGGCTATTTGAGATTTAGATACTAATGAAATGCTACACCTTTTGATTCAGGATGTTGAAGAAAGATGCCGTGTAACTCTCCTCTCTCATTCTTCCAGCGCTGCGGCTCCTGAAGGAGGGGGCCGACCCCCACATGCCCGTGTCTTCAGGAGGGTCCCTGCTCCATCTGGTAAGAGCTGTGATGACCGGGTGAGCGTGGGTGACACCAAGTGGAAGGGGAACCAATGATGGGCTCCAAACTCAGTAGCAAAATGCAAGTGTAACTGATGATCAGAAAATGATGTGTTTCAAGTTAACAGGCTTGGATAGTGATACATTAATATTTGTTAATTACTCACATTATAGTTTGTAAATAATGGAGTTCAAGTCTCTGCCCTAAAGAAGATGCTTTTGAACATGAATAGTATTCAACAAATAAGCAAAACAATGTTGTATCAATTATAGAGCATTAGGCAGCCATCCTCTCTTTTACTTTTACATCCTTTCTTTCACTTTCTTTATTGATCCAATGAGCTTTTACTATTCTCTGCTTGTGGCCCAGATCATATAAATGTGAATAAAACTTTACTACATTCTTTTGGAAACAAGCAGGGAACGATTAAGTGAATAAACAGGTAAGTAACCACATAAACAAATAAATACAGTAGTTTTACATGCAAGAAATTTTTGCTGATTCAGTTAAGGGCAAAAATGAAGTAAAAGGAGATGTCAATATTTATTCCATTTAGTGGTCTTTAGGGCTAATTTAAAGCTTAAAAATTGATTTTGAAAAATGCCAAGATTAACATAAAAACCTAATTGAGAATTGTCTACCAATATTTAAAAAATGCCGTATTTCCTCACATTAGAGCAATCCATGTTAACGGAGGTCGCGCATCGATCTGATGGAAGCTCCCTAATCTGTTATTGGATCTCAGCCTTGTCTGCCCCCTGGAGTCACCTGGGAGCTGTAAAATGCCAGCGTCTGCCTCCCAGCTCCGTCCCAGCCTGGAGATTCTGGCTCAATTTTTCTGGGATGCAGATGGAACATTGGGGTGGGGCACAGCTCCCCCAGGTGATTCTAATTTACAGCCAAGGTTGAGAACCACTGCCAACAAGAGAACCTTGTGTCTGCCCAAGACTGGAGGCATCTGGGGTGCAGGCAGTCATATTATGCATGCAGAAGAGTGGAAAAATAACTCCGAATATTGATGGGGAACACCATAGAAGAACGCAAGCCATTTCTCTCCAGCATTGATTGAGATGGAAAGAGAGATTTCTGGATTCCCTTTTCCTTCTCTGGAGTGTTTTGGTTATGAAACCTCTATGTTTTCTCCTCCGATCGTTACATGGCTTACGTGACATTTTCAAGGGCTCATTAGCCCTGGATCCTAGGTTTGGTTTTGACAAGCAATCTTAGACTAAGGACATGCTGTGAACAGCTTTCCATAGATAAGGATTCTCCTCTGTTCACTATCTTTGGAATCCTTACCAGCAGGTCCAGTACTTTATTAGGTAAGAAGCTGAGAAATAGAAGAATTAAGCTCACACAGCAGTAGATAGTACTGGAGCTTAAACTCTGACCATCTAACTATAAATACTGTGGTCTTTCCACAGTAAATTCCCCGGTGATACCTGGATTAAGTTTTCAGACAGCGAATTATTCCAGTTGGGCTAGTGGAAGACAGACCTTTGCTTTGAACAAATCATGTCAATTCATTGTTGGTGTTAACTAGGAATGTAATGTATTCTTACTCTGTGTGTGTGTGTTTGACAGAAAGAGAGAGAAAGGAAGAGAAGTATGGCCACTTCTTCATATATTGGATTGGCCAAAAAGTTCGTTTGGGCTTTCTCTGTAACATCTTACGGAAAAACCCAAACGAACTTTTTGGCCAACCCAGTATATGATGTATCCAACTTTAATGAGCACCTAAAACTCAGTTTTCCCAATCAGTAGAGCAGCGGTTGCTTTCTTCACCTTAAATACAGCCAGAATGCTGCCGTCCATCTTCACCTGGACAAACCACCCTCCCTCTTCCCTGGGCCAGCAGCTTCTTCCCTCACCTCCCTGGCCCCGTCCCCGACCCTACAGTCTGTTTCTCCCACAGCAACCAGATCGTGTCACTCCGTCAAATTGCCCCAGGAACTTCCCTTCCCACTCAGGGAAAACTCCGGAGTCTTGCTACGGCCACGTGGAATGTGCCCACACCTTTGTGCCCTCATCTCCAGGGACCCCCCTCCTGCTCTAGCTGGTCCTTTAATGTGCCCACCATGCCCCTGCCCACGTGCTTTCACCATTATTTCCACTGGAACATTCCCCTGCCGAAATCCGCATAGCTCACTCCCCCACTTGCTTCGCCTCTCTGCTCAAAAATCATCTAACAGAACAACCTTCCGGGGCTTGTCCCAAAGGATATAGCAGTCCATTCCCACCACCCCACAATCAATCAGCTCAACTTTTATGCGGTTGTTTGTTTCATTCCTTGTAACACGGTTGCCACCAAACAGATCATAGGCTCAAGTGATTATGTTCTGTTTCCCAGACTGTCAGCTCCAGGAGGGCTAGGACTTGGCCTCTTTCATCACTGTTATATCTGCAGCACTTGGGGAAGTGCCTGGCACTTAGTAGGTGCTCAGTAGATTTGTCTGGTAGGCACATTAGCCCATTAACTACTTAATTAATTAATATATAATGCTGTGATAGATATTAGGGGTGCAAAGATGCAAAACACAGTCTAATAGAGTTTAGTTTTCTGAGGGAGAAAGAAAAATAAACCATGGATTACAGCAGACCTGGAAGCAGGATAAGCGGGTGATAGAGAAAGAGGAAAATGACGAGACCACTTGGCCACCTTCGGAGGTAGTTCTGAAGCCTTTTCTCACCCTCCTGATCAGACTGAATTACTCATGTATCCAAGGTCTCATGACGCATGATCCTTGCTTCTGCTTTCGATCTTGTCACAATGGATTGTAATTAATGGAGGATGTGCCCTTTTTCTCTGCTGCTAGACTGAATTTTCAGCAACTGTGATGTCTTAGATACTTTTATATCCTTAGCATGTGATACATGGTAGATACTCAACACATCATATATGAATAAATGAATGAATGAATGGATAGATGAACTGTATATAAGGATCTTTTTGGCTAATGAGAAGGTCCAGGTAACCGAGTCTAAAGGCAGTAGAGTCAGAAGAAAGAAGAAATGAGAAGGTGAAGGTGATGAGGTGGATGGGAAACGCTGCATTAGCTCTGGGTCCAGTGCAAACACACTGCATTTTTATACTGTTAGACTTTGTTTGTGAGACTAAGATAAAGCGGCTTTGAAACCAGAATACATGTAAGTAAACCTCCTGACGGCTGCAGGAATGTGGGCTCAGCGCTGAGCCTCCTTTTCCTTGGGTTACTGAGTAAATAAAAACAAATGAAAAATTGCAGTTTGCCAGAGAGACAAAATTACAGGGTTTCAAACTTGCTTAGGTACTTAAAAAGGCAATTTCGCCCTCGAATGTGTAAAGTGTGAGTAGCTCTGTGCTCAGCCCACCTCTTGGGCATCCTGCAGTATGAAGCCTGATGCTTTATCAGCGCCGAAGCTCTAATTATATAACGTTAGAGCAACGTCTTTGAGAAAATGGCATCGTTTGCTCATGCAGGGCATCAGGAATAAGCTGTGGAAGTTGTTGAGTTTCCCCAGAGTTTCGCTTGTTTAACTCAATTATTATTCACCGAGCACCTGACTGTAAGTGGGGATTTGGGGAACAGTAACTTTTAGGTTGGAGATTAATAATTCCCTCTGTGTTAAAGGTAGACAGTTGACACACAGGTTTTAATATTTTTTCATCATATACAATCTTTAGTTTTATCATCTTTTAAATAAACTTTCAACAGTAAGTCTGAATTTGCATGTTTATCTACTCTTCATTCAATAACTTATGAATCAGGTGTATCGCAAGTATCAGGTACCATTAGAGGGGAAATAATGGCGGCAAGTAACAATATCTGCACCCTAAGATTTTAGTCTCTGTGAGGGCAATATAGAAAAAACTCAGCTGTAACTCTTTGGAAGAAACAATGCTATGTATGGAGTTGAAAACAGCATCACATGGAACTTTGCTAAAATGCTGTCCAGAGTTTTACGTTATGACCTTTCATACATAAGCTATGAAGAAGGAGCTCCTGGTTGTAAGGAAACCCTCTTGCATGGAGTATGCAATGCAAGTTCTTTTGATTCTGTGCTGTGACAGCAGGAGACCATAGTGAAGCTTAAGTGAAATACATTAGAAATAAGAAAATCTTCTTTCTTTTACCTGGTGAATTCTCATTTTAACATAAAGGCAGGCATTTAAGCAGTGGAGTTCCACGTCGCTGATGAAAACAAGCTGCAATGGATGTGCAAATATGCCCAAGACATTTGGTAAATGTCAAAAGCAGATTAGAGAATAGTGTATATGTTACACTCAAGACAGGTAGACATGGTGACAGGGGGGAGGGCAGAGAATCTTCTCAACAGCTGCGAAAATCTTGAAGAACAGACAAGGAATTTTTAACAGTGACTCAGGTTGGGGAGGAGACAAGATCTCGTTTTTTACTCTTTTACATATTGCTTGAATGTTTTAAATAATAAGCATGTATGTTTCACATAATGAAAGAAATTACGCTGTCGTGGGCCCGGGGTTCAATCCCTGGTCGGGGAACTAAGATCCCACGAGTCATGTGGCATGGCCAAAAAAAGATGAAAATAAATAAAGCAAATTAATACAAAATACTTCTTAGAACTATGTTTTTATTAGAAGCTTAAATTCTAAAAGTTTCAATCACTATTCTATTCTTACAAGAATATCTGGGTCTCTGAATCGGGCTGTTCTTTGGGCTTTCTTCTAAGTTTCTCTAAAGTCTCAGGAGCTGTAAGAAGCAGAGATAATTAGCAGTTTACTACAGCAACAGCAGTTCAATGGCTTCATATCTTTAAAATCAAGCAGAAAATATTATGCTATGAAAAGAAGCAGAATATTAGGACTCTGGAGACAATGTTTAAAGGAATATCTTACTTTAGAAACTACCGAACAAAAAGAGTCCCTACGTGGAACTTATCCATACTTTGCCCTGCTTGCCAGAGCATCTGGGCATTGATCATGTAACTCCTTTGCTTTCCCAGGAAAGAAAGGGTAAAGGCTGCAGGGGTACCTTCTAGCAAAAAAATGAATCCTACCAGAAGACAACATGCCCTCTTCAGGGGATTTTCCTGGGGAGTTCCCTGGGGGTGGTGGAATTGGGGAGAACATCCATACAGGACAGTGCAACAGAAAGCAGAGAGGCAAACGAAGAGGCAAGATGGAAGTGAAAGGACGATGTCACTGAGAGAAAGAGAGCTGGGCCATTCTGATGTCTGGTGAGACTGCAGGATGCTGTGAAGTCCTGGGAACGGGAAGTAGAGTTGCCATCGGCTGTGAACAATGAATGGCCCCTTTACGTTTTTTCAAGGATGTGATTTAAGAGTCAAATTCCCGACTGCGCTTTGCTTTTTAAAATCCCACATCTCTTTGGTCCATGAGAATCATGGCATCATAACTGGAAAGTCTGAGTCCAAGATGTAGATCAGTATCCAGCTGGATCCTGGATGAAAATCATACCTTTGTTCTGCAAACTCTGGGTGCATTTTTATTGTGATGGCCCATGTGCATGACCTAGGGGGTGAAAAAGCAACGGAGGAGCAAGTTGTGGAGATCTTTGGAAGGCCGTCAGAAACTGAAGGGAGTGACTTTTCCATTTTGAGTAAATAGATCACACGGAACTGGTTCATTCAACGTCAATTATAAAAAACAAAAATTCCCAAGTGAAGTTACTGGTGAGATTTTTGTTTTGTTCTGTTTTGTTTTTATCTGTGCAACAATGGAATTCTATTTGTAAAGAATCAGAACCCTTTCTTACAGGGTGAAGGCAATTAGGCACAGACTTCCTGGGACTGTGCTCCCCTCCAACTAAATTTTCAATCAACCAGCATTGAAACCACTAGTGTGGATCTTTCTAGGAGAATTGGAGTGTCGCATCCTGAAAGGTTCTCCCTTAGGGAAGTCTGAAACTCCCCCACTCAGAAAGGCCTTCCTTGAGCAAACGGTTCCAATCATTTAATTGACTCTCTAGACATGCCAGATTTCAGGTAATCCCACGAATGACTATTTTCATCCCTCCTCAGTGTTTTTTAGACCGTTTCCTACTCTGGGCTGCTCCTCTAAGGTGGCTCCATGGCTCACTGGACTTCCGCATCTTATCTCTCTTTTGGCTGCCTCTTTTGACTGCCCCCTTGAATGTGAGCTGTTGATTAGGGAGGACATCTAGTTCATAATACCAACCCTCTGGCTTGGCGTATGGTGGGGATGTGGCAGGTCCTCAGTGGATATGTATTTAATCAGTGGATTATGAATGTCTCAACCCCTGCCCCTTAACCCTCGTGTTCCCATACTTAATTGTCCAGTTCTTACCAGGTAGTTGGGGACCCTCTGCTGTGACTCTGTAGAATGCTCTGTACACCCTCAATCTCATTGAACTGTACCGTCTATTTCTCAAGGGTGATTCCCATGTCATGGTCCTTTACGTATACATTGCCAAGCACAGTGCCTGGAATACAGCATTGCCTAATAAAATCTTGGCGATTCACAGCGAAGCAAACCAGTGCTGCAGCTGAAGGAGCAGAGTTTACGTTCACTGAAAAGGATAACAGTGTTATTAGGAGTTTAAAATTTCAGGATGTGCATCAGGGGTACATCTGAACCTCTTTAGCAACGACCTGTTCCATAATTAGAGTCTGGTTCAATTGGCCGGAAGCTGTGCTGTTTGGAATGCCGGTAGAAATAATAACTGTACTTCAACGCAGAGTATTCTGGATAGTTTATCTATGGCAAGGTAATCTGGAGTATAAATATTTACCAGAGAGAAGATACATGAAAAGCAAAAATGATAAGAAGTATATTCAAGATGACACTGTAATGAATATGATCCTTCAATGTCATATAGTGGCAGAGAAATGGGAGTGACTTTGCAGAGATCCAAGCACTGGCTGAAAAGGACAGCCTATGGGATTGACACTGAATGCACAGGACCATATGGAAGTTCCAGAGTGATGTCAAAAATTTTGGAAATTGCAACAGATTTGAATTTGTTTTGCTACTGATATGAATTTCTACCTCTCTGCCTCTCTGTATCTCTCTTTCTCCCCTCTCTCTGTCTCTGTTTCTTTCTCTCTGTCTCTGCCTCTCTCTGATTGTAGAAATGTTTTTGAACCACTAAGAACCCATAAACACAGGACAAGAAAATGGAACTTGACTAATCCAAATTGACTGTGTAAGCCCTGTTGCTTCCTCCCCCCAGAGCTGCCAGGCAGTGCAGAAGTACATAGTTTTTAATATTAGAACGATGCCTGGCACATGGTATCCACTCAATAAATGAATCTGCATCAAATTGGTTGTTGGCCTGATACCTCTTTGCTGGTCTCCTCTGTCCCAATGGCTTTGTAATCAACACACAGGAGGGAAAATAGATACTGAAAATAGATAATCATCGAGAAAACTTATGTTACAGTAGATCTGACTCCAGTTAAAAAAAAAAAACTGGCAAAAGATAACTTACATTTGTGAACCATAGGATTTGGTGTGTGAACACAGTGTATATCGAATTTTTGATTTTCTGAGGGTAGATTTCAGGGTCGTTCAGGACATGCTGCTCCTTAGCCAACCAGAACTAAAACATATAAAATACCCCTTATGATACGGTGGAGGGAAAAGACAACACATTTGAAGTTTAAAATTGTCTTCGTTTGTGATTCGGTTTCTATAGTTTTCAGAGTCTTTGGGGCTGAATCAGTAATTCACATTGTAGTGGGTTTTTGTACGTTGAGAGATATCACCTTTGTTTACAAACTTAAAAATGAGTGAAAGGATGCATTGCCAGAGAAATTGTGAACTACTGAGCTGGTGTTGAAAGTGTAAGTGGTCACTTTCTAACCCTGGTTAATTCCATGAACGTCTCAGAGGAAGGAGCTATCGGCCGTGTTGTTTTCTAAGTGTACCCTAAGAGGCAGAATGGAATATTCTGGTCACAGATTGGGACTGCAGAATTTAATATTTCAGCATGGAGCTAATCTTGGTCATGAGGAATGGGCAACTAAAGTACAATGCAGGTGAAGATTCCTGAGTACTGGAAGGAAGACATTTTAAACTCTCGTATAGGGTGGGTGACCCAAGGTACTTGATGCCTCATTGTTTGGTGGTGCTCAAAAGTGGAGCAAAGACCGTGGTCATGGTTCCTAAGCCTTTGATGAAGGCTTGGACCAGGTTGGGGGAAGAGCATTGTATGTAAGGACAGAGTGAATCTTAGAAAGAAGCACATGAAGGTGAACATGCAGTGATTCTAGAAGAATCAATGATAAGCTGAGAAAATAACCCAGCTTCTTCAGGGTCCTAGGAAAGAATAACTTTACCTGCACAGGGGAAGGCTCCAGGAGAGATGGTGTTTCCAGAGAGATAGATTTCTTTCATTTAGGTTCTCTGGAAATTTCCAGATGAGGAACGTTTACTTGAAATGGACTGTTCCAGAGGTCCAGTGGAAGGAAGAGTGTGTGGACATCAGGCGCCTGGGAGGCAGGTTGGTCAAGGGGCTTCAAAATTCAGGGCAGGCTTCAAGGCGTGTGCCTTGTACTTAGAAGGGCCCAAGCTTGCTTTCATGCTCTGCTGTCACCATCTTTAAATTCTTAGGAATATTTGAATAAAGGGCCCTGTATTTTCATTTTGCATAAATTATGTAGCTAGTCCTGCTTGGCACTTCAAGAAGGAGATGATGGTGACAGGAGGAGCTGGGGACTTGTCTCCAGGTGGAAATAACTGATGTTGTCTGAGTTCTGTTGAGGGTGACAGAGCGGGGCCTCAGCCATTCTTACGGTTCCATAAAGTGTCCCCAGAAATTGCTAAACATGGTGAAAAACTACCTGAATTGGGAAGAAGGTTTGCTAGCTTGATGAAAATTCTTTCTAGGGAGAATGAAGTTTACTATATAGCAATAATATTGTAAGAACATTGTACCAGGAATATTCAGCCATCATCATCTTTGCAGACAAGTGTGATTAGAAGGTACTTATTGCTGTCAAATTATTATTCATGATCCTCTGAAATGTGAATCTAAAACTTACGTCACTTGAGAGGGCGGGTGTCACTTTAAACACGGTATCTAATTAACTGTGTTTTGGTAAAAGACTGAAAGCTAAACCTTAGGTATCTTTGAATCATCAATGTGGATTTCTGACGTGCAGGTTGAGGACATCTTGACAGGCACAGAAGGACGAGGTCACATCCGGTTTGATTATGCAGGGAGCTATCAAAACGAAAAAGAGAGAAGAATAGGAATTACTTGCATATGAATTTCCTAAAAGAAATTGGGTCCAGGCCCCAAATTCTAAAATGGGTGTATTAGCTTTTATTCTCTGGTCCTCACCTTATCAGTCTTTGTACCCAAACCTGCAGTGAGTGTGGATGATGGGGTCATGGTTCACATAATCGGGCCCTGATGGTAGGGACCATTTGTTATTGCTACACATGACGTGGAACATCAGATACACAAATATCTTAGTTCAAAACTGAAACTAATCCTTCAAAGTTCATGTGTTTGCCATTGCCCCAAGTGCTTCCATGTGTCCCAAAAATGGCACCCCTCAGATCTTCTTCCATATGGACTGTGCACCATGATTTTGCATTGTCCTTTTTGTACGTTCTTGAGAGTACCAGAGAATGAAGAAAGAGATGGAGATTCTTCAATGACTGTGTTATAATTGTGAACCACAACTCATGTATCTTGTTTTAAGTTGAAGTACAGTTGATGTACAATATTATATAAGTTATAGGTGTGCAGTATAGTGATGCATAGTTTTTAAAGGTTATACTCCCTTTATAGTTATTATAAAATATTGACAAAGTTCAAATCTTTTGCCTACTTTTAAAAATTGGGCTGTTTTCTGATTACTAATTATAAAGGCAATTAAATAATAACAAAAACATACATGTATCTCTGTAGTACCCATTTCCTGTGCTGTCAGTCTGAGGGGTTATCAGTCAGTTTGAAGTTTACCCACAACTCACTGAGGCTCCGTTCATTTATTTCGTCATTTTTCTCTTTGTGTTTCATTTTGTATAATTTATATTACTGCCTTCAAATGACTAATCTTGTCTTCTATAATATCTAGTCTATTTTTCTTTCCACTGTCCATGGATTCAATTTTCCTTTCAGTCTTACATATACTTCTTTCCTTGTAGGTTAGTTAGGGAACATGAATACATTCTTCCCCAGTTTAGCTCCACCTCCCAAGTTCCAAAATTGGCATTGAAGTTGTCTACCTATGGAAAGGAAATTTGGATTAGGTTTATTCCAAATAAACCTATCGTAGTTTGTTATCATAGTATACTTTCTTTTATTTCTTTTTTTCTTTTTTCAGTGTGCCCGGTATGATAATGTCTTCATTGCAGAGATCCTGATTGACAGAGGGGCCAATGTCAACCACCAGGACGAAGATTTTTGGACACCAATGCACATTGCCTGTGCATGTGATAACCCTGATGTTGTCCTACTGCTTGTATTAGTAAGTAAAGCAATTCAGTTTATTACCATTTGAAGATTTGATGGCATATAAAAGTCTGCATATTTAACCAATAATACTTCACAATATGTAATACTTCAGGTGAGAAAAAAAATGTGTGTATATGTCATCACTTATTTGCCTGGAATTACAAGATAATTAGAGACTAAGGTTGTGGGTCACCACATAGTTCATAAAACAAATTGTGTAGATGTCACACCAAGCTCTATTCCTCTTGCCTTTTTTTTGGAAATTATATGCCTTGATACCTTGCAAGTCAGTGCTAACTAAAATGGTTTGATAATTGTTGTTTTGTCTTTCAATTCATTCTCCTAATTTTTAGCCAAACTAGGTATATGATAGTAAGGCCATGTGGCTTATATTGAATCTTCTTCTCTTGTTTAAATCTAGCAAAGAAGTGTCTACAACTTTTGTTTACATGAAAGTGAAAGCTCTAAGTATAAAAATCACTGGAGTTATTTGTTGTCATTGTCTTGAGTTATAACTTAGACCCTGACATGGGTCCTCACACATACTATAATTATTTTAGAATTGGGATTCTTTCTGATTAGTTTATCTCTAACAAAGATTTTAAGAAATTATGCAGGATTTTTTAGAAAGCATACTAGAATATAAGAGTAAGAATGAATGATTTGCTTTTTTTCCCTTTATTAATAAAAATTGCATAATTCCTTGATGATTTTCTATTATGTGCCTGGCTTTTCACATGAGCCCTCAAAATTTCACATACAAGCAAATTGGTGCTCAAAGATATTAAGCAACTTGCCATAGGTCAAAAAACAAACTATATCTCTGGACTTAAGGTCATTGTCCAAAGTCTGTCCTTTCTCCCCAGGGTCATGCTGCCTGTCTTAACAAATTACCACATACTTGATAGCTAAATACAAGAGAACTTTATTCTCTCACATCTTGGAGGCCAGGAATCTGAAATCAAGGTGTTGGCAAAGCTGTATGCCCTCTGTCAGCTCTAGGGAAGAATTCTCCCTTGTTTCTTTCTAGCTCCTATGGGTCCCTTGCAGTCCTTGGTGGTCCTTGGTTACAGGTGCATCACTCCAGTCTTTGCCTCCATCATCATGTGACCCTCTTCCCTGTGTCTCTGTGTCCAAATACCCATCTCTTTTCTTTATAAATGCACCAGTCATAGGGTTCAGGGTCCACCTTAACTCAATACCACCTTATCTTACCTTGATCTGCAAAGACCTTATTTCCATAGAAGATCACTCACAGATAGTAGCCTTAGGACTTGAACATATCTTTTTTTAAAAAACACAATCCCACTACACTGCTTTCTTCTCCCTTTTTAAAATCCTAAGCAGAAGCCGTTTAGGATGAAGACTATGAATGGAGATTTCCTTAATCTTGTAAGAGGTTTAATTTGGCCTAGTTTAGTCTAATTTGCCCCTCAAGA
Organism: Eschrichtius robustus; assembly: GCF_028021215.1. NCBI lineage: Eukaryota > Metazoa > Chordata > Mammalia > Artiodactyla > Eschrichtiidae > Eschrichtius > Eschrichtius robustus. The sequence continues at coordinate 78,399,195 of NC_090841.1, forward strand.
ATTTGTAAACTTTTTTTGTTTTTATAGTAGAAGTGTATATCACTGGAAATGTGTTCCTTTCAAATCCTGGAAGATGGCAGCTATAATGAATAAATAAGGAAAGATAAAGGAAATAAAGACGATTTAGCTTGGAATAGAGTCATTTGGGGAGATAGTACTCTACAGGAAAACACGTGAAAAAGTACTTAACTCATTTATAAGAACAAATCTTCACTTTATAGAAACTGAGCCTAAGAGGAATTAAACTAACAAGTCAGCACAAAGGCAGTGAGATCTACTTAGTATTTGCTTAGTATTAAAGGAAAATCTAAAACATATCTCAGAAGGGAACTATATGGTCTTTTGAGTGATACCATGAAATCATCAACTGTGAACTCTTTGGAATTCTCAGAACTCATAGAACACCAGGCTAGATTTTTTAAGAAATGGCTTGGTCTGTAGTAGTTGTTTGAAACTTTTTTTTGGATAGTTCAACCACTGGATGTCTTGGGTGAAGTTGGGCTATAATTATATGAGAATGAGATAGAAAAGTTAGATTCATAGCTTTTGTGGTTTTCCTATGTTTTAATTTTTTTTTCCTGAATATTAGTTGAGAGATTCAGAATATTAGTTGAGAGTCACTTTTTCAAGGCCTGTCTCCATTTATTTTCTCTAAGTAATTATGATTAGTTACACCAAACCTTTGCCAAATTAGGCTTTCTATTTTCATTTCATTCATGCAATTCTCAGGAACCAATATTCATGTGACTGAGCTTGAATTCTTAAAATCCTTCTTCCATTTCCTCAATGTACACTGCTGGATGAAGACTTCGCCTTCTTGAGTTCAGAGAGTTTGTCAGCCCTTAATTTCACTGCCAACCAAGATTTCCTTCCTTCATTATAGAATATCTGTTTCTTATTTCTGATGGAACAGAGTAAGAGGATCTACCTTCTTTGTGGAGTCTGCCCTGAGTCCTGGTCTAGGCATCTCATAGGATTCTTACAATTTAATATCACAGGGACAGCCAAGAGAAGGGCTCAGTACATGGCAGGGTTGTGATTTCAAGGTGCAGAAGCTATGACTACTTGCAGATGACTCCCCTTCAGCATATAGGGACAGTTGCTGGGAGTAGCATGGGTATCAGAAATACCACTGATAGACTAGAAGTAGCAAATAACTTGGACCACCCAGAGGGCAGGAATGAAGCATGTTTATAACCAGAGCTGGGATTAGGGCAGCCCATGAGGACTGGTACCTGGGATGTCAATATATAAGGTACACTATAATTATAGAAATAAGTTAGACATACAGTGGCAAATTACTTAGGTCTTCCTTGTGGCTCTTTGCATAACTGAGGAAATATACATGTGCCTTGTTCCTGTTGAGGTTAAACAGTGTCTTCCAAGGAAAGTCAATAAGCACTGGCACCAGTCCCATTTCCCCAAACAGATGCTTAGAAAAATAACAACAATTTGAAGAAGTACTAAATCATTGTCCTGAATGGGGACACCCTCATGTCATTGTCAGACTCAATGATAGCTCCATTTTGATGAGGTGGGTTCTCTACACTCCTTTTTTTGTACTTTTATTGTATTCCCCTATTCTTTGGCATTTCCCCCCAGTTGCTGCTAGGATCATCAGCATATTGCCTGAGCTCCTTTTTCTTTCACCTTATCGTGTATGTTGTGCTTGTTTAAATACGATTTACTTTTCCCTTTGTTCTCGTGTGACACGGTTTCTGTAACTCCTGTTTGTTCCCCTGGCAATAACTCAATTTTATTAATGGCCAGTTGCCTTTATAATAAATATTTCTTCTGCCTAGAACAATTTGATTTATATTCATTAATTCTTTATCTAGCTTATATCAGTGGTGTTCATTAGGGAGCTCTAAGTTAGGCATTAACTAAATTATTAGCTTCCAGCAAGTCCCAGAAGTAACTAGCTGGTGCATACATGGCTATTTGTTAAAACAGTGCCAGCACTTTATAGAGACTCAATGTATATATATCAATACTTGCTGAATACATACACAAATGACTGGAAGAATGGCAGGCCAATTTTTGGAAGTCAGCCTGAATTTAATATTGCCATTATTAACTCATGTTATATCTAAAAAAAACCTGTCTTATAGCCACATTCATCTCCTTACATATTCTAGAATTCTTCATCCTACTCATTCTACACTTGTATTTAGAAGTGCTTGCTTCAGCACACATGATCTCAATGTCAGATGATATTGCTTTTCTTTACCAGGCAGAATTGAGAGCTAGAAACTGGATTTACTTCATGTATAAACATAGAATTAAATCTATAATTGTCAGGTTATTAACATTTTCATGGTCTGCAATGCCTTATTTCTCACACCATAGAATAACCCAACCTCATATGTAAAGTTATATATCTGCCCGTTGCTGTTATTCATTTACTGAAGACCATCTTTAATCATTAACTAATATTTATTGATCACCATTTTTAACATAATTCCTACCATCAAGGAAGTTACTGTTTGTTCATTCATTCATTCATTCATTCAGCAAATATTTATTGAGTGACTACTATGTTCTGGGTGCTACACAGTGAATAATAATAAGACATTTTACATTATTTTACATTATAGAACAATGACAAAAACAAACCAAAACAAGTAATGTACGTGTAACCACTGAGAAACTTGACTAATGGATTCAGCAAATCTGAGTAGCCTCATTACCACCATGTAATAACCAGCCCACCATCCATCCACAGAAATAATTTGCTTTCAAATAAATGTGGGTGAAATACATCATCATAAAAATTGTAATTACCAGAGAAATATGTTCCTGCTAACAACCTCAAAAGAAAGATTTATTTTACTTCCAGAACTAAATGCCATTGTACGTTGTTTAGCACTGCATGTCCAGTCTTCTTTCCATTTTCCAAATGGATAAGTAAGGGACACTGTGCACTTACATATTTGAGTGCCTTCTGTTCTGCGCTGAGGGGGTCAGCAGTGAATAAAAGAAGCACAAATCCCTGCCTCTTTGGAGCTTACATTCTACTGGGGAGAAACAGGAAAAAACACCTAAGTGGATGAAGTATACAACGTGTCAACTAAAGCGAAATGTTGGAGGGGCAAGGAGGGAGGAGTAGAGAGTCTTAATGGATGTCCTGATGGAGAGGTGACATTTGAGCTGTGAGCCTCGTGGGCTGGGCAGAGGCAACGGGTGAGGGCAAGCTGTGGGGCAGTGGCTCGTGTTAGAAGAAGAGCAAAGGAGACCCAGGCAGCTCTCTCGTGGAGTGGACGCGGGCAGGGCGGGACGAGAAGTCAGAGAGGCGACAGGAGCTCATCAAGCCCGTTGCTTGGACGTTAGAATTTACTTTTACCCCAGGTGATGAGGGGGCCTGTGGAGGCTTTTGAGTGGAGAGGTGACGTGATATGACATCCATTTAAAAAGATCCACTCTGGCTGCTCTGTTGAAAATACACAAAGGGGGTAGGGGGAACTCTTAGGGGAAACTGTCCCACTGTCCGGGCCAGACACGGTGCAGGTGGTGAGAAGTGGCCGACATGCGGGAGTATCTGGAAGGTCGAGTTGTCAGTATTTGGTGTGGGATTGGATTTGGGGCTTGAGAGAAAGAGCAGGAGTCAGGGAGGGCTTCCACTTTGTTGGCCTGAGAACTGCAGGGTTGGAATCTGTGTTTGCTGAAACGGAGAAGGTGTTTAGAATAGCGCGAGGGGTATGGGGTTATGTTTAAAAAGGAATGAAAAATGTATTTGAATCACATTTTTTTCAAGTTCTTCAGGAAAGCATTATCTGTAGTAGTTTTCATTGATTTGCAAGGTAAGTGTTTATTGTGAGTTTTTGTTAAGTGGAGATGTATGTGTGCGTCACCATCATATACTAAACGGCATTAGATTGTTGCTATTTTAATTGAATCACAAATGGTTTCATGTTTTGGAGTAGACATAGCTACTGTGAATGTTGTCAGTACTTTTGCCAGATCTACAAAACTCTAGCAGATATTAATAATTAACTTTTATACAGCCCTCCCTATATGATGAGTGTTTTTCGACGTGCTTTATAATTATTAATTCACTTAGTCCTCACAGAGTTCTATATGTGTGTGCTAGCTTTTTCCACTTTTACTTTTTATAGGTGAGGCAACTTAGTGAGGCTAATCTACATGCTGAAAGCCAGTTGATAGTGGTAGAGGCAAAATTTGATCCCATGAAGGCCAGCTTCAGAACCTGAACCCTGACCACTCTGATGTGCTGCCGTATTACTTATGATAGAATTCACATGGAGCTACAAGTCCCCAAAGTGGACAAATAAGATCATTATTTCTATTGCAATATTATACATTTCCCGTTAAAACACAGTTTTCTAACTTGAGTACTTAGACTATGGGAGGAAAGTTAAGAAATATTATGATACATTGTAATACATTATTTGTGGTGGTTCTGTTCTATAAAATCATCACAGACACTGACTTAGTGAATACAAGACCAGGCTCCTAGGGGACTTACAGTGTTAGGTTCCTGCGTGCCTCTGCTCACAACATGTTCATCAACAGATCTGTACAGCTTTATTTTTTTACAACTGTATTTTTAGCACAAACTTTATTTTTTGTGTGTTTCTGTTTAAAGACACCTAATTTAATATATGTTGTCGATTCATAAACATTGAACTCACGGCAGTATCACTATAACTCGGGCCTGAAAAAAGCTTATGCAACGCACATATTTTCTATTAAGGCTCATCACAGCCTCCTTGCCCATGGAAACACTAGACAGCACTTCTGCACTACGGTTGGGGGCCCCTTGAAACAGTGAAATCACCAAGAAAAAGCTCAAACACGTGAAAAATGTCACTGAGTAGACTGCAGTAAGACCATTTTTGTACACTATGAGAGCTGGAACAAGAAGGCAGAGCATGGCCTCATGGGACCTCTGCTTTGAATGTGCACCTTGGGTGGCTAGAATTTTCCACCACTCTGTGCATATGCGCGGATGACCAGCAAAGTACCATCAGTGTTGATTTGGGATTACAAATTAATTCTAGCAAGTAGGCAAGTTCACAAATATAAAATCCATGAGCAATGTAGATGGACTGCATTTATTACTAAGTAAAACAATTGACAGTTTTTAGGATTTTAATTGTGAAATAGAAACCATCTAATCCCAGTGTATTTTAGGAACTGGGGTGGCTCAGAAAATGATGGATTTCTACAGTATATTTTCAAGATTTAGACTTTTTAGTACCATTATTATTTTCACAATTTCCTTCACATAGTTGAACAGGGATTTGCAGTTTCCTAGAAGTTTGTTTTTTTTTTAATTTTTAAAATTTTATTTATTTATTTATTTATTTATGGCTGTGTTGGGTCTTCGTTTCTGTGCGAGGGCTTTCTCCAGTTGCGGTGAGCAGGGGCCACTCTTCATCGCGATGCGCGGGCCTCTCACTATCGCGGCCTCTCTTGTTGCGGAGCACAGGCTCCAGACGCGCAGGCTCAGTAGTTGTGGCTCACGGGCCCAGTTGCTCCGCGGCATGTGGGATCTTCCCAGACCAGGGCTTGAACCCGTGTCCCCTGCATTGGCAGGCAGATTCTCAACCACTGCGCCACCAGGGAAGCCCTCCTAGAAGTTTGATAGATAGCTCACTGAGTATGTGGAACACATCTATGACAAAGGCAGTGCACTTAATATATTATCCCTCTTTTTACATAAAGAAATCTAATATCATAGAGGTTATGTAGTAGAATAAGATCTCAAATCTAAATGTTTTCATTCCCAGTAAAATATTTTACTGCATTATTATTTTTATATGTAATGTAGAATTACATATTCATATAATTCTATATAATATACATTCTATTAAACAAAATTTGACCACAGAATTTTCACTTACCTTATTTTATCGAATATTTGAGTATCTCACATATGTAAGTTTTTAAATTTTTCATTCTACATTATCCAGTTTTTAAAATATTTTCTAACTAGTGCTATATTTGAACACCAATGCTCTATAACGCAAAATTTGTTAGAGTATTTTTTTAATAATTCTATAGTAATTTGCTATTTCTCAGACTTTAAGAAACTTTTCTGTTATCCAAGAGAAAATCACAAAGGCTGAGAAGTGGTTAACTCAAACCAGTCTTTTTAAAATTTTGACTTCCTATTTATTTCAACATGGTTGTAATATATGAAATGTATACATAGGTGTGTGTGTATATATACATATATATTTCTGGCATGTTGTGTCAGTGCATCTATGCCTTAAATCAATACTTGTAAATATCAAAATCTGCTCAATCACTTGCCTTCAGAGAGAGGAACAATAGACTTTTCTTTGCTATTTTGTACCATGTGATTTCACAGAGAATGGTTTCTTAATAGCATTGCTCAATTTTCACTTATTTACTGATATGACTTTGGATTACAGGGTTACATTTATCTGCGGCATGCTAGATCTGAATTTTCACATTTAATTTTCCGTTGTGGCCACAGTTGCTAAGCTTCTCTGTCCTGGTAGCAGTTCTAAAGCTGTGACAAATCTGCCCATTTTAACAGCCCATTGCATTTTGAACCATAAGAAACAAATTAACTTTTATATTGGTGTTAATTATTTTAGAAGGAAAATAATTTATTTGACTAAAACACTGAATGATGCTTCTTTTGGGGGAAAATGATTACCTATGTTCCTGACTAATCATCTCAGGTTTTTCTCTTTTTTATTGAAAATTTTGGGAGGAAATGCTTTGATACTTCACATGTCTTAGAACCATTTAATAAACCTTACTATAAAGGGTATCTATTATACATAATGTCAAAAAATGACTAATAAATAACTGAAAGATAAAATGTTATTTAATTGTTTTATTTTTTTAAAGGGGTGACAGGGAATGGTGAATTGCTGAATTATTACTATTACATATTACCAGGAGATCTTTTAAGATATTTTCACTCCCTGATATCAGAATGTGTAGGAGGAGATATTAGCAAATCAACAGTCATTTACTAAGTGAAGCTCAGTAATATTAATACTATCATTGTTTCACTTCAGTAACAATGGAATGATTACTTGAAATTGCAGTGAATGTTTTCTTCATCCTTGGCCTTTTGTGTTTGAACATCTGATGTTAGTAATTTCTCTGCCTGTTGGATGGCGCGTGTCATGCTCTGTGTTTAATGGGCAGAGTGGGACTAGATCATTTTAATGGATGCTGCAGGCAACTGACTGCTGGAACCTAGCAATTCTGCCATAAGTGAAATAGCAAATGATGTTTCAAAACCACATATTGCTCACTTTGTGTCAGGTGGCCAAGTTGATAGATCAAAATTAAATTGTTCCAAAACTTCACTCATTCATTGCTTAGACTGTTTCCGGGTTAAATCCTAGTATAAAATTTTTTATATTGTTTAGTTCTAAATTACCCTTTCCATCACTTTGATTTGTTAAATATTAGAACACAGGGTACCCTGCTATTTCAGAACGTTATATTCCTCCCTAGAAAATGAGCTAAAACTGAATAATTCAAGGTAAGTCTGATTTTCCAATAGGAACTGTGGCAGAACACCTGGGCATCACTCAACTTTTTATGTAAATGATGACATGCACGCCATATTTAATCTTTTTTTCAGATGTTGGTCTTGCCTTCAACTTCTCTGAGAAAATTGAGGTCTTCGGGCTTGAGTGCCTTCAACTCCCTACTAAAAACTATTGATTTTTTCCATATATATATTCACTGGCTTTCTTCCATCCTTAAAGAGGTGTTTGTTCTCCTTTATAAACTAACTCCTTCTACATCCTCTTTAGATTCTGCTACTTGCCCCTTCTCCAAAGATTTCTCCTTCATCATTTATTGAGCTTTCATTTTCGTAGTCATTCCTGTATCCTTTTGCTTTAAATTAATTCATGGTTATGTTCTAGTGATTTCCATTAGTTAAAAATTAAGAAGAAAAAAGCCTGATCAAACGTCTGTCCTCGGATTGTCACCCTGTTGTCCTCTCATGTTCATAGTCAAACTTCTCTGAAGGACAATATGCTTTTTCTGACCCCAATTTATGACCCCTGTCACCCCATCCAGACAGTCTGGTCTCTCTTCACTCAGGCCCCTCAAAATGGCCCTTTGCCGAGAACACTTTGACATCTTTGTGATGAGGTCAGTGGACACATTTCATGGTTTATCCTACTTAATGTATCTCACTAGGTCTAAAGGCAAGTTTGTCAAGAAAGGAAATGGGGCAAACGTCCAATTTTTTACCCAAGGTTGTATTTTTGGGGCTAATCGGAGCAAGAATTTGAAGGAAGCTACTCGGGCTCCTAAGCCCTGTTAGTGACCATTGAACATTAAGAGGGTTTTTTTTTCTTTTTTTCAGCTTTATTGAGGTGTAATTGATAAATAAAACTGTATGTATTTTACAACATGATGATTTGATATATTTTGTTAAATGATTACAGCAATCAGGTAAATTAACACCTCCATCACCTCACAGAGTTAATATTAATTTTTTTTGTAGTGGGAATGCTTAAGATCTACTCTCTTAGCAAAATTCAGGTGTATAATACAATATTATGAACTGTAGTCACCATGCTGTACATTAGATCCCTAGAACTTACCCATCTTACGAGTCAAAGTTGGTACCCTTTCAGCAGCATCTCCCATCTTCCCTGCCCTCCAGCCCCTGGTAACCACCGTTCTACTTTCTATCAGTCCACCTTTTTTTGTTGTTGTTGTTCTTAAGTCGTGTTTTTTTAAACCTATTGCTACCTAAACTTTCCCATCACTAAAATCGACGGTAAAAATTCATCCTATCTATGGTGAAAATGCTTACTCCTTATTCACAGTGATTAACACCATAAAAGTGGATTTCAGAAAACAAGCAATAAAGTGTCATTCGAAAAACACATGTGGAGGATTTCTGGTTTCAGCTTAGACATGCTCAGACTGCTGTGCTTGCAATAAGAAAAAGGTTGAACCAATTGAAAATCAGTAACTTTTCTTGGACCCATCAGAGAGCTGAAGTTTCAGGGAAAATCCTATCAACCTCAGAATCCGGGAGACAGGTGAATCCAGCCAGTCAGAGCTAAGATTTGGTGCTGGGCCAGAAGTCACAGGAGGCATAATGGTTGTTTTTTTTTTTTTTTTTTTTTTAACTTTATTCCTATAGGTCCTTTATAAACTATGATTGACAAGTCACCTTTTACTTTTTTTTTTTTTAAAGATTTATTTATTTATTGCTTGATTGATTGCTATGTTGGGTCCTCGTTTCTGTGCAAGGGCTTTCTCTAGTTGCGGCAAGCGGGGGCCACTCTTCATCGCGGTGCGCGGGCCTCTCACTATCGTGGCCTCTCTTGTTTCGGAGCACAGGCTCCAGACGCGCAGGCTCAGTAGTTGTGGCTCACGGGCCCAGTTGCTCCACGGCATGTGGGATCTTCCCAGACCAGGGCTCGAACCCGTGACCCCTGCATTAGCAGGCAGACTCTCAACCACTGCGCCACCAGGGAAGCCCCTGTTTTTTCTTTTCCTGAAAAGAATTCCACACCAAGTTTTCCTATAAAAGGTCCCCACAAAACTATTTATCACATAGGATGATATCTATTTGTTAGTAGGGTGGACAAATTCGTACAAAGGGTAGACTTAATTTCATGAAGTAGTGATAAAGACAGGAATATTAAAATTCCTGTGGGAACTTTATAAGTGCAAATGTTATAGCCATTCTGAACCAGCAGGAATGGTAAAAGAGATTTCATTAGCTCACTGATCAGTGACATTTAAGAGAGCGTATGCTGTTAAAGCTTGATCTGAGGTTGAGGTTTCCATTTTATTTGAAAAAAATATTTGAATTTGTAGAGGAAAATAATTTTGTAAAGCAGTATTCAATTTTGGGTTCTAAAATAAATACATCAGTCATTAAATTCATTAAAACACTAAATTACATCAAACAGTTAAATACATCAATAAGGTTGATATAAGGGGTGTAAGAAGTGGGACAGTACACCAATACTGTCAAATAAATCAAATAAACAATAAAAGAGGCTTAGCAACAATCATACATAATCCTGCTTTTTTGGAAGGTTATATGTTTTGTATTAGTTAAATAGTCCTTCTCTTTGGAGTTATTTCTTTTCCAGAATGGCTTTATTAAATCATCCCTTAACCAAAAATATTAGGAGGCTTCTACAAGAGATCTACTCTTTGTAATATCTTTAACTCATATGTATAGTCAAGGAAGCAAAATGGATTTTGAAGTAGATATCAATGAAAAGCAGGATCCTGGAAATTCATTAACTTCTTAAATTCTAAGACAATGTAGAACCTATCAGTCTGCTACTGTAGCCTGCCTACACTCTTAAATTACATTTTTGAAAATGAGTCCTCTTTGGGCCATCAGAACAAACCTATAAAGTGATAATTCACTGGAAAAGAATCAGGATCTCCATCAACTTGCACAAGGGTAAATAAGAGTCACCTCCTTTTAAATTTAGCTACCTGAATGGTTACTACAAAATATATTCAAAAAAGAGAAGCTATATATATATATATTTTTTAACATCTTTATTGGAGTATAATTGCTTTACAATGGTGTGTTAGTTTCTGCTTTATAACAAAGTGAATCAGTTATACATACACATATGTTCCCATATCTCTTCCCTCTTGCATCTCCCTCCCTCCCACCCTCCCTATCCCACCCCTCTAGGTGGTCACAAAGCACCGAGCTGATCTCCCTGTGCTATGCGGCTGCTTCCCACTAGCTATCTATTTGAGAGCTGCAGATCTTATGTAGTTGATGAAGTCTGTATATTGGTGTTACAGACATCACATCACCTTCTTGGACAGTAATTGTATTTATATCATAAATAATCTTAAGTGAAAATATCAACAAGGATTTCTTGTGAAAGTCAATGTGTCCTGTTAGAACTGTGCTGTCACGTCCTTCCCTGGTGTAGCATAAAGAAGTAAAGAAAATATCTAAGAATTTTCTTAGGGAAGGAAACAAGTTATTTACAAGCTGGACCTAGTCAATCAGAAAGAATAAATTCCTGATACGTTATTGATGTAAATAGCTCTGTCTGATGGAAAGCTGCACCGACACACTGAACACTGTTTTTGAGTGTGGACAAAACTGCTAGTAAAGGCTTTGACCATGGTGGTCACAAACATAGGTATAAATATACCAAGAATTTTAAAGGCTTAAAGTGGAAGAAAGAAGTACAAGGAATGGTTCCTTGGTCTTAACGTAGGCCTAAAGCATCATGGCAAAGATTATGAGCGTCAGAACCTCAAGTATAAGCCCTGACTAGTTCTCTCACTAGTTATGTGACTTCGCTAAGTACTTCATTACAAATAAACTCAAAAAAAGTGGGAACTTTTTTCATGGTTCGGACCACAGTTCCTCCTGCAGTGGCAGTGGACCATCACGTAAATTACTTAGAAGTTATTTTTGAAGAACGCCTGGATTTTTCAATTCAGTATTGCTCAATTCTCTCTTTTAACTTTATTTTTGGCACTTTTATCATGACTGTCAACATGTATTTCCTTAAGTTACTAAGTGAAGTAGCCCATGGTTAATGACACATCAGGGTATTCAGTATCAATACTGGATAAAAATTTAAAATGGTCTGTTCTGTGAAGATAGATTAAACGTGCAGGAATTTAATCAACCATGGCTGTGATTATGGCACAAAACTTAATACTAGATTCACAGTCCCTGAAAATGAAGTTTGTCTGGTTTCGAGCATGATTTTTGCTGCTCCCAGGGTTCTCTGATTGCATCTTTTACACAATATGAATTGTTTATACAAGAATATGAAAGACCTGCATTTGCACATATCATACATGTTAACTTGACTTTTTGTAACATACTGTTGTCACTGGTCAGCCTTTTCAGAAACTTCCACTGTTGATGATTAAGATTTTTTCTTTTCTGACTAATGTCTGATAGAAGAAATACTTACTCTTTAAATACAAAAGCGTAAACTGAAAAATGTGTGCCTCATGGCATTTCTATAATTTTACATAAAATTCTTTGAAGAACAGAAAAATACATACATTTTGTACATCTAATAGCAACATGGGTTTATTAAGTCTGGGAAATACAGAGCACCATCTGTGCTCAAGGTCTAAGGAAAACTTTTGTAGGTTTACTCTGTTTGATTATTTATGCTCCCATTTTTTGGTAAATTGTACCCCCTCTTTTCAAGTGTTTTTCATGATAAATAATATTTTTAATCTATATTTTAATTAAGATAATTTTAAAAATCTAATAATTTACATTAATATTATAAAGCATTTAATTTGACTTCTGAATGTCTTTTTAGTAAGATGTTTTCTTTTTCTGATTACATAAATAATTCATGTTTGTTTTACAAGCATTGGAAAATACAGAAAAAAAAGAAGTCACTCATTAGCCCACTGGTCAGAGAAAAATCGGTGGTAACATTTTGATGATGTCCTAGGTCTGTATGTGTTGATGAGTTTTAAGTGAGAATCCGTGGCACGTGGCCAGATTGTCATGTGGAAATGATCTCCCTTTATGGGCAGGAGAGAAAGAAATGGAGGGCCCTAGTGGATTCTGTTAGCAATGTGAGGTTATTATTGTAGCTTAGGTCAGGGGAGGTGGAAGTTTCGGCTGGAGTGACGATGGCCGTGAGCAATGGAACACGTCTGGCAGATGGTCATAAAACAGACAGATAATATGATCCTGTTTTACAGAAAATAATAATATATTCATATGATCACTTACATATATATGGGTACTTGTACTTATAACTGTATATAGATACACTGTAGGTATTTTTATAAAACCAATATCACCATATCTGTATTATTTTGCAACCCAATAAATACATGTGATGGCATAATATGACAACTTGCAAGGGTATACTAAAATTTATATAGCCCTTTGCTTATTTATGCTTTAAATTACAATGAGAATATTAAAATAGGATGCCCTAACAGGTGCCTTAGAGATTCTTGGAAATTTCTGAAACAGTGATTACTATACATATAAGAATAAAATTAACTTTTAATATTAACTTCAAAGTTTCCTAGAAACTTGTAATTTAAAAAATGAGTTCTACCTATTGGGAAAAAACTGTGTATTTTAACATGGCCCATTAAATAAAAGGATTTTAATGTGATTAGTGCCAAGAAGATTCTGAGAGAAATGTGTAACATTAAACCAATATCAATCAAGTACCTACTCACTTCCAACCACAATATATCTGTGATAAATTCAGCATGACAGCGGTGCTTTGAAATTTCGATCTTTGTTTACAGAATATCCCATTCCTAATGCAGGAAAATCATTTATAATAGGAGTCTCCAACACATTATTGATGGTTGGAAGGTGTAAATAGGTCAGACATATCTGTCATCTAAGATGGTAAAGTCACACTTGGGGTTGATTTCATGATACAATTAGTTTTAAAGTGTGATTATTTCAGGATTCAACTTAGTGCTACTTTCATATGCACTGCACCCTCAGAACACACACAGATATTTAATACAAGGGAAATGCCGCATCCCTGAGTCCTGCTAATATAGCCATGCTTCGATGCCTTGACCTTGCATTCAAATTGTATTTTTCTCAATTTTCATTCCCTGTAGGTTGCTGACCGGTGTGCCATGCACATTTGTCCTAGCTGTGGGTCCTCCAGGTAGAGCTTGTTTGTAAGTTTCTATTTTCCCACCAATGACTTGTAGTGAACCACTTCTGTGGGAGATCACTGTTATCAGAACCGCTTAGCTCTGAGGCTGTTTGATTTTCTTACAATCCGTCCCGCTAAGGAGAAGAGTAGGGGATCAACTCACTCCCCCGTGCACGAGCAAATGCAGAAATATCGGTCTTTGCATTTCCATCGTCAGAGCTCACTCTTTCAGCCTGTGATTCCATTAGGGGAGCAGACCCCGCCATCTCACTCGCTGTCAGACCTGGGCGACTGCTCTTTATTCAGTTCAGAACTCGTCCCAGGGAGCCGAGTGTGATCTCTGTTAATAGATAAAGCTGCACAAAATCAGAAATTTTTTCACATTTAAATTTAAAGAAACACTGAATCTTTAAACCACATTTGAAAAGTACTTTATTATGCCATTGTAGTGTAAACTGCTCACTTATTTGGGGGGAACTCATAAATATCAGACCAAGAACAGTATATATTACTGAGTGATGCTTTAGTGTAATATCTTTGTCTCCATTTGTGATTCTTGACACCCTTATTTCTTTTTCAATATTTTATCTATTACCACAGCAAGATTTGGGTGTTTTAATATTAATGGAAATATGATGTTAGGTCATTTATACTTTAGATATTTTATCATTTTCAATGAAGATATTATGAGATCCATATTTTTAAAATAATTTAATTTAGAAATCTTCAGCCAGGACTTGCCAAATGAAAACCACTCTTTGACAGATTTTGTAGGCTATATTCTCTTAATGATTATAGTCTGTGGAAAAAAAATAGTAACATCTAAGCCTTCTGAAGATTTTTACTTTGAGAACTGTGTAACTTGCAGATATTCTAACGGAATTTCAGAATTCTATGTTAAAGTGTGAATAGTTAATTGCATTTATGTAGATGAAGCAGGAATTACTGTTTCATAAAATGCACACATTATGCCCTTGTTTTTATTACTATTCTGTACTTTTGATATTTGTTTGGTAGGCACATGTTGCTATGTACTCTTTGTCAAATCAGTGGCAAGTTAAGACCCAAGAGAAATGCAGCAATCTATATATATATTACATGGAAACTGAGAAAATGAAGAAGGTCATATGAAAGAAATGATGTGGAAAAGTGTGATAAGACTAAGAAATATATTTGAATTTAATTCAGTTTGACTGCCTTAGGAATTAGAATACACAAGGAAACTTAGTTTGGGAACAATTTGATAGACAAAAGTGCTTATACCCCTTTCAGTAATAATAGAAGACTTTTAGTAAACACTTTGGGTTAAAACTTTAAAGACTATAAGTCAGGTGGAAATGTATACATGAATAAACAATATATCTAGTAAAAGGTAAGATCATGGTTTATTTTTGGCCTGAGAAAGTCAATTTTAAAAAAAGGCCGAGGCAAAATGGTGCCATAGAAAACCCAGTTACCATTAGGGATTTTCTGTCAGCCAAGGAGAAGTGGAAGTGGAAATCTGTAAATTAAATTTCTAAATACAACAGAAGCAAGAGAGACATTGATAGTTGTATCTATATGACTATAAGGTCGGTAGCAGGAATCAGATGACTTTGCCGGGAAAACAAGACAAAACGGCTGTAACAGCTGTGAGATTGTCCAACATACAGTTCTCCTCTTGTGGGGCTGCTAGAAATACGTCCAACCTAAAGGGCTCTTTTCCCTCCCTACAACTGGTTTTTAGAATCAGCAACTATCAGTTCTAGGATTGCTTCCTTAATTCTGATACGCACCTGTCCCGCTGCCCCCATTCAATGGCGACACAGTTATCTCCTGCTCCCCTTCTTAAATAAGTAAAACAGTAAATGAAAGGGGGTATCATAGAAAAGGGTTTCATGCATCTTCAGTCCAGGTGCATCCCAATGAGACCTTTCCGGACTGTGGCTGGTACTTGATTGTCTGGCTCAGCGGTGCCCAAAATATTAGGACAGGTTAGTGCCCATCTCAGCAGGACCCTTCCCAACATACAGAGGCTTCGCAGTGCTGTGATGGATTTTGAAGTTCCAAGTAGAGTATGCAAAGCTCCCCAAACACATTTGGCCATGGACACCCCAGAAAAACATTCTTACATGTGTAGTGTGCCATAAAATGCGGATAAAAGCTGATGAAAGTTATCAGTGAAGCTGGGGACAGGGAAAAGACCCCCTGCTTTGTGGGGAGTCAACTCTTCCACAATCCAATGTCACCTTCTCTGTTACCAGAGGTGAACATGTAGTGAGAATATA
Source organism: Eschrichtius robustus (assembly GCF_028021215.1). Taxonomy (NCBI): domain Eukaryota; kingdom Metazoa; phylum Chordata; class Mammalia; order Artiodactyla; family Eschrichtiidae; genus Eschrichtius; species Eschrichtius robustus. The sequence continues at coordinate 78,415,075 of NC_090841.1, forward strand.
TAAGGATAGAATGTTTGAGAGTTTCAATCTGAGGTTAGGGATAATTAATTGGAAAGTCACCAATAATGAGAAAATCTCAACAAAACATTTTGAGAGGCATCCACTTCCGTCTCATCCCAAAGTGAGGATGACACCTGATCATAATGATATTATTCCTCGAGTTTACAGAGCCAGTAAAGTTTCAGGGCTGGGGTTCACCTGGGGTTTGTCTGTTTCTGTGTCTGTCCTCGTCTCTACCATCTCTCTGGATCTACCGTCTTCCTTGTGCTGGTTGGTGCTGATGGGGATTATATTGTGAATAGTTACTCTTCAAGTCACCTGTAAACACCTTGAAGTTAGCTTCTTTGCCTTATACTTTTTACCTGACTTCTACATCCTCATCTGAGAACTGCAGACACTAAAATGCAAAAGGAGACCTCAAAAACATAGAATTACGGGATTTTAGAGTTTGGCAGGGATCTTGTCCCATGATCTCATAGAAAGAGCTACTTGAACCGTCCCTGGTATGGCAGTGGTCAGGGGCCGGGTTTGGAGAGGAACCCATCTCTTCACCTGGCAGAACACCATCGATAGATCTGCTCTGCAGTGGTCTTTGAATCCTGAGGGATTTAATGTTTTCCCATGACGGTCAAATTTACCTGCTTTTCATAGATCCTATTCTCTGAATTAATATAAATTCCAATGACTATTTTAGAAAAAGAAATCGGTCCTTAATAAGTTGTAAGCCACACATTTTCCTCTCAAACTCAGGATAATAATGGAAACACTATTTTCAAATGATCTCTGCTTAACTTACTATGAGAATCAATTCATTGCTTCCTTCCTTCCTTTAACATATTCTTTATCTGAGGGCCTGCTATGTACCAGGTGCTGGGCTTGCTCCTGAGAATAGTAGGGAAAGTACAAAATGAGGTTAAACACGAATTCATTACTTAGTGTGTAATTATTAATATGTTTACATAAGTATTTTTATGCATGTCATGCATCAAATCTTAGCTTTCAGTGAGGCCTGTGAGGCGGTACTCTGGAAACTCAAGTGTGGAGTGTCTGATCCGGTCTAAGAGGCCTGGGCAGCAGTGGGGTAGACAGAAGGGGCATCTAATTGGAGGCACTGCCTTTGGGAGAACATTTCATAAATCCCAGGTCAGGGATTGCAGGTTGAGGGTGGGAGCCATGAGGATGAAGGAAATACTGATGATGTATTTTGAATTGAAATCAACAGTAATGCTGATTTTTCAAATGTAGGCATTAAAGAAGGGGAGGGAATTTTAGAATGAACCCAAGCTTTCTGATTTGGGGAAATTGGGAGGGAGGGTGCAATTTACAAAGAAAGCAAACACCAGCGGAAAAATCTTTTTACATAAGGACCATGCATGCCTTTTTGAATATATGAAGGTCAGGACCCATGGAAAGCATCCACCTGGAGAAATCTAGGAGGCAGTTGGTTCTGGAACTCAGCAGAGAGAGAAAAGTCTTATCTGCATACACAGGGTAACAGAAGCCCTTGAGTAAATCAGATCAACCCATGAAAATGTGAAGTCTGAAAAAAAGAACATTTGAAAGAGGGTCCAAAGAAAACTAATTAAAAGATTCCGAGAGAAACAGGAGGCTGCAAAGAAGACTGAGAAAGGGAAGCCAGATTTAGAAGGCAAACCAGAAGCTTGCATTGTCGTGAAAGTCAAGGGGAAAAATGCCTTGAGAGCTTCCCTATGGCATTGGGAGGACTATACTAATTACAGGAGAAGCTAGTCATTCAAACATGGAGAAGCAAACCTAAGAAATTTGCAAACTGCATCCCTAGATCAAATGTAAAAGCATATTAAACCTTATGTGGTTTCCCTTGTGTACATACCTAAATATTACAGTGTGGAACATGAAAACTGTAATAGAATATTCTAGACTAAAGAAAGAAAAAGAGATAGAGGTGCTGACATCATAAGGCACTGGAGATAAACACCACGCATGAAGACCAGCAGCACAAAATTAAGGGACAGAAAGTATGAAAGGCCTATATTTTCAGCTTATTGGTAAACAGACCTGAAAAAAGCTGTATTTTCTCAGAGCAGGTATGAAGTGTTCAGATTAGTGAAATAGACTTTTTAAAAAGCAGAGTAAACATCAGACTGGTATTAGAGAATAATTCTATAAAGGATGAATGAGGTGGGAGGGTCCTGGCTCTTTCATATAAGGTCTTAGTCAATAAGTATTTACTAAGTTTTGTGTGGTCCCCAAAAAACATCCTATAGGAAGAAATGAGAGGCTTAGTAGGAAATGTGATATTTGCACGGGCCTTGAGATGATGTTGAACTTACCTGAACCATACCGGGCTCTTTACTAACCCTGGAACCCATGATTTCTTTTCTTAGCTTCTTTCTCAGAAATGCATATTCAACAGGCTTGCTTACGAAATTGTATCTTTTAATTGGATGGTTGACCTTTATATTCTGGCAATTAATTGATTCAAATGTTATTTGAGTCAGCTCACTGGATAATCGTTAATTTGTCTCAAGTTTTACTCCTCACCTTTGAATTTAGTAGATTTGAAACTTGCCAGGGCCCCAAGAGAATGGTCATGTGTTTTCATCTTGTTTCATAGTTTTGTTCATTGTTTAGTTTGAAACATAGTTTTCTCAACATAAATATCACATGTTTATTGTAGAAAATTGAAAGACACCCGCAGATGTATAGAAATTTAGTATCACTAACAATTCCATCACATAGAATATATTTTGATGTATTTTTAAGTCAGTCTCTCTCCCCTCTCCCTCTTCCCTACACGTGTACAATTCATACAGAATTTATCTGATACCATATATATATCTTGGTAGCCTATCTTTTCATATGCATTTTCTGTACTTCTGCAGGCCTTAGATTTTTCTGCTACAACATGGTTTTTAATGATTTGCTGTTACATCATATAAATGTCCTTAACTAAGTATTCTCCTATTTTTGACATTTTATACAAATTTTCACTACCTTTCTATTTTTACGGTACTATTATTACATCATTTCATGATTAGGATAATGCATATCTCATCACATATTTTTATGCAGGCCATTCTATTTTTTTTTCACTTTAGATTTTTACCTGTCATGCGTACCCATGTTTTCAAAAGCCAGATAGTTTTACAAGGCTTGTTGGAAGCTCTGTAAAACTCAGCCGTTCCCTTCAGCTCTACCCTTCGAATTTTTGTTCCCAGATACAACCACCTTCAACTCTTTTAGATGGTTCCTCTGACTTCTATATGTATTTCGTGTTAAATAGCTATGTTAATATTGCTACACCTTGATTTTTCATATTCAGTCTAGAAGACAGGGATTCAGCTATTGTTTGATACTCCCAGCCCCCGCTGGATACACCCATTCTGCCCATGTGCCCATCTTCCCCTTTTCATCACTGCAAACTTCTGTCAGATGAGTATTAGAGGTTTCTTTAGCGTGACTGTAAATGCCATTCACACCCCAGTCCCTTGGAATTCTACAATTACCTTTTCCTTCTTACAGGTTTTCTTTTCTTGGCATGGTTTGTTACTTAGCATGGCAGCTGTGCTACACATAAATATTTACGTGCTCCCAAAGTAATAATTACTGACCTCAGGATGTTTGCAGAGGGAGCTGTAAAAATGTGTTCCAGTATAATTTCAGCTGTTATAAAATTTTAAATATTTGTAATACAGGTTTTTAATTTTTTATTACCATAAAAATTTGCAATCATTAAAATCTCAAAGCACACTTTCATCATAATTAGCGCTTAATGCATAGTTCCTTAATGAATAAATGGGTTCCCCAGCGGTATCACCTCCTATGTTATCTGCCCAAAAATCTAGAATCCAAAGGAAAATTACGTGCTCCTAGTTTTCTGTCTCTGCTTAAACAATGGAAACTGGTGGGAAAGTCTCTGCTTGGGACCAGAGATGCATGAATTTTCTGCTTCGGTTCACTAAGTTTTCATGATCTCAGGCAGGTAGCAGTTCAGCAGTCCTCTGGTTGGTCTGATTCAGGAAACAGGAGGCACAGGAAGGCCTGTGCCCAGACAACGAGTCCTTCCTTCTCAGCCCTTTTCACTGGTGGCCATCAGGGCTAATTCACTCTGTTACAGGTTTCTGCTGGTACACGCCGTACCTGACAGCATCCCTCTGACTGCTGCAGGGATTTCAACTCTGATATCTCAGCTGAGGTTTGGGGAAAGAGGTTGTGATTCAACGGCTTGGGGTAGCCAGGTTTAAGTGTTTCTTCACCAGTTCCTTTTGGTGGCTTGAATAATTCAGAATAAAATAGCATTCTTGCCAACTGTCTATTTCAACAGTAATAAAGAGTATACAATGATGCAGAGTAGAGAGGGCAGGTATTACACAAAAACGTGAGCATTTGTCATTTCTGACGGCATCCGCTTGCCCTTTTGGGTGATTATCTACCATCCTTTTTCTTCATGACTTTAGGTTTCAATTTTGGGGGACTCTTTGGGTTTGCTTGTCTTTTTATAAAAACAATTTTCTCTCTTTGTCATGAGTCGTTTGAAGGTTTAGTAGTTCTTTGGAGTTTGTCCTTGAAGACACAGGTCAGAATTATGAGAAACTCGTCTTTCCATTTTCATATAATTGGTTGAAAGCAATAGAGAAAACTCTGTAGTGCTTTCCTGGGTCACTGGCTGGAAGACAGACTTTCAAAAACCTAAGTAGTAAATTACCTGGAAATAAATGAATTGGACACATTTTTTGGAGATCTCTTTCAGAAGTACCTGCAAGTTTCCACTTAATCTTTCATAAATGTGTTTTTAAGAAACAGATTTATAAAGGCTTCCCTTATATATCTCAGGGCAGGCTGCATTTTTTTTTCAATAACAGTAATAATAGAGGGCATTCTGTTATTTGTCTTGGTTTGCTGCAAATACTGTCCTTGAAACTTTGAACATCGTTGAGCCCTTGTATTCTGGGAATGACATTTTTTAAGTATTTCTTGCCTTTGACTAAAATTATTTCATTTCCTCATTGCTGGTTTTGTCAAAGATGTTCTATGATAAAAGTAAGCGGGGTGGGGCTTCGCTGGTGGTGCAGTGGTTAAGAATCCGCCTGCCAATGCAGGGGACACGGGTTCGAGTCCTGGTCTGGGAAGATCCCACATGCTGCAGAGCGACTGAGCCTGTGTGCCACAACTACTGAGCCTGTGCGCTAGAGGCCGTGAGCCACAATGACTGAGCCCACGAACCACAACTACTGAGCCTGTGCGCCACAACTACTGAAGCCCACGCACCTAGAGCCCGTGCTCCGCAACAAGAGAAGCAACTACAATGAGAAGCCGACGCCCTGCAACAAAGAGTAGCCCCCGCTTGCCGCAACTAGAGAAAGCCCGCGTGCAGCAATGAAGACCCAACACAGCCAAAAATAAATTAAAAAAAAAAAAAAAAGTAAGTGGGGTGCGGGAGAGAAATCCAGCCAAACCAAACCTGCCATCTTTAATATTTCAAAGAGCTCTGGGCTGTATGGTCCTATGTCTTGGCAATTTTTTCATTCTGTCCCATTCTTTTCCGGATTTTAATTCTTTTTGTTTATTTATTTATGGCTGCGTTGGGTCTTTGTTTCTGTGCGAGGGCTTTCTCCAGTTGCGGCAAGCGGGGGCCACTCTTCATCGCGGTGCACGGGCCTCTCACTATCGCGGTCTCTCTTGTTGCGGAGCACAGGCTCCAGACGCGCAGGCTCAGTAGTTGTGGCTCACGGGCCTAGTTGCTCCCCGGCATGTGGGATCTTCCCAGACCAGGGCTCGAACCTGTGTCCCCTGCACTGGCAGGCAGACTCTCAACCACTGCGCCACCAGGGAAGCCCCCGGATTTTAATTCTTAAACCTAGCTAAAAACTGTGTTTGCAGAGAAGGATGGGTGATCTAATGGTTGTCTTTGCAAATAATGTATATAATAAGATATTCTTTCTCTTCCAATTAATTATTAGGATAGCTACCATTTGTTGAGTGCCTAGCCCTGGGCTGGGTACCGCATAGGCTTATACTGAAGATAACTCTCCTACACATTATGGACTAAGAGTTGGCTCCACTTTGCAAACTCAAGGGCAGAACTGGGTGATTTGCCCTTGGTCACAAAACCAGTGAGCAGAAACCCGGCCCTCAGAGCCAGCCTTCCCGGAGGCCAAGCCAACTTCCCCCCACTTCTCCCGTTTTCCACCACCTCCAACCCACACCTCCCCATCCTTTGTGTTCCTGTGTTGCAGCTCCCTGTGTTCTAACGTTCCATTTTCCATTTTGTAATAGTTTCACCAAACTTCTTACCTTAATGAATGCAAAATAGTGGGCAATACAGAAGTACAAATTTACAGACTTCTTCTGTGTAAGAAACCCCATATAGGTTTCTTGTTTTTATCTAAATATTTCCCTTTCTTTTGAGTGTGCATTGCTTGTAGGATAGAAAGTTTTCTTATTTAATATGAGACTCCATGAATAATTCAGCAGTGAATATTATTGCATTTCCCAAACACAGGGTATTTTTGATCAAATGAATTGGAAAAATGTGGGGACAATCTTTAACTGGTTTCTTGGAGACAATAAGCTAAATGTACCCCCAAATTTTATAGGGTATGGATTATAGTACAAAGTATTTTACAATATAGTTTGCAGTCAAATTTAAATCAAACAATTTATGTAATGTGTCAGATGATTAATTTGCGAAAAACATAACGAAAATCAAATTAAGTTGTATTAGCCCTTTATGGTTTATTATGCCTGAATATGTAACTATGCCAATAGATTGGTTTTTACAATTTTTGCTCTTTCCTCTGTAGAGTCTATGCTAAAATATTATAAGCACTTTAAAATATTAACAAAAATACAGTCCCAATTTTTAAATAGCCAAAGCACTTGAAAAGATTATTTAGAAAAGGGATACAGTAGCCATAACATGTTAAGAAATAGCTTTTCCTAGATTTAAAACTGCGAACTTTAAAAAGTTACGATTTTATAGTATATACCTATATCAAATCATCATGTTGTACATCTTAAAATTACACAGTGTTCTATGCCAATTATATCTTAATAAAGCTGGAAAAAAAATAATAAATTCAAATAATGAAGCTCAAATTTCAAACAAGATTTTGAGAGCTTGTATTCTTCTGTATTTGACATTCTATATTTTATTCTGTGCCAAGGGTCTGCAAACTAGGTAGGCCCCATGAGACAAATCCGGCCCACTCTCTGTTTTGATGGCCTGTAAGCTAACACTTACATTTTTAAATGGTGGAAAATATCAAAAGAATAAGAGGGACTTCCCTATTGGTCCAGTGGGTAAGACTCCACGCTTCCACTGCAGGGGGCACTGGTTCGCTCCCTGGTCGGGGAACTAAGATCCCACATGCCACGCAGTGTGGCCAAAAAATAAAATAAAGTTTATTTAAAAAGAAGAAGAATATTTTGTGACCTGTGAAAATTATGTGAAATTCAAATTTCAGTGTCCAAAATGAAAATTTCATAAGAACACAAAACAAAATGAAAATTCTAACATTTCAAATTGTCAGTGATAAAATAAAAATGAAAAAATATATAAATAGAAAAAATATATATAAATACATAATTTAACAGTTTTAATAATTCATTCATTTATTTACTAATAATTGTTTTCTGAGCCACATAGAGCCTGTATTAGATCCCGGAGATATAGAAATATCAAAGTATTTTGTCTCATGGAGCTTAAAATCTAGTGTGGGATATGGTCAATAAGTAAATATGTGTGTGCTTAAGACATTGGATCATAATCATCACGGTGAGAAAATTAGAACAGAGTAAGGTGATGTGAAGTGATGAAGTATTGGGGGATGGGGACTTTTAAACAGCGATTTGATGAAAAAGCTGTAAAGGAACAGCCATCTCAAGATGCCCAAGGGAGAAAGCGTTCCAGGCAGCTGGACCAGCAGGTAAAGTCAGTGGGAGCCGGGCATTACGTGAGGGACGGTGAGGAGGCCTGTGTGGCTGGAGGGGAGTGAGCCAGAGGCCAGTAGAAATAATGGGTTGGAGGGACGATGGGGTCCAGACGACGTGGCACTTGGAAGATGTGGGGGAGATTAGAGACACTCTCTGGTCTCACAGTACAATTCCCAGTGTCCTTAAGACAAAAGCTTACAGGATGCCAATAGTATGTTCTCTGTCCTAAAATAATTGCGTGTGTGTTATATATTAGTTTGGGATAACCTTTACCTTAGCACAGGAGTACAAAATTTCCTATTCAAAGAAGAGAAACTCCTGGGATAAACAAGAATATAAAAAAGAATGTATAACTGAGTCACTTTGCTGTACAGCAGAAATTAACACAACATTGTAAATCAACTATACTTCAATTAAAAAAAGAAGAGAAACTCTCTGCAATTCAAAAGCACCAAATACCCACTCACATAATTTTTCTATTTTCCCTATCATGTTTGATGCCAGCATTTTTATATTTAAATGGAATATTTTGTGGCAAGGTGTTTGCAGACTATGTAAATATTTTATTCCTCCTCAACGATTCTCCCAAACTTTGACCTTTCCAATACTCCAGTATTTCCAATAGTTTTAGCATCCCCTGGTGACTCTCATCTGAATTATTACTCTAATGAATGCCAAATTCTAACCTTATCATTCCTGCTACATGTGCTAGTTGGTATTCTATCGTAAGGAAGAGCTTTCTTCTCCCCTGTAGTCAGGGATTCATTTCTTTACTGATATCAGTATGAACCCATGGGTTCTCAGCTGCAACTTGACAGTCTAAAAACATCACTCGACCAAGTGATCAAAGTTACCTTCATCACCACCGGGATCAAGGCACATCAGGAGTCTTCTGATACGGCACCATGGGAAGAACACAGTATCCCCTCTGTGGTTGCCTGCCAAAAATCTCATTGGAAGGACCTATGAGAGAAGGTCTTAAAGAAGAAGACAGAAGAACTGTTCCAATTGGAAGAAGGCTAAAGAGAAAGGAAAAGCAAATGCCCCGGATAACCCCTCATTCTGTCCTGAGCCAGGGGGTGATAGCGATCAAGGGGGGGGGAAAGCAAATGCCCCGGGTAACCCCTCATTCTGTCCTGAGCCAGGGGGTGATAGCGATCAAGGGGGGGAAAAGCAAATGCCCCGGGTAACCCCTCATTCTGTCCTGAGCCAGGGGGTGATAGCGATCAAGGGGGGGGAAAGCAAATGCCCCGGGTAACCCCTCATTCTGTCTTGAGCCAGGGGGTGATAGCGATCAAGGATGTCATTGGAAAAATTAATGAAACTTGGGTGTGGACTGGGCTTTATATAATGGAATTTAGCGATGCCAGACTTTCTGATCTTGATAACACTTATGCAAAAGAATATCCTTATTTTCACGATGTACATACTAAAATATTTAGGGGTGAAGGGACATGGTGCCTGTGACTCACTTTTACAAGATTCAGGAAAAATAAAAGAGACAGAGAAAGCAAAAATAGGGGAAACGTGTAAAAAATTGGTGAATTTGGGTAAAGGGTTTCCTAGCGTTGCCATTATGCAGTTCTACAAACCGGGTGGCTTCAAGCAACTTGTTGTCTCACGGTCCTGGAGACCAGAAGTCCAAAGTCGAGGTGTTGGTAGGGTCGTGCTCCCTCTGAAACTTCTGGGAAAGCATCCTTCCCTGTCTCTTTGAGCTCCTGGTGGTCTCAGGTACCCAATGGCTTGTGGCAGTGTCACTGCAATCTCTGCCTCGATCCTCACATGGCTGTCTCATCCTCTGTGTCTGCGTCCCCAATAACCCTCTTTTTGTAAGGACACCTGTCATTTACTTTACTCCAGAATGACTGCATCTTAGCTATTCTCATCAGCAGTGGTCCCATTTCCAAATAAGTTCACATTCACAGGTACCAGGGGCTAGGGCTTCAACATTGCTTTTTTGGGGGGATGCAATTCAACCCATAACAGATATATAGGACTTCTTTGTACTATTCTTGCAACTTGAAGTAAACTTGAAGTTATATCAAAATAAAAAGTTACTAAAACTATTTGCATATAAAACGTGGTATTTGTGTGTACGGTGTTACGTAGTGTTCTAATTTCATTCTTTTACATGTAGCTGTCCAGTTTTCCCAGCACCACTTATTGAAGAGGCTGTCTTTTCTCCATTGTATATTCTTGCCTCTTTTGTCATAAATTAGGTGACCATATGTGCATGGGCCTATGGCTTTCTATCTTGTACCATTGATCTATATTTCTGTTTTTGTGTCAGTACCATACTGTCTTGATGACTATAGCTTTGTAGTATAATTTGAAGTCGGGGAGCCTGATTCCTCCAGTTCCATTTTTCTTTCTCAAGATTGCTTTGGCTATTCGGGGTCTTTTGTGTTTCCATGCGAATTGTAGAATTTTTGTTCTAATTCTGTGAAAAATGCCATTGGTAGTTTGATAGGGATTACATTGTGAGAGTAGCAGCGACATATATACACTACCAAATGTAAAATAGTTAGCTAGTGGGAAGTAGCCGCATAGCACAGGGATATCAAGCTTAGTGCTTTGTGATGACCTAGCGGGATGGGATAGGGAGGGTGGGAGGGAGGCTCAAGAGGGAGGGGATATGGGGATATATATATGCATATGACTGATTTACTTTGTTGTACAACAGAAACTAACACAGTATTGTGAAGCGATTACACTCCAATAAAGATCTATATTTAAAAAGTGGTATTTGCTTATTAAAAGTCCACCAGGTACCTGTCATTAAAATTTCAGTTTTAATGTGCTGGAGAATTATTACTAAATGAAACAATCAGCAAGTTTATTCATTGACATTAAATTGCTACCTAAACTAATAAAATGTTTATTTACAGGAAATGTGCATTTATTTGTTCGTATGTCATCTGACATGCAGTAAATAAGATTCCTACTTGAGAAGAATGAGACATTTGAGTTCTATTTCCAATACTCCAGGAACAGAGTGTAGGACAAATTGGAGATGGGGTGGGCTTCCAGTCTGCATAATGAGAAAGGAAATGTATTCAGGGCTCCCAGTAGGAACTATCCAGTCCTCAACTGCAAAAGCGTTTGAGGAGTTTGCTTTTGCAGAATATAACATTTACTTCCCTGATGAAACCAATCACGACGTGATTGATTTTCTTGAAGCCAACTGAAGGACTTGCCTTAGTCTCAGTTCCAGAGGGACCCATTAACAACACATTACCTTCTGAGTTAGTCAAACTAAGAATAATAATCAGCCATGAATCTTATCAATGGGGTTTTTATATATGTATGTACAATTTCAGAATTCTAAGTCAAGAAATACAGCTTTTTCAGGGGATCATGTGGATACATGTTTTGTGGCACGTGAATCAGCTCTTCTAGGGACGTCTACTAAGACCAGATAGTTGAGTGGTGGGGGTAGAGCCACCGCAGCTGGGGTGTCTCACCCATGTCCAGTGGCAAGGAAAGAAAGAAAGGGAGGGAGGAAGGGGGGAGACGGAGGGAGGGGGAAGGGGAGGGAGGGGGAGGGAGGGGGAAGGGGGAGGGAGGGACTGATGGAAAGGGGAGAGAAGGGAGAAAAAGTCTCCCACAATTGTCATCCATCTAGAAAGAGTGAAGGCAGGAAACTTAAGTATGCATAGAGTGATTTTGTAATTTCATGTATATACTCTTAAAAATGAATGTCAGAAAATTTAGTTAAAAATAATTATCACAAAAAACATAATCCTTTGCCTCAATTTTTAGTAATTAGTTTAAGTTCAGCGTTTGCTTAATTTTCAGTTTGTTTCAGTAAATTGTTTTTAGGGCCTAACATGTCCCAGGCACCGTTGGGCACATAAAGAGGAATGAGATGTGATCTGTGATTAGGGAAGTTCCCGACCCCCGGGAAGGTCTCTACAGGAAATAACACCTGGCCATTGAGCAACACAGACCAGTGGGGGATTAATGGGTTGAAATTTCAATGAATGAACCCAACTAAAATATTCAGCACCGCGTTTCAGTTTCAGATTCTCTTTGAAAGAGCCTCATTACTCCTGAAAGAATAGAAAATATTCTCCCCCAGTGCCCCCTCTCCCTGGGCATCACGTTGCTCATCTATTTATTTTTGCTGTTATTGATAATATGTGACTCAATTATATTCACTGTCATCTGCCGCCCAGATGTTTGACATAGATAAGATCCTCTCTGAAACGTCTGTGCATTGGCAAAAAAGAGTAACCTGATTATCTCCCACCTCTTAGTATTGAAATCAGCAAGGACGCCCTGTAGTTCCGTGTCTTAATTGATACTTTAACCAATGAAGCTTGGGTAAATATGCAAAACGTTATTCTCCTGGTTGGAGACTAAAGGAAAGGAATCATTAGCAAAGTCTAGTTAAGACTATTGCCTCAAGTAACTTCTTTTCAAACTCTGAATAACTGAAACAAAATGAAATGCACTAAGAAGATAATCTGAAATCTTTAGAACCTTATAATGACATTTTCCTTAGGTAAGGGAAAATCTGAAATATCTAACTTGACCTGTTCAAATAAAGAAGTATCTTCATATGGTTATAGAAAATATAATGTGGTTCACTCTGGATAGTAAGGTGAGCAGTACAACTTACGTGGAGGGAATATGCTACCACTTTGACCTACTTTTTAATTTTCTTTTTACTATATTACAGCAGTCTTTTGGAAAACCTGTGCAGACTTGCTAAGGCATAGGAAAGCAGTATATAGATACACACACACACATATACACACATACACACACGCAGGCAAAGCCCCACATTTTAATATATAAAGCTATTAATGTGATGTTCCTTTTTATGTAAAGTTATGAATTTGGATATTATATGAACCATATTAACTGTATCCACATTGCAATACAGACTCCTATTCAGGAAGAAGAATGGGGTGAAACTTTCATTTGTTTGGCCTGAGTTTAGTGACAGGTTATTGGGAGGAGGCATACGGGAAATCTTGCCTGATAAATTTTACGGAGCTCATTAAAGAATGCAGAGCAAGGGCGACAACTGATGTGACTACATTTTTAAGAATGAAAGTGCATCTATCATTGTATTCAGTCTGGGACGTGCAAAGAGTCGAGCGGTGGGCTCAGAGGTGCTTGAGGGAGGGCCCTTTGAAGCTAAAAGGTGTGTGAGAGTCGTATTTAATATATTCCATCCATTAATGTCTACAGATTATGCTTTTTGTTGGAAAACAGTTTTTGGAAAGAGGAAAACCAACCAGAAGCCATTAGCTCAGCCTTTATTAAAAAGACCTTAGTGTGAGAACAGCTCTCAAATGAGTTTCTGTGGAGAGCAAGGAGATTAAAGATTTAACAGATAGTTTGGGGAAGATCAGTCAAAGTTCATTCAGGAGTTCTCCGTTCAGACCCTGAAGGCAGGGCCACTTCTGTTGTGTTAGGTCAGCCAGCATAGAGGCGTGCCGGGTTTAGCAGCCGGGGATTGGATATTTGGGGTTTGGCAAGTGGGGTGGGGAGGAGTACTTGCGGCTAGGGTCTTGCCTGTCAAGGGTCAGTTGAACCTTTTTGGACCATGAGAGTTTCTCACAAAGTATCTAATATGATTTGTCTTAAAAAATAATTCCAATTTGCTATGTGATCCTGCCGGCTGTATCTAATGTAAACTTTTCTGGGTCTGTTTCCTGAATAAGATAGAAATGAAAGTTTGGATCTGCTTTCTATGTTAACAGTATATATAATGTTCAATTTGTTCGTTTTCACTTACAGGCTGGAGCTAATGTCCTTCTCCAGGACGTCAATGGAAATATCCCACTGGACTATGCCACGGAAGGGACAGAATCGAGCTCCATCCTATTGACCTACCTGGATGAAAATGGTAGGCAGATGCCTTGAAAAACCATAGAAAGACAGAAGAAGAGATAGCGTGGTAGAATTTAAGTGTATATATTTTAGGCGTCCTTACATGATTTCAGACGGACGTCGTTTCCCTTGATTGTGTGAAATGAGGTCTCGTTCCGTGCAGCGTTTCATAGTTGGTTTAGTCAATGCAGTTTTGCAAGCTGGCAGAAATCTGGAGACCAACCATGCAGGGACATTTTAACAGGCATCCAAAGTCCATAATTAGCCGGACTGAGTTTGTAATTATAATCTATTCTCCTCTGGGAGGGGAAGGGAAGTGAACAAGCACAACTGAATTTTGAGTTAATGAGCGTGAGGTCACGTGAAGTGTATTCTCCTAGGAGTATCCTGCCTCCGAAGAATCCCACGCAGGTGAGTGAGGGCTGAAGTCAAGGGCAGTTTGCACAGCATCCCAACATCCGCTCTTGGGGACACATGGAAACTCAACCCTCGTCGGAAGAAAGCCCCACGGTCATGGTGCCGGCTGAAACGATGAGGCTGGGCCCCCAAATGTATTCGCTGACAAAGGACGTTTAATTGCACAGCCTGAGTGTATAATTTCATGAGTAAGTTCAGCCTTGGCGAAGTGTGAGGCGTTTGGAGCCCTGAGCCCCACATGGTGTTAAACTAAAGGAGTATGCCCCGTCGTTTATTTTTTTTTTTCTTTCAGCTTTTTAGGTATAAAGAACACCAAAGAAATTCCAATCCCTTCAAGTATGATCTTTTGTCAGAGAAAAAGTTCAACATATTTAATAGGCACATCGTGCCTGAGACCCTATCGTTCTTGCCTCTAAGAAAAGCCTGCACATCTGCCTCTTTGCTCTCTGTGCTCTGGACCCCCTCCAGATCACTTGTCTCAAAAGGTTTATTCTCAGGAGGGCTTAGAACAATAATAATTAGTGCTTAGCAGCCCTGGGTTCTTAAAAAAAACTTGTCTCATTAATTCTGAAAGCAAGGTGAGCGATGTTATCTTCATTGGAGAAACTGTGAGCTGCGCTGTGGTTCTGAGGGTCACCAGGTCATGGCCCCGGGAGACAGGCCGTGGGGTAGAGTCACTCCCTGGTCCCCGCTCCTGCAGAAGGGACGTTGCGCTTTCTCACATCTCGTCAGCTGTGACTTGTTCCACTGCTGGGAAGTTTATCACTTGGATCTTTGCAAAACGTAACTTGGAGCGCACGATTCTGAATCTGAGTTTAGAACATGGCTGTCTTATTTATCTGTGCCAGTTCTGTGGGATCGTTTCCTGTTCTCATTGTTCTGAATTTGTAATAGCTACAGTCATGTATCTTTCCCTTTGGAAACTAAAATTAAGTATCTTTCTTTGCAAAAGAATGAAATTTACTTCTTCACCTTTCCAACTCATGGGAGGATTTTGTTTGCTAAGAACATTGAGTGTTTGCAAGGGCAGTATTACTATTCCATATAAAGAAAAATAAGTGTATTCCTTTAAGAGGCTGATTTAAAAATGATTAAGGAAAAAAATGAGAAGGAGATACTGACTCTGAATGGTTAGGAGAAAATCTGTCACGATGATGGCTGTCACAATCCGTTTGTGAGATACATGTTTGCCGGAACAAATGTGCTTTAATATCTCTTACATTTTGAATTCTGTTTTCCATTTGTCCCTGCTGTTGCACTGGTCTTTGCCTTTCATCTGTCTGCCTGTCCTTCACCCCATTCACAGTCTGGTTCCATTTCTGCCCACATCCTTCCTCCTTATCTGGATCAGCTGCCATAGTTCCAGTAAATACTGTCTAATTCAATTTATTCTCTGCATCCTCCCCCGTCCCGTTGGTGCGCTTTTAGAGTTATCGGTTGTGACAGCATGGGCTGATACTGTTAGAAATTTCTAATGTTCCAAGATGGGATTTTCATTATTTGGTGCACTGCGTTCTACCTAGGCGGTGGCAAACCTTGAGTTCTCACTCCACATCATCCAGCTTCAAATCGGAGTACTTATCACGCTGTCACATGAGGACACATGTGGAAGAAGACAGGCCAGGTAGCGAGCACGTTGATTACATGGAAAATCGCTGGTCACAGGTTCTAACTGTACGGTCACCACCGGCACACACTGTACCCCAGGAAAGATGCTCACCATGGAAAAAAACATATAGGTCTATGTTTCCAAGTCCCTGAAGAGTAAAACAAAACCTTTTTACTTTGCCCTTCATATATCATCACCCGTGGCCCTTTCTCCTTTCTTTCAAATCCATCCTTTTAGAAAAAGCAGCTCATATTTATTCTTCTGAGTTCCTAATTTCCTCTACTGAGCCCACTGAAGTTCTGCTTCCTCCCCTACCGATCTGGACACGTCCCTACGGTGATTGCCACTGCCCTCGGTTCTCTATCCAGCTGTCACTTTTCTGCTCTCCTGCCTTTCCTCATCTCCCTGTGACATTCAGTGACCTTGATCACACTCTCCTATGAAAAGGCTCTGATCTTCCCATAGTTTTTCTCCCTTCTTTTAGTTTCCTTTGGATGCACCACTTATGTATCCAGAAGCCAAAATGTTGGTTGTTCCCAAGGCTTTGTCTTTGAGCATCTTCTCTCTACACACTGTCCCTGGTCATCTTCCCCTCTTCCTAGTGTCCTTAGCACCTACCTGACCCCAGGGTTACTCTTGCAGCTTAGATATCTTTCAAGACCTTCTGCATTGTACCTGCAATTTCATTACATGTCTTGTGTCTTTGACTTGTATGTCAGACAAGTTGAAATAACGTGTCCAGTATGGACCTTCATGTTGTGCTTTCATACTCTCTCTGTATTCTCTTTACCTTTACACCCAGAAATCTGAGTATCTGAACATCACTTTTCTTCTCCTGAATCCCTCACGTCGAATTGTCACCAAATCTTACAGAGTCTCTTTCCTTGACGTCTTTCTAATAAGTCCACGTATCTCACCAGCCACGCTATTACTGCCTTAGTTAAAACCCCAGTCTTTCTATTTTGGAACAGCCTTGGAAACTGGTCTTCTTAACTCCGGACTTAGCCCTCCCTCTGCACTTTTCAGAGACTCCCAGATTCATCAGTCTGCAAATGTTTCTCCTGCTTAACAAAGTTCATTCAGAATTCTGTTCCTGCACCAACCCCTTCAGAATCATCCCATTATTGGGGTGACAGTGATCCCGATTTGCCTGGGACAGTCCCACATTAAGCCTGTGGTCAGAGTTGGGGGAAAGGATTTGGTAGAGGTTACAACACCGTTTTGGCTTAAACTGGTTTATTTCTCTTTGCTAGAACAACTTTCATTATTTGCCTGCTTAACTTTTTTGCTTCCGTCAAGTCTTGGATCTCTTTGGAGGTTTACCATAGTGACAGAAATTGAGATTAGATGCAATTCTCGGAGTTTAGGGAACCCCAGGGTACAACCATGGGATGGGTCATGTCATGGCATAATGATAAAATTATCTGTGGTAGCAGCACAGAATACCCCCAATACAGGATGGATAATGGAGAAAAGGAAAAGCTGAATTGTTACAAAACAATATTACCTTGAGAGGGACAGTTAAGGAAGGTTAAGATAAGGTTCAGATTGACTTGAGATGTTAATGTAGTTTCGGTTCTTCACAAGCATTTATTGATATAATCAAATGTAATCAGGCAGTAGAAATTAGTATCACATGTAATAACTTGTGCATTTCAGGTAAATGATTTGTTTCTTATGTCCTAAATTAAACAAAAAATTACTAAATTCCTTTCAAAATAATAAATCTAAGCAGGGCATGTATTAATTTTTTCAAGAAACAGTATGACAATAAAACTGAACTTCTTTTCAAAAAGAGAGGATTGGCCCGTTATCCACTACAAAATAATAGATTTCTTATGGGCTATAGTCATCTTGTTTGGTTTTTTTCCAGAAGCATCTTAAGAAATTTAACCAAGAAGTGAGGGAATTTCCATTCTATTGTCTTACCAAATATAGATCTGCGGGGTTTTTTTCCCTGAACATGTCGGAAAAATCTAAAAATCACATCTTAATTGGTATCATATTTGATTCAAAATAAAGTTTTAAAATAATGGGGTACGATGTCATAATATTCCCCTCATGTCTTCACAACAGTCACCAGAAATAGATTGTTTCCACATACTATGTTGTAATGTGCATGAGTCTGAAATGAGTGACAGCTAATCTCTGTTTCAATTTGTGTCTTTCATCTTTGAGCCCTATTCTTTTTTTAATCACTCAATTTTAATTACATGTTTAAATAATTCTCTAAAAGATGCATACCACTTCAGTAAACATGCAATATTATAAAAGTTAAAATAATATAGCCTTAGAGTAGGGCAACCATTAGGTTTTTCTGCTACTTCAGCATGCAAAATTGAACACTGACATCTGAGAAATAGTGTTTTCCAGATATTACTCACATGTCAAATTCCATAATCCTAAAAATAGGAATAGAGTGACAGTTTTAGCTGGTTGTTTAGAAACCTCCAGTGTGCCTATTAGGGAAATCTGTTAGTTCTTCTGAAATGGCTTCTGATGATTAGGAAGCTGAGGTGTGGCTTCTCGTGTTTCTCATTCATGTTTCTACTAAAATGGATTTGCTTTGAACTGAGTGTTTGAAACAAGCTACACTATTCAAATATTGCATTTGGCTTTATTTTGTTTGGTTTCTCCCTGCCTCCTTATGGTAAAGAAAAACACTCCTAAATGCATGGCAGGTGATCCATGTACCAGAAGGCTGACTGATGATGAAATGACAGGTCCCTTTCATTGAGTGCTTCCTGCAAGCTAAATACTGTTTTATATGCTGTATGTGTTTTGACTCATTCTCCTGACAACTGGTGAAACAAACTGTCAGCCCCTTTTGCAGATGAAGAAACTGAGGCAGAGGATAAGTTTCCTGCCCCCACTGGCACAAATAGTAAGTGCAAGACACAGCACTAGAACTCCAGACCATCTCTGCTCTGGAGTTCATCCAGGCTCGGAGAACAAGGGATGCAGGGAGGCAGGCGTGGTGTGCTCTAGGGGGACATGACAGCCGATGGGCACCATGCTGGGCTGTGCCATGCAGACAGGTCTTATAAACGTTACCCATAGCTTTGTTCCTTTGGGATATGTATTATCATCTGAGTGACGGAGGACACAGGCAGTCAGGCTAAGTAACTTTCCCAGAGGCACCCTGGGGAGGTCGGCCACAGACCAGGCACAGCCAGGAGGATCAGTCCAGCCTTTCCGCTCAAGCCCACTGCTCTCTCTCCATGTTTGTGGCAAGGACTCAATCAGATAAGAGATAAAAATTGCTCAGAGGTGCGGCTGGCTCATAGCAAACACTGGCTGAGGTACAGATGTCATCTCAGCAGCAGCAGCAGAATCATCTTCATCAGCAGCATGAATATCACTATGACTGTTATCATTACTTTCACTTGGAATGAGGTGGATTATTTCCCCTTAGTGAACACCTATTATGCCCAGGAACCAACGTTAGGAACAGGGGATGCAGAAATGCAGAGATATATGCTACCGTGGAGATTACACCACCATGAAAGCTCAGGTTAAAATATATACTGGATAGAGGTATAAACAGGTGAGCTGAACTGAGTCTTCTCTGCATAAATCACCCACCTCACTGAAGCCAGGCTATCAGTCTTCACTCAATTTTAGTTTATTTCTCTTTATTAACATTAATAGTCATGAAACGATCATTTGGAGCATCCTTTCAAAAATATTTTGAAGGAAAGTTGCAAAAATAGTACAGAGAGGTCCCAGATACCCTTCCTCCAGATTCCCCTAACATTAAAAATGTACACAGCCGTGGTGTATTCATCCAAACTAAGAAGTTAACATTGGTACGATACTATTAAGTAAACTACAGCCTTTATTCAGAATTTTCCAGTTTTCCCGCTAAATCCTTTTTCTGTCCCAGGACACTGCATTGCTTTTAGGAGAAACTATTTTAATGAGGAAAATCCTAGGGAAAAAAAAGTATGTCTTTACAACTCATTTCAATTCAATGCAGGTACCTTACAATACTTTGGGCAGTCTATGCTGATGATTTATACTAAAACAGAAATCCACTGAAAGCCTGCCATGGCTAAGGCATCCTATCACATTTTGGGATATAATAAGAGGAAAATCATTCAAGACTCTAGCTGGAAATAAGACTGCATGCCAAGAGAAACAATTATGGATGCTTTGAGTGAGAATTCAAATTGGAAGAGGCGCTTCAAAGAGGAACACGTTGAAAAATATAAGATAAAATTAAATTTTTACCCCCTGCAGCTGAGAAGCAGTGTACATTCTGTTTGAAAAAGGCTCTTTTCCCCGCTAGGAGTGGATCTGACATCACTGCGGCAGATGAAGCTTCAGAGACCGATGAGTATGCTAACAGACGTCAAACACTTCTTGTCATGTGGAGGAAACGTTAATGAGAAAAATAATGATGGCGTAACACTGGTAAGTTACCACGCTTCACTAGGAGACACTGCTTAAGTTGAGAACATACGTTGATTTCTAAAACATAGAATTATACACAGTTAACTTCTAAATAATGTTTTTTATTTTTCTGATTATAAAAGTAATACATATTTATTGCAGAAATAGTGCAAAACAAACATGCAAAGAGGAAAATGCAGACCACTTATACCACCACCCAACGTTTATCTGTTGATATATTATTCTCTTTAAGCCTTCCTTCTGTGCATGTTTTTCCTACAAATTTAGAGTAATTTTTATCCATTATTTTGTCAATGTGATTTTTGAGATAGAACTTACAGGAGAATATTTTCATTTTAATTTTAAGCAAAAGAAACTGAGTTACTCTGATGAATGAATTTCTAAATTCAAGCAAACTCCTGTCATTACTTTTTTTTTTTGCTATCAGGCACAGCTGCAGAAAATTAAACACACAACAATTAAATCTGGATTAATTTTAATGTAAACACAATGTCTAATCATCAAAATAAGAACGTTTGGTCCTACTGACCCATAAAAATTACCTGGGCTGGGCATGCTGGGGTTAAAATTAATGATTGTGGAAATAAATAAATGTATTAAGTTTCAGGAAAGTAAACTAGGGCAGCAGAAGGGATTATGAGCTCTGAAGCATGGGGTGCATAGAAGTGGTTGGAACCAATTTTAGAAAGTGGTTCAGTTTCTACCATGGGGAAAATATGGTGTGAGGTTGAGCACGGTAGATGAGGAAAGCAACGTAACCAAATGGATATGAGTTGTGTGACACCTGATAGCTCTATAGACTTATTAAATGCAAAATAAGTGCCTTGAGACTTCTCGATAGAATTGTCTTCCTAGATACTGATGTTGGCCTTTGGGATGTAAATTTCAGGAGACTATCAAAAATGGAACTCTAAGCTGTAGGAAAAGAAAACAAAGCATGTTTAGAGTTTATTGAAAAATAACACATTCAAATGGAAAAACATTCCAACCAGTTTACTGAGGAAGTATTTACTGACCGTGACCTGTGAACAAAATCATAGTGAACAAAACCACAAAAGTCCTTTTGTCATGGGCTCACATTTCATTGGGGGAAGACAGGTAATATACAATATAAATGAGCTAAATGTATAGCATATTGCTAATAATAAATGCAAATGAGAAATAGTAAGACAAGACGGGGCATGCTGGGTAAACAGTTGACATTTTGCGTAGGTAGACAGGTGAGGTCTCACTCTCAAGAAGAGTTCCGAGTGATGGCCTGAAAGAAGTCTGCGCACACTGTAGGCGTGCAGGAGGAGCATTCCAGGCTAAGCAGTGTAAGTGCAAAGGCCCTGAGGCAGGGCCAGGTGTGGTGTGATTGGTAAACAGCACGGAGGCTAGTGTGGATAAGCAGAGGGGTAACCAGGACCAGATCACACGGCATCTTGTGGGCCTATGCGAGGACTGTGGCAGTTACGCTGTGTGAGATGGGAATAGACTGAAGAGTTCTGAAGAGAGGATCCTAATCCTATTCTAAAAGGATCCCTCATTCTGACTGCTGTGATAAGGATGGACCGTCAAAGCACGAGGGTGAAGCTGAGAGTTCAGTTAGGAGGCTTTTGCTTTAATCTAACGAGCGATGATGTGACTCAGACCAAGACGGTAGATGCTGGAGTGATGCGAAGTGGCTCATTTCAGTCTACACTGAAAGAAGGTCCATTGGGATTTCCTGGCCGGAATGTGATGAGAGAGGAAGAAAAGACTTCAGAATGACTCCCGTGTTTCTAGTTTGAACAACTGGAATGACGGAGTTGACACCGAATGAGATAGAGAAGGCTCAGGACCCGGCTCAGAGCAGGGAAGATCAGGATGGATTCTGGAAATGTGAAGTTAAAAGTGCCTCTTAGCCAACGTCATGGACATGCCAAGTCCGTGGTTGGATATTGGGGTCTGGAATTCGGGCGATGCCCGGGCTGGAGAAGCAGTTTGGGGGTCTTTGGCACGTACATGCTATTGAGGCCCTTGACCCTGGATGAAGTCACTGATTTGATACAGAAGGAAAGAGGGTTGGGGACTGAGCCACGGAGCACAGGAAAAGAGGAAGATCCAGAAATGAGATGGGAAGAGGGACTCCCAAGGTGGGAGGAAAACCGAGAGTATGAGACGTCCCCGGAGCCCAGTAGAGAAAGCGTGAGGAGGAGAAGGGATGATTAACTATCCAATAAACACTGCTGAGAGGTCACGTAGACGAGGTGGAGACTCAGCTGCCAGACTTGGGAACTTGGAGCCCTCGGGCTTCTCACCGGGACAGCTTTGGTGGAACAGTGAGGTCAAAATCCAGACGAGAGTGGGCTATTTAATTAACAGCTCATTTAAGGCAGGAACTACGTTAATTAACACATCTAACGCATAGTAAAAACCCAGTGGAGTCTGTGTTTCTTTTGTTTGGCAGAAGATATGACAACTTCATGTTGTTTTTTTTGAAATCACAGCTAAATAAAAACGGCACATGGGCTTCAATCCCTGCTCAATAAAAGGACCTACATACCTCAGAAGATAAGCTATTAAAAGAATCAATACACAGCAATAAATTGCTATCATTTTCAACCATCTGCAATTTTGACATTCCTGGTCACTTTTTCTATTGAACAGAGAACACAAGTGTGGCATATAATTATTCTGTAATAACTAAATCTTGTTTTATTATTGATGTTGTGATCATCTTTGAGCTTTATACGAAGAAAGTAACAGTGAACAACAGGAGGCTAGGAAGTCCTTCCCTGAGGATCACAGCATTTGGCAAATGGCAGATTCTTTGATTCTTTTGGTCGATTATGTTAATAGCTGCCACTCCTGGAGCTGTCTTTCTGTAAAGGGCATGTGGATGGTGTGTTCCTGACTGTTGTTGCTGATAATGATAAGAAGACAGTCTTGGCCGCAGGCGGATTTCCACATCCTGAGTTGGAATGTCAGTTGTGGTTCAAAATTAGGCATAATGCCCCACGCTGTTACAATGTATGTGCAAAAGAGATGAAACTGTCAACAGAATACTCAAGGAGGATCAACTCCTAGTAAGATGGTTTTTATGCTGCTTTTTCTTCCTTTTTTAGAACATGCAATAAAATAACCAAATATAAGGTAACTCTTTTTAAAAATCTTTATTAAAAATTTTTTTGGAGTATAGTTGATTTACAATGTTGTATTAGTTTCAGGTGTACAGCACAGTGATTCAGTTATCCATATATATATTATTTTTCAGATTCTTTTCTGCTATAGGTTATTGCAAGATATTGAGTATACTTCCCTGGGCTACATGGGAGAACTTTGTTGTTTGTCTGTTTTGTATAGAGTAGTGTGTATATGTTAATCCCAAACTCCTAATTTATCCCTCCCACCACCAAGATAGCTCTTTTAAAAAGATCTCTTCGTTTGTGTTAATATTCTTCTTAAAAGAAAACAAAAGCTTCAGAAAAGGATACAGTTCCTCCCAAAAAAGCCATGTTACAGAGAATATGAAAAGGAGTTCCTGAGTTCAGGTACATAAATACTCTTTGAAAACACTGATAACTAGTATATATGTTATCAAGAAGCTGGTTCTTTCCTGTTTTGTCACAGAATTTGATATATCACATCTGGCCTTGAGCCATATTTACTTGGTTTGTTGGAAAATAATTAATTATCCATGAAGTGCAAAATATCAAGCAATTTTATTTTTGTTTCCTTTTTTTTATTTCGGCCGTACTGCTTCATCCTTACTTCTGGAAGAAGACTTAGCCAGTGTCATCAGTTTTCTGGTCACATCTAGGGAATAAAGCTTTTGTGGTTACTTTCTGTCACCGTACATAGCCTCGATTTAGAGATTAGAGTGTCTGGACATATATAATAATGAAAACTTCCAACTTGCATGAAGTCAGGCCTCACTGACTTTTTATTAGGATGATTTTAAAATCTTCTGTTGTGATGAAGTGGAATGACTCAAAGTTAGCTGTTTGGCTTTTGTTCTGAGATGACCTAGGATTAAATGTGCCGGCCGCCCTAGACGTCACTGGTAGCTCCTGCTCTGGATAGCTTTGCTGCTAAGCAAGCCAAGACGGTTTTCCTTTAAGTCTTTGCCTCATAAGCAGCTGAGGAGATGACGGGGTGAGAGTGGGGCTACATTCTAAGTGGTGGAACTGGAGTTTTGCTACATGGAAACAAATCTATTCATAAAGGGGTCGATCCTATGAACTTCGCATCATTAGTATGCAAGGTGGCGATAAGCCACGCTTCACACACACAGCCATGCCAACCTCGCTGGTGTGCCAGGGAAAACAAGCAAGTGTGTAAATTGTGCACATGTTCTGGAGACGAACATTATAATACCGGATTGGTATGTGGGGCAGGGGAGGTTTGCAGGAAGAGCATTTGCATGTTTACACAAGTAAATTGTGGAGTGAATGCAAGGTTTGCTAGGAGCGTTCACACTGCAGCGTTATCCTTATAGCCTGGCCAACTTGGACATCCACTTGCCTTTGCTATTTCAAAATGTGAGTTCTGGGCGTGCAGAGGAACGTGGCTTCAGCCCACGGTGGCCCTGCTTCCCTGGGTCAGTTACCTCAGTGATCTAATCCACAACTTCTCCAGCTGCAAAATTGGGATGGTGACTGTTCCATCGGTTGTTCTGAAGAGAAGAAGTAATTTAGAACTTTTTTTTTTAAATTTTATTTATTTGTTTATTTATGGCTGTGTTGGGTCTTCGTTTCTGTGCGAGGGCTTTCTCTAGTTGCGGCGAGTGGGGGCCACTCTTCATTGCGGTGCGCGGGCCTCTCACTATCACGGCCTCTCTTGTTGCGGAGCACGGGCTCCAGACGCGCAGGCTCAGTAATTGTGGCTCACGGGCCTAGTTGCTCCGCGGCATGTGGGATCTTCCCGGACCAGGGCTCGAACCCGTGTCCCCTGCATTGGCAGGCAGATTCTCAACCACTGCGCCACTAGGGAAGCCCAGTAATTTAGAACTTTTATGCAGGATGTTTGTGAAACCACTTCAACGTCCTGTTCTGTGTTGTAACTGGGTAGGTGATTTCCAGCTTGCGATAACTTTCCATGAGGACTGTGCTTCCTTCCAAAAAGCTGTTGCTAATTCTCTACGGGAACGACCACTGCCTCTGTGGTTCTCGTAGCAGGAGAGGAGTATTCTAAGATGTCATGTGATCAACACTTACACATTTTGGCACCGATACCTTCCAGCCATGTCAGGACAAGGCAGGACTATAAATTCCATTTCAGAAAATAGACATTTTTAAGTTAAAAATTTTTAACTTGAAGTCGAACTTCCATGATGAGAAACGGTACCCACCCATAGGTCTAGTGACTTAAGGATACAGAACTTGATTGCCAGTAGAATCAAAATTATGGCTTTAAACTCCTGATATGTTACTGGGATGATTTTTAAATATTCTGTTATCTCTTGCGATGAAGTGGAGTGACTCAAAGTTGGTGCCTTTTTTTTAGATTCCAGACATATGCCATATGATAAATGATACAAATGAACTTATATACAAAACAGAAATAGACCCATAGACATAGAAAACAAACTTATGATTACCAAAAGGAGAAAGAGGGGGAGGGATAAATTAGGAGTTTTGGATTAACATAGACACACCGCTATATATAAAATAGACAAACAACAAGGACCTACTGTATAGCACAGGGAACTATATTCAGTATTTTGTAATAACCTATAAGGCAAAAGGATCTGAAAAAGAATATATATATATATAATAAAACTGAATCACTTCTGTACACCTGAAACTAACACGACATTGTAAATCAACCATACTTAAAAAAAAAGTTAGGTGTTTTGCTTTTATTCTGAGATAACCGAGGATTAAATGTGCCTGCTGCCCTAGATGTCACTGGTAGCTCCTGCTTTGTATTGCTTTGCTGCTAAGTTAGCCAAGATGGTTTTCCTTTTAGTCTTTACCTCGTGAGCAGCTCAGGGGATGACTTGGGTGAGAGTTGGGCTAAGTTCTGAATGGTGGAACCGGAGTTTTGCCACATGGAAAACAAATCTACTCACGAAGGGGTTGATCCTACGAACTTTGCATCATTAGTATCAGGCGCTAACCAACTAGTGGACCCATTCTTCATGCAGGCTTATGCTACAAGTGAACATCTGAAATCCAGATGTTAGTGCATATAGCTGGGTAACTTGCCAGTCACTGACTGATTATTCAAATAATATGAAATAAATTTAGAAGCAGGAGAAAGATGAGTTCTTTAGGAAAATATGCATATAAAATCATATTTCTCTAAAATATCTGTGGATATATCATTCTAGGGAGGGTTTGCTGGAATGTTAACGAGATGAATTCTGTGTGTAACCAAGTGTGGCAATCTCTTAATGTTTATACCTTAAGTTAGATTGAATCTATTTGTTGTTCTAATGTAGCTGAAAGTACATACAAAACATAAATATATAAATGTCACTGTAGATTGAAGAGCATAATTAAGTCCAGAGATAGAAAAGCAAACTTTTTTCTGAATTTTATCAAAATTTATGTTGAATAAGCCCTTTTGACTTTACTGTAATCTTGTCTTTGTAATAAAAATGGCAAGGAATCGAGCTACAAAATTCCATGCTACAAAACCTAGAAGTTGTTGTTTTTACTACTTTTAAATTAGTTCTTCTTTTTCCTTTCCTTATAGATTCCTCTTCTTAATTATTATGATTACAAATTCCACCATGTAGTTACTTAATAACCTAGTTTAAATTGAGGGTGATGATAATTTACTTAGAAGTAAAGCCTGTTGCCAAGAAACAGGAATTCCCCCATAGGAAAATTTGAAAAATTCCTCCAAACCCTGATCTCATCATGGTAGTTCCTGAGGCTTCATTTCTAAGCTTCAGTTTGCATTGAGAAGCTCAACTGGGA
Source organism: Eschrichtius robustus (assembly GCF_028021215.1). Taxonomy (NCBI): domain Eukaryota; kingdom Metazoa; phylum Chordata; class Mammalia; order Artiodactyla; family Eschrichtiidae; genus Eschrichtius; species Eschrichtius robustus. The sequence continues at coordinate 78,442,174 of NC_090841.1, forward strand.
GGATATTAAAATGATGGCTACGTAATCATTTTAGAGCTTGTCGGCATTAATTCATCCTTTCTGGTGCTCCTGCCCCTTTTACATGTATGTAACCATGGCAATGATCACATGTCCTGTGGTCATTTATATCTCTGAGTCCCCCTCCTGTAACACCGAATACAGGGCTGGAATTTTAGAGCTAGTCAGTACATGTGTGACTTTGGGGCAAGAAGTGGTAAATCACTGAGATATTATATTTTGTATTTACAAGTATTCAGATTATAGTAGAAAGGGGCACTGGAGAGGGAAATAGGAATTACATGGAAAAGTGCACATTGTCAGGATCAGAAGGAAAATAATAAATAATTAACCCATAACCTTTTTTTCAAAGAATGATGACATCCACTCGTACCAAATAAAATTACATATGTGTTCTTTTTAAAAGGTCTCTGTGTTTTAGATCCGATACTTTATTAAATGGGTGTCTTTCAACCACTGAAGAAACTACATTGCTGTCCCTGCTTTTTTAAGTTAAATGACAAAATATCTCTTCGTTGCAGTTGCATATGGCATGTGCGAGTGGCTACAAGGAAGTGGTATGTCTTCTCCTGGAACATGGCGGGGACCTCAATGTAGCAGATAATCAGTACTGGACCCCACTCCACTTGGCAGCAAAGTATGGCCAGGTAAAATAATGTTCTGGGTTATTTTTAAAGAATTATTTTATGATCAATGCATCATTTCATATTTTGTTTTGTTTTCAGATTATGTACTAACATTATGTAACTTGACTTTTAATGGAATTGTCTTACTAAACAAATATGTTTGTGGTTGAAAGAAAACATTTACTTTTAGAAGGACACATTCATAACCTACATTCCTAAGAACTCTGCATGTTGCAGTCAGAATCATTGGAGAAATAATCAAAACTTATAAACATTCTTTATAGAATGGACTTAATACTATTTTCTTAATATTATATAGTTCTTATCAGCATACAGTTTCATGAGTCTAGGGTAATTGTGTTTGTTTTCTACAGTTAGTAGATGTAAAGCAAAATTACATTTTATATTTTATTTTTCTCTATAAATTATATTTCATTTTAATGAATGAAGGATGGGTAGCAGAATTCTTTCTCTGAATTGATGCTTGGCTGTAGCTGATGTATCTTGAGTTACTATTGCACAAACTAATTTCTCACTAGATACTAATAAACCATGAAGAAGAAGCAAACTTTAACTTCTAAATAATTTATATGGGTGAATGTGATCCAGAAGTATTCATAATAATTTATTAATATTACAATTGATTTACAAAAAATACATAATATGTTATGTTAGAGAAAGTCTTAGTGGTAATAGTAGGAAATATAACTCAGGTTACATATATATGGAGATTTAAGCTAAGCTTGTTGATGTCCAAACATTAGCTTGTGGTAACAATCTCACTCACAGAATTTATAGTAAGTTAAATCCCTTAGATACTAACCAGTGTGCAAAATATCTAGCATACAATTTGAGTCATGCAGTTGTTGAATAAATTGAAAGCATTTGCATCTCAAGCATCTTAGGAAAAACGTATTGCTTGGGAAGGTCTTCCAAACTAATAAGAACATTGTTTGCTTTGATGACATTTCCTGTAGAAAAAAGATTCATTCATTCAGTAAATATGTTTATCAGGCTACTAACAACTCCAAATCTGTGCTTCTAGCAAGTGAGTGTGTGCATAAGTGAATGGTTGGGTTAATGAGGTAAGGCTGGATGTAGCTGAAATCATTGGCCTCAGGAGTCCAGGTTTCCCAGGTCTCACTAGGATCACAGGAGTATCGGGGCATCAAAAGTACACCATCAGGACATTAGTAATCCATGCTAGCACAGCAGCAGCCCGGGATACGCTGGGTGAGAAGTTTTGTCATTTGTAAAAAATAGAGAGGTGAACATATAAGCAAGTACTCTTTCCTTGAACACACTTCTTGGCCTGTGCTGACGAGGTGATAATCAGTAAATTATCAAAATGTGCCCATTGTAGTCAGAGATTGCTTCTGGAAGGAGCTAAATCTGAAAGTGGTAAAATGTAGCAGAACACTACCAAACTTGAATGAATCATTTTACTCAATTTTTCACTTTGACTGATTGGGCTTTTAGATTTTGGACCAGGTATCATTGCAAAGAGGAGCTAATTGTTTCCCTTTAACCACTTTCATAAGAGAATCAACTCAGGGGAAATGGGACTAGATTTAACAAAAATTTTTAAAAAACATACCTTGGACTAAATATGTCACTTTCTGTTACCAGACATTTAAATGGTTTTTTTCAGGACCCAGTGTATGGTTTTTGTTTTCTTTAACTGCAGGTCAAATGAAATATTTGGTATGAGTTGATGCATTTTATTTGCTGTTGTATTTTTCAGTTCTGTGATTTCCATTTGGTTCTGTCTTATAACTTCTGTGTGTTTGATGAGGTGTTCTATTTTATCCTTTGTTTCAAGAGAATTTGTAATTGCTTGTTAAAGCATTCTTATGATGGCTGCTTTAAAATCATCATCAAATAATTCCTGCATGATTCATCCTGCTTTTGGTGTAAGTTAATTGTCCTAGTCAAATTATGATTTTCTGATTTTGGTATGACCATGATAAGTGATTTTTAATTGCTTCTTGGACATTTTGGCTATTTTGCTAGGAGAATCTTGGTGCTATATATATCTTCTATTTTAGCAGGCAGTCACCCTGCTTAGGTTTAGCGTTCAGGTTCCAGTCTACCTGAGTGGGAGGTGGATCCAATGACAGTTTAAGTTTCAGACCCTTCCAGGCATTATTTTGGTATGATTGGTTTATCTGGTGCCCCTGGAGTTCCTACTGGTTTCTTCTGGTGTCCCAAAAGGGGTAGAAGGCGTTTCCTCGGGCCAGGCTGCCCCACGTCTCTGGGTGGTGTAGGAGAATCTCCACGGGGACAAAAGACTTTCAGGGCTGGAGGCCTCTGGAGTATGCCCCACCCCCCACTTGCAGGTGCCAACCCCTCCCCAGCCACCCTTGTCTCTCTTTGGGGAGGGGCATCTCAGTCTCAGTGGAAAAAGAGTGTCTGCTCTTGACACTTAGTGTTAGCAGGGTCATGGTGCTGTATTCACCTGATATTGTCAGGGAGACATGGTTTAAAAGAGGGAGGGGTGCCTCTACCTGGGCCCCCTTCTGTCACTGGGTTGGACTGGGAAACACTGGGTCCAGGGTTGCCTTCTTCTATTGGGTGTGAGGACATAGGCTACCCTGCCCGTCCGTGATTTCTCCCTTCTGTGGGTCCTGAGTCACCTTTCTCCTTGGACTTTTCAGAGCTCTTCTTGGGTTGCTTGTTATTTCCAGGGTTTATTATAATTAGCAGAGAGGACCAGTAAGAAATCAATCTAAGCTGGTGTGTTTTTAAACAACTGCTTCTGTTTACAAAAAATACTTATTTATGAAAGACCTGTAAAGCTTGATGTAAGGCACATAAGCCCAGTACAATTGCTGCTTCCTTCATAAAGCTTCCTGGAACTTCTGTCACACAAAAGTCATAAGATAGAAGAATCACTGATGGATAAGGTAGAGGCTGAGAGGATATCGGTATTCCACCCCATTACCTGTCACATTCCAAAAATTTCCCAAACTTTGGGTTTTCTGAAACTATGTTTTCAGCCTAGAGAAACATAGTCATGAACTTACATGGGAAATATGATTCAAAAGCTGCACTTACTTTGCAAAATGCGGAGTAATTAAGGTGAATGTTTTTATTACCGTATTCCCGGTGTACCAGCTACATTCCCAACGCTTACCATTTATTAATGATTAATGGTAAATTAATGAAGAAACACTTTCCAATTGCTACATTTTTTTTCAAAACCAGCTGCACAATATCTGACCCCAACTTTTAAAAAACATATTTTTTGGGGGGTTCCTATTTTGTCTTCTATTTCCCAGATACTCCTCCCACATACACACACACACCATAGGTCATTCTGCGCATCTCGGGGATTCAACCAGCTTTGCTCTGAGGATTTCCATGGCCCGGCACTGGCTCTAGCACCAGCCACCCCTCGCTGGCTGTAGGAGCCTAACCAGCCTTGCTGATTCTTCCTGCCTAGAGCCTGGCCCCAGGGTCTTCAATCACTGAGAACCATCAACTTCTGTTAAAAGAGGATTTTTACATAGCTTGGAAGATTGGTGAGAATGATGAAGGCAGATGCATCAGACCATCTGTGCCCATGTGTCCAGGTCAATTGATCCAGCTGCTAGATTCACAGAGACAGATGTCCAACACACAGTTTTCCAGAAATGGCCATTGATAGTGTACAGATAAGGCAGATTTAAAAAACAATCTTACCTTTACCCTCTGCTTCTCTAGAAAATGACTCGCCATTAATTGAGTATTTTCTAAATCCTTCAACATTTTAGTGCCAAGGAGAGGGTCTGAAGATCATATGTCTTTTCCATTTTGCTCCATTAAACCTACTCAAATGGAGTCTCCACCAGAACGTAAGCTCCAACACAGCAGAGACTTTGCCTGTGTTGCCCAGCATGCTTTCTCGGTGTCCAGCAGAGCAGCTGAAGGGCTTGAATGGACAAATCCATCAGCCAAGAACTAGAAGCAAAGCTTTAACACTGAAAGGTAGAGTGGGGCTTTTCCGTTAGAATACATGACACCAAAACCAGAATACTCTTCCTCGATTTAGACTCAAAAAACAACGAGAGATTTCTGTTAATAGAGGATTTTGAGTAAACTGTATCTTGATTATTTTGAAGAAAATACCATATGATGTCTTGAATTGTTTTTAAAAATTGTTCACCCATAAAAATACCGTTTCATATTCATTTTGGAAATGACATTTTAGAACGAGGTATTATTTGGGTATCAATTTATAGGCATGGGAGATTTATAATTCTCTAAAGAAATTTACTGTAAATAACTATACCTCAGTTCAGGGAAAAAACCTTTAGAAATGCTAACATTTTAGAGAGACTAATGGCATTTTTATAGACCTTCATCGCAACTTCAGTTTCTTATAAATATCTTACAAGTATAAATGCCTTTTGGAGAAGGCAGTCCATAATTTATAACAGTATTTATAATTGACATGTATACTGGGATTTATAACTGACATGCATGCATATTTTAAAACTTACCTTTATAAATATATTAACTTCTCCAGTGAGAAAAAAAGAGATGCCTGTTCTCGTTTAAAACTAGGAACTGAATAAGTTATGTGAGCAGTAAGTCCTTTGATTTTCCAATTTTTTATGAGTTGTACATAAAATAAAATTCGATTCTAGCCTTGTACATATTTTTAGTGTTTATAATAGGATTGGCGATGCTACAACGAAAGATAAGAAAATAATTGTACAAATGCTAAAATCTAAATCTCCTTCCCTTCAAAAGTATCTTGAATCACACAACCCGCATATCATTTTTTTTTTTTTAATTAATTAATTTATTTATGTTGTGTTGGGTCTTCGTTTCTGTGCGAGGGCTTTCTCCAGTTGCGGCGAGCGGGGGCCACTCTTCATCGCGGTGCGCGGGCCTCTCACCATCGCGGCCTCTCTTGTTGCGGAGCACAGGCTCCAGACGCGCAGGCTCAGTAGCTGTGGCTCACGGGCCCAGCTGCTCCGCGGCATGTGGGATCTTCCCAGACCAGGGCTCGAACCCGTGTCCCCTGCATTGGCAGGCAGATTCTCAACCACTGCGCCACCAGGGAAGCCCCCAACCTGCATATCTTGATATTCAAAGGAGTCGTTTGTATTCTTAAGTACATTTTACCCAAGTACCTAAGAATTGAGATATATTCAGAGTTTTTATTCTTTAGATATGTCTTTTTCCATTGAAGAAAACAAAAAACACTCTCTGGTACTCCGCTGAGCATCAAATATTGATAAACTCAGTGCTGGATCCTAGGTTCCCTCTCTTCTCAATGTTTACACGTCTTTAGGGAATCTCACACCTGCTACTTCAAATGCTCTACATGATCACGGCCCCCAAAGCCCTTTCTTGTTTTTCTCTCAAGTTCCCGGCCCATGAGGACCACTGCCTGGTGGGTAATCTCTATCAGTCTGCCCTCAAACCCAACTTGTGTACAAAGGGAATTATCATCTTCTTTTCCCCAGTCTGTTGTCCCTTCTGTGTGTCACCATTTACTCATCACAAACCTGGGCATTATCGTTTTCCTGCCTCTCCCATAACTAAGAAGCCACTGAGCCCACAAACTCCTCCCTAGTGAATAACTTTGAGCTGTATGAGTTATAACCACAACCGATTAACCTGTACATCCTCACTGCCTCTGCCTTCACCCAGTGTCTCAGCATCTCTGCCTCTGGATCAGCCCATCAGTCTCCTAATGGAGTCCTCTCCCCCTCCCCCGCTCCATTCTCAACAATGTGGCTACAGCGAGCTTTCTAAATGCAAATGTAATAGAACTATTCGATCCACCATCCTTTCCATTGCTGCTGATATAAAATACCTACTCGATCACACATGAGTCCTCATGGGCCAGGAATTCTGCTGAATTCTACCGCTGTTTTTCTCCTACTCCCTCCACCAGGTTGGAGGATATGGCTATACTGAACTTCTTTCGATTTCTGGAATATGCCACCATGTACATCCTTTTCATGTTCTTTGCTTTTCTTGAAATTGTTGAGTGGTTAAATCTTCCCTGCCCTGCAGGAGTACCCTGAGATGTCAGTTCACTGGCTGTCTTTTCTACCTTCCTGGATCCCAGTGTGACGCCCCCGTCATGCACCCTATGTAGCACCTGTATCCCCCATACCACATCACTTATCACATGCTGGAATTATCTCTTATACTTGTTCGTATTGACCCTCTAGTTTGTGAGAACTGAGCGCAGGTACAATGTCTATTTCTTTATCTGCACGGGGCTGGCACAGAGCACTCAGTTACTACTCAGCGAATGTCCTGGTTTAGCAGATGCTTGTCTGTCTCAGTGCATCACTGAACACATGTGTGAAGAGACGGTGGGTGAGCACACACCTCGAGACTGGTGGGCCAACAGGAGAAATCCTCAGGGAGATATCCAGGAGTACCTGGGCATGGGCAGGGCGTTGGGGAGGGCTGGACATAGAGATTTGTGATAGATGACTCAAAGAGATCACGCACGGTGGAGGGGGAGTTCAATGAAGGGCAAAACAGGATGGGCAGCACCATCTTTAATAGTCTAAAGAGTTCATCAGAGGAACCTTTTTATATTTTAGATCTGAAATTTTTCAGATGGCTCTGAGTTAGAGGCATTTACCTATTATGATGTAGAGTATGAACCAATGAGTGTAGGATATGCAAATTCTGAATTCCCAAAGACCTTTAACATAATTTCTCTTTATTAAGTGAAACAATCTCTTTTAGCTTCTCAACTAGGAATTCGACTATCTCTGAATGCTCAAATTTTCTTTTTTTTACTTTTTAAAGAAGTAATCTAAATGACCATCAAGGAATTAATTTTGCTGAATTTATCCAAACCGAAATACAATTGTCCAAAGAATGAGCAAAGTCCATAGCCAGTAACTTGTGTGAGTTTAAATTTCAGCTTAAATATATTTTCTATCAGCCACGCAGGGCCTCCTTTGACACACACAGAGACACCGAATGACACACACACACACACACACACACACACACAGACACACACACACACACACAGAGACAGAATGTCAGTCACCTTACCCTCTGATGGTTTTGGTGATTCTAAAGTTCTTGTAATAGTGGAGATGAATCTTTGTTGGGTTCACACTTTACCTACTCACATTGAAGTAATTTACCTAAAGATCTTACCTGAGGTTAAAACAAATGTTGCAGACTACTCTGAAATTGAAATCAGTACTGCCCTGCTTAATTTAGTTCTGGGACATGCCTCACTGATCTCTATCTGGAAGCAAGTGGGAAATACTGACTTTAAGAAAAATGGAATTCCCCAAGTGAGAGAATCTTCTTCATTCCACACATGAATGTTTGTTTTACAGGCCTGAAATAAAATGGAAGTACTTTTGTGGTCATAGATTTTCATGTAGGAAACCATTTGCTTTGACCACTTAAATGCTTCCTGCAGTTACAGGGGAAGCTGCGGAGAGAGGTGATTGGTAGAGAAATTTGCCCAAGTTTCTCTTTGGAGTTCTGTAAAGAGTGAATTGAATTTAGAAATGCAAAGTAACTGTTAGATTCTCCTACAGTCGGACATTTTTGTCAGAAAATGAAAGCTTTTAGGTACTGCTGTTTTTTTCAAAATTGTGAAAAACAAGGGCAATCTTATATAATTCTTGGCTTTGCATTTTTTCTTTTCTTTCTGCTTTTCTTCTTCCCTTCATCCTTCCTTTCCTTGCTTCTTCCCTCCCTCCCTCCTGCTTTTTTCTTTTCCTTCTTCCCTCCCTCCATCCTTTCCTCCCTTCTTCCCTTCCTTTCCTATGGTTGAAAAGCAAGCAAATCTCTCAAATTTTTGATACAAAACAAAACTCTTTTCTATACCCATTTTGATGTCCTGGGACCCTGCTCTATATATGTTGTCTTTCAGATTTCAAGAGAACATCTATGTCTTTAGTAAACTGTATATATTTGGAAATAAAAATAAACCCTAAATATAAGCAGTCTGCTGTAACATGATTTAAGTGTTATTGATATATTTTATGTTCTGTAAAACCAAACACTGATTTGCAGTGGACTTGTGGGAAAGCTAGCAATGGCGCAGACTATTTAAAATCTAATTTTATAGTGAGAACACTAACAAGAGCAATAATTGATGGGCGGGGAGATACTTTGGAATGTCTGAGCAGAGTGCTTGCATGGATGGAGAATGACTGGCAAATGTCACAGAAGCAACAAAGCCACAGATCAGAAAAGCCCGTCTAATCAATATAATAAACCAAGAAATGGAAAGACAAACTTAGGAAAAGAGAAAGAATAAAAATTCCAAAGGAATCTCCAAAATTAAAAAGAAAAATAGCATTGAAAACATAAAATATATAGGGATATTTTTTACATAAGGTATGTAAGATTTCTACACTGGAAACTATACAACGATATTATATAAATATAAACAATATAATGAAAATGTAAAGAAGACCTAAATAGATGAGGTGGTAAAGCCATATTCATGTGTTGAGAGAGTGGCTATCATTAAGATCTTGTTACCGACCCTTTCAAGTTGGGCCCCAGCAAGGGTCCTCCTGCCCGGCTTGCTGACACCAATAGAACAGGACCGAGTTGGGTTCAGCAGCAAAGGGAAGCTTTATTCTGTTTTAAAAATTTTATTGAGGTACAGCTGATTTACAGTGTTGTGTTAATTTCTGCTGTACAGCAAGGTGATTCAGTTGTATATCTATGTATTCTTTTTCATATTCTTTTCCGTTGTGGTTTATTACAGGATATGGAATCTGGTCCTCTGTGGGGAAGCTTTATTCTTTGATCGGAGACCGGAGAGGTGTGGGTGTGGGTGTGGCTGGTTGTAGGGGTCTCTCGGTGGGAGGGGTTGGAGTTCTGTGCGGGGCGGGTAGCGCAGGTGCATTCGTTGCTCGCAGCTCCAGGGCCCGGTGCAGATTTCTGCACACGGCCCGCCACCGCCGTCGTGGACGAGGTGTGGTGGGCGATGCTTCTGTGCACGGCCCTCCGAGCTGAGGTGTCCTGAGTGCAGCCCTTTGGCGCCAGGAACTCTGGTCTGAAGGGCTGGGTGCGAGGCTGCTGCCCACGGCTCCCTGTGAGCCAGTGAAGCTAGACGAAGCACAGAAGAGGTTAGACGTTGTCTTATCCCCTAGATTCCATCTTATTCCCCCCACCCCCACCCCGGGACGCCAGTGGGTTTTGCTGAGAATAGTACCTGTGGAAGGCAGAATAGTGGCCCCCAAAGCTGTCCACACCCTGATCGCCGGAACCTGTCAATATGTTACCTGACAAGGCAGAAGAGCTTTGCAGCTGTGGATAAGTTAAATATCTCGACATGGGAAGGGTTTCCTGGATCTCCAGGTGGGCCCACTGTAATCACTGAGCCCCTAAAAGCAGAGACCCGTTCCTGGCTGAGGGTTGGCGGGAAATGCGACAGTGGAAATGATCGGAGAGGTGGGACGCTGCTGGTCTGGAGATGAAGAAGGGGCCCCCAGCCAGGGAATGTGGGCGCCTCTGGAGGCTGGAAAAGTCAGGGCACAGATGCTCCCTGGGGGCCAGAAGGAAACAGCGCTGCCAACGCCCTGGTTTTAACCCAGGGAGGCCGGTGTCAGACTTCTGACCCGCAGACGTGTAGGATAGTTATTATTTATTGTTTAAACCACTACGTTTGTGGCAATTTTTTATGGCAGCCACGTAAAGCTAATATAGCATCTATTTACTTCAAGCAATCCCAGTCAAAATACTCTAGCCGTTCTTACAGAAATTGAAAATTCATTCTAAGGTTTATAGGGAAATGCAGAGGACCTATATAGACAAAATTATCTTGAAAAAAAATTAGATACTTTTTTCAAGAGTATAAATTTTTTACTTATTTCGAGACTGCCTCAAAAGCAGTTCAATAAGAAAAAATTGTCTTTTTAACAAATACTGCTGAGAAACAAAGGATGCTGGACCCAAATTAACCTTAAGCCTTTAGGTGCCATTTACAAAAATTCACTTGAGATGGACCATAGACGTAAAAGTTAAAATTATAAAGTTTTTAGAGGGAAATGTATTATGATATTGTCATGGCCTTTGAGTGGGCAAAGAGTTATTTGAACCTAAAAAGCGCTAACAACTAAAGAAAAAAATATGTATATATGAAAGTTATACATAAACAGAAGTTAAACAAATTTTTAAAATCCTATCCATCAAAAGACATTTTTAAAAAGATGAGTAGGCAAGCCGTAGAATGGGAGGAATTATTGGTAATACATATATCTGACAAATGTATCTAGAGCATATAGATCATTAATTCAAAGAAAAACACTTCAGTAATAAATGGGCAAAAAAATCTTGAATAGATATTTCACAAAAGAAAATGTAAGAATGGAAATAAAGCACACGAGGGGGAGTTCAATATCATTGTCATCAGGGAAATGCAAGTTAAACTATACTGGGCTACTACTTCTTTCCCAGTATAGTAGCTCAATTTTTTTAAATGAGAGTATCAAGTGTTAGGGAGGATGTGAATCTAGCAATATGTAAATAGCTGGTCATAAAATTATTAAATAGAATGTGGAACAACAGGAACTCTGGTTGGCAGTGGGAGTGTAAACTTGAACTCTTTGAAAAAAAAATTGGAGCTATCTCATCGCTTGAACACGACCAGACCTTTATGCCAGCAATTTCTGTCCTAAGTACATTTATCCTGAAGAAATTCTTGAACGTGTACACTAAGAGATATAAACTAGAATATTTATAGCAACATTATTTGTAAATATAGGTAAATGGTTGCAATGGCTTGAATGTCCACTGAGAGGAAGGTGGATAAATTGTGATGTATTTGTACAATGCAGTTCTGTGCAGCCAAACAAACAAATGAAGCTTGGTTAAACCCATCACCTCAAAAATGCAATGTTAATTCATGAAAGCAAAGCACAGAAGAATACATACACCAGGATTTCATTTCTATAAATGAGACAAATAGATGAAACTAAAGCGATGTGTTGATTAGGGATACTTCTTTATTTATTTATTTATTTATTTATTTTTGGCTGTGTTGGGTCTTCGTTTCTGTGCGAGGGCTTTCTCCAGTTGCGGCAAGTGGGGGCCACTCTTCATCGCGGTGCGCGGGCCTCTCACCGTCGCGGCCTCTCTTGTTGCGGAGCACAGGCTCCAGACGCGCAGGCTCAGCAGTTGTGGCTCACAGGCCCAGTTGCTCCGCGGCATGTGGGATCTTCCCAGACCAGGGCTCGAACCCGTGTCCCCCGCATTGGCAGGCAGATTCTCAACCACTGCGCCACCAGGGAAGCCCAGGGATACTTCTTAAGTAAGGTCTAAGCTTACAAAGAAAACATAGTAATGGTTAACATAAAATTCATGACAGTGGTCAACTCTGGGAAGTAGGAACAGGGATAATTTGGGTAAAGAACACACAAACATACTATGAATGACATTTAAAAAACGTGGGTGCACTGGACTCTATTTCATTATTTACTCTTTCAACGGTACATATCCCTTATACATACGCTTTGTATGTACGATGTATTTTATAATAAACTTTAAAAAATATATTAATCTCTCATCAAGCTGCTTTATTCTTACAACTTGAGATGAAGTTTTTCTAATTGTCCATTGGACCTTAGGTTCATATTGTCCATGATGCTGTAATGGACAGACAGTAACAAGAGGTGTGACTTTCATGAATTGTTAATTAAAACAGAACACACTGTAACACGTGATTCCTCCCATTAGGTGCCCTAAAGTAAACGTGAAAGGCGTTAAGTGAACCTTTTCAAACCTCAACGATTTAACCCACATTTGATGAGTAATTTTTTATTTGAATGCATTAATTGATGAAACAGTTTGAATGTCATTTAAAAAAAAAACAAAAACAGGAAATGGAGAGAGTAAGAAACATTTAGCATAGTAGGTTATGCTAATGCATTCTCATTCCACCAGTGCCCCTGGGGGATAGCAACTGTGGATTATTTACTGATGAATCTTAAGTATCCAGCATAATCTTTCCTATTTCAATTACCTTTAATGTTTCAGGCAAACCTGGTGAGACTTCTTTTGATGCATCAGGCAAATCCACACCTATTGAACTGCAATGAGGAGAAGGCTTCAGGTAGGTTATGAGCATGCTGGATCGCTGAGCAGTTGCTGTCTTCTTCCCATCATATTGAAGTTGCTGACCCATCACCGACACGGCTACAAAATGAGTCAGCCTCTCCTGAGATGCTGTGTGAAACCCAACCCAGTTCAAGCATGATTCACAAACTCCTGGGCACTGCTACGTTACCAGCATCTGTCAGAGAGCAGTTAAGTTTATAGGGACTTCATTGCAATGCGCTCTTTGGGCTTTCAATTTCCCGGGCAGTGATTCCTGCAGTGTCACTTACTTTAAAATACATTTTTTCTGTTATTTAACTAGTTTCTCACCATACCAAATACATGCTTGTTCATTAGGTTATTTTTAAATGGTAAGAGTATTTTTTTCTGTGCAGATATTTATACTGCAAGCAATAGAGACTAACATTGTCAACCTAATTTAAAACTTTGAAAATCTTAATGTTACTTATTTTTTAATAAATATCTTTTTGAAATTTTCTAGAATCCTTGTTACCACTCTTTTAAAAAGTGGGTACTACATTAATTTTCTGGTTTTTAAAACTTGACAACAATGTTACTACCTGTAAGTTACTTTTGGTATATTAAAAATAAGAATTCTAAATAACAAAGAGAAAAGTCTTGCATAAGTAACAAAATAATATAAAAATGTTGAAGGTATTAATTCATCTGAATAACATAAATATACTTATTCTTCTTGTTTTTGTACCTCTACTAACCTGAAAGCACTTCACACCTGAGATTTCTTATTTCATGCACTTCTAGGAGTATAATTACCCGATAAACCTCCCGTTTAAGACAGAATGGGAGATTTGCTCTATTTCTTATTTTATTGGAATTAAGTATCATTGCTTAATATTTATTGATCTTATTTGCCAAAAATAAATTGAAGATTTAACAAACTATAAGATGGCTTAATAGTCTCAAACTTTAGAACCATGCTAATATTAATAATAGGGTAGTGATCTTACTATATCTACAAAAATTTGCCTAATGGTAAATATTGGAAGAGTACATAGAAATTTGTAGCGTTCTCCTATCTTTTTTCAAAAATATTTTTACTGTACATATAAACCCCATCCTCTGTTAACTCTAGATCTAACAGGAGATCACATTTTTCCAGATCTTATTTCTGGCTCTTTTCCCAGAGAATGGAATATATGATTGACCCTGGATGGCATGGACTCTATCACACTTTGACCTTTTAAGTCTAGTGTCAACTTTCCCAAAACAAGACACTCAAGGCAATTGACAATGACAGTCCCAGAGCCCCAGGAGTGACTAAGCTGCTGGTCTAGATTCCGCCCTGGCCGCCACAGGCCTGGTGTCTGATGACTCTCTTAGACAATTTTGCCCACGTTGGTCATGCAAAGCCTAGCATCAGTATAATCAGTTCTCCATGCCATGTTGGTCATGAGAGACACAGTGATGGGACCATAGTAGGCTCTCAGTAAACATTTGTTGATTAGTATCAGGTAGATGCAGGATATACCAACAAGAAGAAGGAACCACATAAAATGATAGTGCAGGAAACAGTAAACTAGACACCCATATTGTGGCTGAGCACATGAAAATCATCATCAGTGCTATATATTTAAAAACAATTTTTATTGGAATATAGTCGCTTTACTATGTTGTGTTAGTTTCTACTGTACAGCAAAGTGAATCAGCTATACGTATACATATATCCCCTCTTTTTTGGCTTTCCATCCCACTTAGGTCACCACAGAGCACTGAGTAGAGTTCCCTGTGCTATACAGTAGGTTCTCATTAGTTATCTATTTTATACAGAGTATCAATAGTGTATGTATGTCAATCCCAATCTCCCAATTCATCCCACTACCACTTCCCCCTTGGTATCCATACGCTTGTTCTCTACGTTTGTGTCTCTATTTCTGCTTTGTAAATGAGATCGTCTATACCAATTTTTTCAGATTCCACATATATGAGTTAATATATGATAATTGTTTTTCTCCTTCTGACTTATTTCACTCTGTATGACAGTCTCTAGGTCCATCCACGTCTCTACAAATGACCCTTTTTATGGCTGAGTAATACTATATTATGCTCTTGTTATTTTGCGCTTCTTGCATTTGAAATGGACACACAAAAAATTATCTGAGGGATAAAAGCAGTTTGAGGTATAGCTGTTACTTGGTATGGACATAATCTCCCAAGAAGAGGACGCTGAGCTGTCTCCTACTCATTACGCAGATATGATTTAATCTAAAGCAAATGATGATAAAATCCTGGCGTAAATATCTTCTTGTGGTAGCTGAATTACCTCACCCAGCCCATAAAGCCGCATAACTCAAGTTCATGGACACAAGAGGTCACGCAGTTTAGTCGTGGGGATTGGAAAGGAGTAGCCACAGCAATTAGGTTCTTAGTTGTTATTAATGTGATTTTTCTTCAGGATGTATTGATTTTCAGTTTCAATTGTTAGTAAGCGTAACTTTGATTAATGCACAGCTGTATTGCTGCTCAAATATGTTCGGATGTCACTGTTAACATGTAATTTGTAAGGAAATATAATTATTTTTATTTCAGATTGAAAAGGAAATCCCACCAGATCACAGAGAGAGGCCAGACCCACTGTTTTAAAAACACAACCGAGTATTTATTTGTACAGCTACCCAGTTAGTAGAATGCTTATAGAATGCCTACTACATGTTTTATAAGAGCACAGTTATTGGGGAGGTATAGCTATTTTCCTCTTCACATTTCCTCCTTTCCACATTCACCAGGATGAAGGAAGACATTCACGGAGAATAAAACGACATTAAGTTCTCTCAAGCTTCGCTTCTCAGTGATTTCACATTTTACCTGTGACCACTCAGTGAATATTATTTTTATATTATGTCATTTTATATTTTTATATTATGTCATGTAATTAAATATGCCACTGATGTAACATAAAAATAGTCTTTAAAAATGGTGGCACTGCCATTTTATTCCTACCATAAACTTTTAATGTTTTTTGTTTTGCTTCACGTGTTGATAAATTTTAGCATGTTACATATCAGAATTATTGACAGTAAATAGTTTTGTGGGATGTTCCCACTCACTGGTTCTGATCGCCTGGTATTGTTACTCGTAGATGTTGCCGCATCTGAGTTTATTGAGGAAATGCTGCTGAAAGCCGAGTCTGCCTGGGAAGGAAGAATGCAAGAGCCTTCCTGTGTTCAGACCTTGGCCCAAGAGGAACCCTATGAAGAGATCATCCCTGACCTTCCAGCCCTTCCCAGCAAGCTGTAAGTGCCTTCTCCCTAGTGATAAAGTCGTAGGCCTTGGTCCTTGAGGAGTTAGTTATTCTCCTTTGTCACCCTCTCTAGTCACCAGTCATTTTTCAATCAGTATTAAGTCTGTCTCTCAACCAAAAGTTAGAAGATTGAAGCTGCATATCAACATCTACCAAAAGATACTTGTGGACAATAATGAGTTAGGCATGAAAGCCCTCTGATTTTTTAATATTACCATTTCAGTTCTTCCTTCAATTTGTCATCACGAGACCAAAGATACTATTTTAAACACATTCCATGTTTTAAACTAAACGGATATATAAGGTTTCCAATAACTATCATCATGACTAAATTTCCTGAAGTAGGAAATACAAATATTCATTTTTTTTCTCTCTTAAGTATAAAACTAATGATTTCTTGTTATCTAAAATATGGCCTAAATACTGACACATGCTATAAAGAAGATGAACCTTGAAAACATTATGCTAAGTGAAGGCAGTCAGACACAAAAGACCACATAGTGTATGACTGAATTTATATGAAATGTCTGGAATTAGCAAATCCATAGAAACAGAAAGTATATTAGTGGTTGGATGAATGAGGTGAGGGGAAAATGGGAAGTGACTCTGAATGGATATGGAATTTCTTTGGGGGGATGAAGGAAATATTCTGGAAGTAGATGTGATGGTTACACACATCTGTGAATGTGCTAAAAAGCACTGACTTGTACACCTTGAAAGTGTGAATTTTGTGTTATGTAGATTATATCTCAATGAGATAAATAAATACATAAAGAAAAAAACATTTGAGGTCAAAACCAAAATCTGCTATATCTAAGCAGTGGGACCTTGAGGAAGGTACTTCCTATCTCTGACCCTGTGTCTTGCCTGGTGATGGAGATTATGTCTAACATTGGAGCATTTGAGGGTTCCCTGAATAAAAAGCACCGTCTGGGTTCTGGACCATCTGAGAGGTAATCAAACAGTAAAGACGGAGGCCAAATCACACCTGATCAGGGATGGAGGGTGCATCAGAGGACGTGACTGCATGTGGTGGCTGAAAGGGTTTATAAAGTTATCCCATTATTAGGCAGCTTGGCCAA
This sequence comes from Eschrichtius robustus, assembly GCF_028021215.1. Lineage (NCBI taxonomy): Eukaryota > Metazoa > Chordata > Mammalia > Artiodactyla > Eschrichtiidae > Eschrichtius > Eschrichtius robustus. Next base: position 78,459,228 of record NC_090841.1, read on the forward strand.
GTAAGTCCAAGGCACCTATGAGTCAGATGAGATCTCCCAAGTGAGGGGCCCCCCAGACAAGGCCCAGGACAGACAGGAGGAGGACAAGTTGTGGTCTCTGCAGGGAGGCTCGCTCTGAGAAGGGAGGGGCCGAGAAGACTCATCCCCAGTTCATCCATCCGAGGATTCGTCCCACTCCCCAGGTGTAGCGGCAGGCCCAGAGGCAGCATGACTCGACTTCCCTTGCTAGGAGACGTAAGAGATGCTTCCAATAGGTGCATCACAAGGCCGTGAGCCGAAGGGAAAAGGGCTTATTTCAGAGCCTGTCCCATCACTGGCATCAGAAACACATTCAATTTAAAACCTCTCTAGGTAATTCAGAGGCTCAAGTCAGGCATAAACGCGCTGACCTCTACTTAATACTAAAATATATTCATTACTGGGTTTGATTTTTTGACTGTGTGGAAAAGGAGCTTCATTCGTGTGTCAGACGCTATGCTAAGAGTTTCATGGATTATCTTAGTCCATTTTCAAAGCCCCGTTAAGATTTTCTTACTTTCCCAAGATTACAGAGCTGGGAAATGCCAGGTCAAGATTTATAGCCCAGCAATCAGAGCCCAGATCATCCACACGTACACCACCTTACCCCTCTCCTACTTTCACAGGTGGGAAAAAAATAGTGTCACATTTATGTGGGAGAGAAAGTGAGAAAGCCGTACGTAGAAACAAAAGTTGGAGTCAAGAATGGTTACCTGGTAAGATACATTCCAAGTGGCCTGGAACTAATGATTAGAATATGTTGACCTTGCCCTTTACATTTTTATATTCCTGATATCACTGGAACGAGAGGAGTAATACAGATACTTGCTATGGAAGAATTTTACTTTCCAGATGTTGATATTAAAATCCATACCCAATATGTTCCATTTTACTTTTAAGGTTATGTCATGGGCTTCCATGTAAAGAGACATTAAACTGTAAACAGCGTCAAACTTTGAGTTAAAACCAAATTCTTTCATAATAAGTTATTTTGGATAAATATTAACTTATCTCTGTGTCTATAGTTTTGGGTTTCTTCTGCTTTAAAAAAATAAAAGAAAGCAAAGCAACCAACCTGCCCAAAAAAGTACTTTTTGCTGTTTTTTATATTTTTGATTGAACGTGTTTTAAACGGATTAATCAGTGGCTTATTTGCTCTACGCAGTTAAGTATAATTGTTTTAATAACATTTTTCTCTTGTTGACACTGAGCAAAGCTTTCAAACTTTGAAATAAGTTTATATTGAAATTTGACCTCTTCATTGAAGTCTGCTGTCATCTTTCTTCAGGATAGAATTGAAAATTATATTAAAGAACAACTCAATTATAATGTTAAGGTTTTTTTTTAACTCTAAAAAAGTGACAGGTAGACTTGTTTAGTTTAACAACTAAGCAACTTTGTAAAATTTCTTTTATCACTTTTGATTTTATCTTTATAGAATTATTAACAAATGGGAACTGGAGCAAAGAGACATGATGAAACAACAACTAGGTACACTTATGTTTTAATGCAGAAAAGCTTAATTTCTATAACTGACTTGCAGACCTTGTTTTAGTATAAGAAGGAAAAATGGGGATATTTGAGGTCTCCTCTATAAACAAATCCACAGACATTACAAAGGACAACTCTTTCTTTAAAGCTGATAAATGCGTGTATTTTTGGGAAAAAAAAAAACAAACAACAACCACTTGTTGATTTTATTATAGTATCACAGTGGTGATTGATCTGGGCAACAGTTTACTGATATATATCAGGACATTTTCAGAAATGCCCTTCTTTTGATAGAGAACATGTATGAAGTAAATCAGAGAATTGCCATGATTGACAGGAAATAGAAATATAGTTTAAAAAAAAATCTCTTAGGCATTACTTACAAAGCAGCATTTCTTCACAAACCAGTTACGTGAGAGTCAGTGGTTATATCCGATGTTTGGGGAGGGTTTGGGTTTCTTCTCTCCTCCTCATTGCTGCAACTTTCTGCAGACTTTTCTTTTTGCCTGTCCTCTTTCCTTATTTAGCCCAGGATAGAACAGGGCATATTCATTGAGAGGAGAAGCATAGAATTAGAAAGAACCTAAAACAACTTATCCTCTCCTCTGTATAATCTATTGTTTCTCTTCGATAACCTTTCCCACTTTTTATCTCTAGTCCTCATTCTGAAGATTTAACATGTAAAACCTCATCTGAATTACAGTTGCCCATCTTTCTTCATTATTTTTAACCCCGGCTTCCTTTTTTTTTTTTCATTACAAAGTTGACTTGTTTCTTTTATCTTTTCCCTGAACGCATTTTGCTAAAATGTTAAAAAATAATTGAGTGGTTTACTTTCTAATATCTCAGCATACAAGTCAAATTCCCTTTCCATTGTCAACTTACATTCATTGTTCTGCAAGCATTTTGTGCCATAAATCATGATTTAGCCCCAATTGTGCTGCAGGGTTTGTAGCAACTGCCTATCTTTGGTTCAACACTGTATCAATAAGAAATTCCTCTGTTATTGGGTTGTCCCACATTTCATGGTTTCTAAGACATCTCCTATCCAGTGAACATTATTAAGGTGTCTATTAGTTGCCTGAGTTTCGAGTTCATGTCTTAAAATGAGCAGGTTAGATTTAACTCCAGAGCTCCTGCCAGCTATGGCATTCTCCATCGGGTCTCTACTGTCTGTAAAGCTTTTAGGCTTCCTCTCTCTTCCCTAAGCCCTCAACAGCTCTTCTCACACGTGGCTGCGCCTCCCACTCTGTCCTTTCCCTCCTGCTGACGGGGTGTCTCCTCTCCACGCTGTCTTTTACGTCCTTAGCTATCTCAGTGCCTCACTGACTGTTATTGCTGCTAATGAAACAGCGGCTGCCGAACGTGCCCTTTGGGCTTTCAACCTGGAAATGCTCTCCTAGGGTTTCTAATCGCTGAGACATCCTGATAGATGCCCACTTTTGTTTCTTATATTCTCTTCCATGGAGTCCTTGAGTTGGAATCCTCAAAAATTCTGCACAGTGCCTACATGGAGTAGAATAGTTCACTAAACACTTGCGGGTTTTCACTTATTAATAATATAAACAATGATAACAACTGATAGTTTTTGAGCAGTTACCGGGCATCAGTACTTGTGCAGAGTGGATTACTTGTGCAGAGCAATAATTCCATTTAATCCTCAAAGCAACACCTGCAGGTACTTTGTATTTCTCTCCCCGTTTTATACATCCCTGTCCGAGACTCAGAGCTTCAGTGACTGGACTCATGTCACACCCGTGTATTCAGTCTGACATTGTTTCCGTGAGGAGGTCATTTTCATTGGTAATTCTAACATTTCTAACTTGTCTTTTAAAGAGGAAATGATTGATCTGAGTTTCAGTTACGGTTCGTCTGCTTGAGGTGTGGAACGTTGTCGATTTAGGATACGTGTGTAGTATGACAATTGGAGAAGACAGTGCGGAATGAGGAAGAGATGTCCCTTCCACAGAAGTGATGAGTGAGAAGGTTACTCGCAGTACAGTCTGCTGTGAACCTGCTTTCCAGTCAGAGTTGCGCACGGGAATGGAACAAGATGGGGCCACTGGGGGAGTTCCCTGGTGGTCCAGTGGTTGGGACTCGGGGCTTTCACTGCTCAGGGCCGGGGTTCAATCCCTGGTCGGGGAACTAAGATTTCACAAGCTGTGTGGCCAAAATAAAATAAAATAAAATAAAAAGATGGGGCCACTGTTTTCTATCTGTCCACCAAGTTATCCATCCAACCATTTGACCTTACTCACTCTGAGTGTCTAAAAACCAATGATGTGACTTAAGACTGGGGCTTTGAGGCAGCCTAACCTCTGTTCCTGACTGGTAAACATATCAATATTCTGGGAGGATAATGTGCCCTTACTCCATGGGAAGACGGCCCAGAAGCTCTGAGTTCAGGACCCTCTAAGACCTTGCCCTGTGTGTCTATTTGTTTAGCTGGTCCTGATTTGTATCCTTCACCATAAAGCTGCAATGGTAAGTATAGGGCTTTCTTGAGTTCTGTGAATCATTTGAGTGAATGCTCAAACCTGAGGAGGGTTGAGGGAGCACCTGAATTTGTAGCTAATTGGTCAGAAGTGCAGGTGGTCTGGGGACGCCCAGGCTTGTGGCTGACATCTGAAGTGGAGCAGCCGTGTTGGGGACGGTGCCCTTAACTTGCGGGGTTTGTGCTGACTCCAGGTGGTCCGTCCGTGTCAGAAACGCACTGCAGTGTTCGCTTCGGCAGCACATATACTAAAATTGGAACGATACAGAGAATATTAGCATGGCCCCTGCGCAAGGATGACACGCAAATGCGTGAAGCGTTCCATATTTTTCATCGGATGAATGGATAAAGAAGATGTGGCACATATATACAATGGAATATTACTCAGCCATAAGAAGAAACGAAATGGAGGTATTTGTAGTGAGGTGGATGGAGTTAGAGGCTGTCATACAGAGTGAAGTAAGTCATAAAGAGAAAAACAAATACAGTATGCTAACACATATATATGGAATCTAAGGGGAAAAAAAAAAAGGTCATGAAGAACCTAGTGGCAAGACAGGAATAAAGACACAGACCTACTAGAGAATGGACTTGAGGATATGGGGAGGGGGAAGGGTAAGATGTGACAGGGTGAGAGAGTGGCATGGACATATATACACTACCAAACGTAAAATAGATAGCTAGTGGGAAGCAACCGCGTAGCACAGGGAGATCAGCTCGGTGCTTTGTGACCACCTAGAGGGGTGGGATAGGGAGGGCGGGAGGGAGGGAGACGCAAGAGGGAAGAGAGATGGGAACATATGTATATGTATAGCTGATTCACTTTGTTATAAAGCAGAAACTAACACACCATTGTAAAGCAATTATACTCCAATAAAGATGTTAAAAAAAAAAAAGAAATGCACTGCAGTTCAGCGCAGGGTTATGAGGATGGTAACCGTCTCGTGGGGTTGTTCTTGATGACTAAGGGAGTTAATGGTTCTAAAGTTCGAAGCGCAGTATCTGACTCATGGTAATACTACATAGTGCTTGAGAGATGGCAGAAGGGAAAAAAAGGTATTATTCATTCATCTGTGAGCTGTCAGCAAATCATCTATAGAATGAAGGCATTTTAACTATAAGCTGAGACAATAGAATGAGGCCTCCCATTTGGTGCTTTTAAACTGATTATGACCTTATGGAGAAAACTGTATTTTCTAAGCAGCTGGGAAGAAAATCCAGTCTCGGAGAAGACCTGCTTTGGTTGGGTGAATACTTGGATTAAGTTGCTTGGGGGCTGGGTCTCCAGGGCTTCTGAGCCGTAATGCACTTGGGGTGGAGAAAAGTTCCTGTTCTGCTTGGGACCAAGAAAAATCTGGGAGGACCCAGAACTGAGCAGGGCTGAGGGTAACACAGAAAAGGGGCTGATGGTGGGATGTGGACCCAGGGTGGCTTCAGCCAAGTGGCCATTGATGAGGAGAAATACCCTGCAGGGATGATTGAGCAGCGCAATGTGAGTTATGAATGTGTCCTTCTTGACCTCAGTAAAACCTGAGACCCTCAATAGGCTTAGAACAGGCGTTTAGTGGAAAACCTTGAAGGTGCCACATTTTATGAAATAGGCTCAACCCGCATACATTCAAAAACAAGCCAACTTGTGGCTCCCCAAGGATTTCTTCTAGAGCCTTTGTTGCTCAACTGAAAATAAATACAATTTGCATATCAAAGTAATTTCAATAGTAATTTCCATCTACCTTTAAATTCCATGACTTAGGATGGATAGACATAATTATCCACATTTTATTTATGGAGAAACAGAAGCGCAGAGATGTGACAGACTTAAGGGTATAGCTGGTCAGCGGTAGCTGCAATTTGACCCCATTTCTTTGGATTCTTTGTTCATATTCTCCTTCCTAAGGCAGGAACAGCTCAGGAGGAATGCATGGTGTGCACAATCTTACCACTGCAGACCTGGAATGGTAAGAGGGAGGTAGCCTTTAACATATGTCGAAACCCTATGGAAATATCCCCTTGTAATTTAGACCAGAACACTTGGAGAAGCAGTACTGCAAAGTCCATTTTACTCTTAAGATCCTTAGGTACCTTGTGCTACAGCCATTAATTCCCTTGCCCTGCTGGTTGAACACCACGTCTCTGGTTACTCCTGTGAGACAGTTATTCTTGTAAATAACCATAACCCTGAGTGACCTGAGCATTTTCAAATTCGCCACAGAGTCAGTGAACATTTTGTAGTAAAATAGCATCACCTGCATTAAAGTCCAACCAGACTCCCAACCCTAAGTCTCCAGAGTCATTTGGAAGCTCTTGGGCTGTTGCCTTGGATGTCAGGAAAGCTGTGGCTGGCGGTGAACAATCTGAATTTTATTAGCACGTCGCCCGTAGGGATTCGTGAGAGTAAGCATTGAGATACAAACATACAAAGCACTTCCACCAGGGCCCTTGCGTTTATATTGAACTTTATTATTACTACCGTTTAATAAGCGTTTTCAGTGATCGGAAGCATTCATCTTCTACACTAGCTTTGTGCGTGAAAGAAATCATATGTCAGCCCATTTCAAAGCTTGGGAACTTATCATTGAAAAAGAAAACTGTCTTATTTAGAGACTTTTCTTCTTTTGAGCAGAGATGAGATTTGGAGTGAAATCTCATTATGCAAGCTTCATTTAAAGAAAGCAGTTTTAGTTATACCACCCTCTTTGGCACTCAGCTCAAAGCATCACGCTCTGTGACTGGGCCTTGGGATGCCCAACAGAGCCATGGTGGATTATCTTTGCCCAACCGGTTCTGTCTTAGGTTAACCCACAGGGAAAAAAAAAAAATATATATATTCCTAATTGTAGATCGTTCTCAAAGTTCCTCCTGTATCAGTAGGTGTTGATCTGAAGTGGTCAGTGTTCAGAGAATGAGAAACAGATAACATTAAGTAAATATAAAGGTTTTCTGTTGGCGCGGCAGCAGTGGCCCTGCACCTGAACCCCAGAAGAAAGGCAGGTGATA